>NC_069386.1:101732045-102035075 GCF_027475565.1 Acinonyx jubatus
TTGTCTTGTTGCCAAATTAAATGACCATCCAGTAATGCCTGATTTTGTCAGAATGGTGTTGTAACTTCAGGTAGTGAATCTATAGGTCGAAAACATGGAGTGTACTAGTTATCTTTTGCTGCCTGACAAGATAGCCCCAAATTTAGTGGCTTAAAACAAATGTTTATGATCTCACTTTTTCTGTGGATCAGGAATCCGGGGGCAGTTTAGCTGGGTGCTCTTACTCAGGACGGGGTTGTTGTCATGGTGTGGACGGGAGCTGTCGTCTTCTCGAGGGTCATCTTGGGGAGAGGAACCGCTTGTAACCTGAATTCAGTTCTTTGCCAAGTGGGTCTCTCGGGAAGCCGACCCTTGTGACCAGAGAGATGGCACCTTCGTCGGACACGTCGGTCATTTTGTAAACCTAGTCTTGGAAGTGATTGATGCAGGACTGCCCTATTTTATTCCTGGAAGTTAGTCGATAAATCCAACCCACACTCAAGGGGGAGAGGATTATATAGTGAGAACCCCAGGAGTTGGGGATCACTGGGGGCCGTCTTCAGGGCTGTCTGCCACATTGAAGATCTTTTTTTTTTTTTTTTACAAATCATTACCTTTAATCTTTCTTTCAAGTCCTGTTGAACAAATAGGAGCAGTATCCAAGGTTTACATTAAATAATAGAAATAACCATAGTTGTGAGAGGTGGTATTTTTTTAAGGTGTGAGAGGTTTTTTTTTTTTTAAAATTTAAATCCCAGTTAATTAACATAATAATGACGGCAGGAATAGAATTTAGTGATTCATCACTTATATATGACACCCAGTGCTCATCCCAACAAGTGCCCTCCTTAATGCCCATCAGCCATTTAGTCATCACCCCCACCAGCAACCCTCAGTTTGTTCTCTGTATTTGTCTCCTATGGTTTGTATCCCTCTCTCTCTCTTTTTTTTTTATCTTATTTTTGCTTCCCTTCCCCTTTGTTCACATATTTTGTTTCTTAAACTCCACATATGAGTGAAATCATATGGCATTTGTCTTTCTCTGACTTATTTCACTTAGCATAATACACTCTAGTTCCATCCAAGTTGTTGCAAAGGGCAACGTTTCATTCTTTTTCATCGCTGAGTAGTATTCCATTGTGTGTGCGCGTGTGTGTATCACATCTTCCTTATCCATTCATCAGTAAATGGACATTGGGCCCTTTCCATGAGTTGGCTAGTGTCGATAATGCTATAAACTTTGGGGTGCATGTGCCCCTTTGAATTAGCATTTTTGTATCCTTTGGATAAATACCTGGTAGTGCCATTGCTGGGTTGTAGGGTAGTTCTAGTTTTAGTTTTTTGAGGAACCTCCATACTGTTTTCCTGAGTGGCTCTACCAGTTTGCATTCCCACCAGCAGTGCAAGTGAGAGTTTTGACAATGGAGAGCATTACTCAAAGATTGAGTAGTTCTGTACCTTAAAAAAAAAAAAGAAAAAAAACATTGCAGGTTACCACGGTTCTTTGAGCCTGCAGTATTGGGGGGATGAATAAAAACAACTAACACTTACTGAGCTCTTACTGTATGCCAGGCACTGTTCCAAGTGCTTTACATGGATTGTCATTTTAATTCAGTTACTATCCCTATGAGGTAGGCACTACCAATATCTTTCTTTGATAGGTGACAAAACTGAGGCCAACCTGTGTCCAGAATCACACAGCTAGAAAGTAGGGGCAGTCGAGGAAAGAACTCCAGTAGATGGACTTAGAACATGCTCTCTTAACTTCTGCTCTAAGTTCGTAGTTAAACCCGTCATTACATATATACTGATATTTAAAATCTGTGATTGGTATCTTTATTAATATTGTCTTTTACTTTTTCCGCAGTAGAATAAAGTTATTTATTCAGATTGAGTTACCAGACTTTTTAGGTGTTCTGATTTAATTTGATGCTAAATAGTGGTTGCTTCTAATATTTTGGGGTTCATTGTTGGAAATAATAAATAAACTTTTCCAGGTATTGCCAGTGAATTTGTATAATCATGTCTTTGACAATTTTGTTTATATGATGGAAGTACTGTCCTCCTTGAATGTTTCTGTTTATGAAATATATTTTTTATCAATAAATGGAACACATCTCAAAACCAATATAAAGTATGTATTTTTCTTCCTGATAAGTCTTAACTTATACTCCATAAATCTATCACATTGTGTGGCCTTGCCAAAATTATTTTTTGTACTACTTGATACACATAGTTGATTTATGGGCAGGAAATACTCATCCTTTGGAGGAGAGTGTGGGAATCTAGCCATCACTTCTCTTGTTATTCTTGGGAAAAATAAATCAGCTTATTTATGTGTTTATATATTTTAAGGATGCTGTCTTTAATAGACTTGATAGATGAAAATATAACTGTAATTAATACAAAAAGTATAATACAGAGGGAGCTAGTTTTTGTAAAGGTTAAGCATCTGCTAACAGTTCTGAGCTTGCCACCATTTGTGTCTCAGACAGAAAAGCTGTAATTCTCAAACTTGAATGCACCTCAGCATTGCCTAGGAAACCTGGGCCCCAATGCCAGAGGGTCTTAATGTAGGTAGGTTTGGTCAAGGAATCTTCATTTTAAAAAAACATTCTGGTGCAGGTTGTAGTAGGACTTAAATTTGAGGAAGCCCTAGGGTAAAGGTTTGGGAGAAAGCAAGTATTCAGGAGGTTCTTCTTTCACCCGCCCCCTCCCCCCAAGTCACATTCTCTTTTCTCTTAATCATATTCAACTTTAAGAGTAACGTTTCCCTTTAGCTTTTTCCAAGGATACATTTATAGGCTTTAATAATTTAATAATAGCTATGGTTTCTATTTAGATACTAGCTTAACATTTGATAAGGGTTGGTGATGGAAGTTTGTCACATTCCTGATTTTTATGCCAACAGAACTCCAGCAAAGAATAACAGCATTATAGGACTCCTGGGTGACTCAGTTGGTTACGTGTCCAACTCTTGACTTTGGCTTGGGTCATGATCTCCCAGTTCATGAATTGAAGCTCCGCATCTTCCTCTGTGCTATCCGTGCAGAACCTGCTTGGGATTCTCTCTTCCTCTCTCTCTCTGCCCCTCCCTCACGTGCATGTGCTCTCAAAATAAATGAACTTCAAGAAAAAAAAATAACAGCATTATGACTTTTTAATGGTAAAAAGAAGTTAGAGAAAGTAGGCTATTTTTCTTCATGTTAAATGCAATTCTAAAGGTATTTTACATGGAGAATAGTGACTTTGAAAATTTGAATGTAACTGTGTTTCATCATAACTATAGAAATATCAAAAGCTGATGAAAACAGTTTGGGACTGAAGACATGCTAATCCATTCTGGAATAAAATTATCCAACATTCTTGATGGTGGTTATAAAGGGAATGGTTACTTTAAATTTTTTTAGGCCGTAAACAATTTCTTTAAAAAGTCTTTAAGATACAAAAAATGCCTTTGGTTTCCAAGGTGCTCTTAAATATCTCCAGAATTAAAAGATGTCCCTACGTCATTGACTTAGGTGAGCAGTGCCTAGTATCTCTTTGGGTGCCCTTTATGGGGCTTCCATGATGCAACCATTCACTGGCCCTTGGATGCTACTAAGGGCATCTTAGTAGCAAGGATGACAATATGATTCGTCTTATTGTCAACCTCTGTGTGCAGGGCTTGAATTAGTTTCTTTGTGTGACCAGAGGAGGGAGAGGTGGTGGTGTCTTGACACTCCTGAAGTGGCTAGGATAATATTTTCAACTTCATAGGAACGACAGAAATGAAAACAACTAACCGGAATATCAGGCAATCTAAGTGCTGCGTAGAGAGGTTACAGCAGGTTCTATGGAGGAGGAAGAGGTGATTAATCTTGATGGGGGAGGCTGGGGAAGGATATGTATAAGGAAAGGTGTCACTGAGAAGGTGGCAATTGAATTAGTCCTTGAAGGATTTAGGAGAGAATACTGGGTGAGGAAATGAGTGATAAGAGGTGCAAAAGAGAACCATTCCAGAGGAACGGTGAGTAGTAAGATTTGACTGAGGCGAGCATAGGTTTCGTAGGATGTAAGCCTTGTAAAGGGCCCTCGAAGCCACAGAGGGCTAGCCTGTTGTGCTGAGGAATCTGAACTTCATTTAGTAAACTGAGAGCAGCAACTGAGAAATTTTGGATTAGGGATATAGTCCAACATTTTTTGGGGGGTGGTATGGTGATAAGTGATTTCAGTATGAAGATGAATTGAAGTAGGAAACTGGTCAAAGCTTTTGCTGTAGTCCAGGCCAGAGGGTGAAGATCTACATCGTAGCTGGGACAGTAGAAATTAAGAGTATTCAAATTAACATCCATCGAAGGGTAGAAAATGGCCATTAATAGATTTCTTAATAGATAATAGTAACTCATAAATCATCAACATTGATTTCTTACATTGTACTGTATGTATTACAATCCCTGTGCTCTGGATACTTAAAATATTAGCAAACAGGCATTGAATTACTGCATCGTAATTTTAGAAATAATCACTGATGGCAAAGAATTACAAAGGGCTATGTAAGTAATATAATGATTTAGTGGTTTGAAGAAATGTATTATGGTAGTCGGAACTTCCCAAAATAACCTGGAGCAAGAAGTATTTAGCAGTCATTTAAAGATCTCCAACGTAATTAATGTAGAGAAGGTATTCAAACGCCAGTTTAGGGCAGAATGGTACATGTAATGGAGTGTCCAAGCCTCAGATGTCTGCACATGTTATGTATCACAAAGTTGCATCTTTGTAGACATTTTAATACTAAAATCTTGAGGGACAGTACAGCATATTACACTATCATTTCACAAGAGTTTTTATATATTTGTAAGTGTGTACAACTTTTAGGAAGGACAATAGGCACTTTTTAGAAACGAGAATTCACCTATATTTCCACTGACCAGTTATTAAAAGCTATCAAAGATCATTTGTTCAGTAAGACCTAAGGGAGAAAATATCCTTAGACTATTTCATGCTGTTAAATCTCTACAGATTTACAGTTTTATCCAGTCAAATTAATGCAAAACCCCAGTGCAAGCATTTGGATTTTGAAAACTTTGGAGGAGTGTCATTTTCTAATAGTAATTATTGGTTTTACATTATTTTTTCACAGGGGAACTGATCACAGCCGCACATGAGCTTGGAGTAAGTATTAGTTTTATTGTTTAATCAATGCTCTCATTAACAGTTTTAGGAATTAAGAAAGTTTAATTAAGCATGGAGTAAAGTAGATTAATTTATTTTCAAACCCCAGTTTTTAGTAACTTATAAGTACAGTACGTGACAATTTACTTTAAGTTTTAAATCCAATTAAACTAAATTATAAAGCAAAGCCTTTACTATATATACAGTAGCTGGCTTATTATCACCCCAAATTTTGTATAAGCTATGGAGAATAAAATAAATCGGGTTAACAGTTTTAATAAGTTTATTATTTAATAAACTTTATTATGGTGCATGATCCCTTTAGGCAAGACCTTAGGACTGTCAGCGCGGTGGTAATCCGATAGCAGTGTGGTCTTTCAACTTTCTAACCAATACGGTATTTCAGAACCTGCTTTTTTCTCAATAGCCTTTTAAATGACCCTAATGCACTGTGAACCCAGAGAACAGGCTGCTTAAGAACTGACAATGAAATATGTCACCCTTTCTGTAGGTGACACACCATGTGGTAGACACTGCCAAATCCACGAAAGAAAATATTTATTTGTATTGGCACAAAAGGATTACAATAGAAAACCACCATTCAAACATTGAGTCATTGCCTCTTAATCTCGCTACTTGCCCGAGAAAAAGGCTCCTGTCCAATTAAAGCCAGTGTGACTCTTCAGTGGGTGAAAACCTCCTAACCTGCTGATTTTTCCATAGGTTGCCCATCCTCCTGGCTATCCTTTGTTCACTCTGGTGGCCAAACTGGCAATTATACTATTTCCTTTCGGTTCAGTTGCCTACCGAGTCAATCTTCTGTGTGGCTTATTTGGAGCAGTAGCTGCAGCATTACTTTTTTTCACCGTTTTCAGGTAAAGTAGTTGATCAGTTAAAGTTAATCTTGGCTAATTGGAGATGTAGCTGTCTTATGGTCTAAGTGCTTACGTTAAAAAAAAAAAAAAAAGCTTTTGTTGCTTGAATGGTTTTCCTAATCACTTATGTGATTTCACTTTCTTAATTTCCGGTAATTTCATATGCATTTGACCCCTCAGATGATTACACAGTTGGTCGTGCTTCGTACAATGGAGTAAAGGTGTCACTAGTTCATTATCGCAGTTCTCTGGTTAGGCAGAACTAATAAGGTTTGTCATTTTATGAAGATGCAGATGGGCCAGTTTAATTCAACAATATGAAGTTCATCTTTTGGTAAATGGTAAATATCATTTAATTACTCACAGTGTTGCTGATGGGCAGCTGCCTGTCAGGGCCAGAGCTACTACCTAATTATGTTGTATTCTAAATACGCACATGTTGTCTACGTTTTGAAGTGAGGCTGTTAACTAAGGAAATAAATTTGGGATAAGGATTTAGTAAGGTTTCACTTTGTTCCATTATAGCGGTAGGGAAGGGAGGCAAATTAGACCCCACTTCATGGATGGAAGGCTTTCTTAGTTTGGAAGGCTACCTTGCTTTTAAAAAATGGGTCATTAGTTTAGGGTGTTGGTAAACTTATTTGTCTTTGCTGTTCCTGTCTCCTTCATTCTTAACTCAGTCTAACCTATGCCTAAGGAGATTATAGTAAAAAATACAATGATACTTCCTGCAAAGGGAGAGCCAAATTAAAACACTTCTTTCAAAAACTACTGTAGTTTTTAGTATAACAATAAATTTTTGTCTGTAAATATAGTGTAATTTGAATAGACAATTTCAAATGCCATTTTTGGAGACTAATGTTTTTATTTGCATTAGTCATAATATTGCCCTTTGGCTAAATTCTTCCTAAGTTTCCTTTTTCATTATTTACAGAAAGGTAAAAGTTAACATAATTATGACTCTAAAGCTTACTTTTAAATTTATTTGTGGAAAGATTTCAGATTCAAATGTTGTGACTATTGATCATTTACTAAATTTTTATCTATATTATTTAATTCATTTTTATTTCAGTCTTACAGGTTTTCGGTGATAGCCAAATCTTTAAGTATGAAATGTTGAAAATAACATCTCTGCTTGAATTGATTAGTATTACGAATACTTTCTTTTTCTAAATGATTAGAATAATCTTCTTTAGAATTCTTTCCCCTGAGTCTTTTATAATTAAGAATCTGTCATTATTTCTATTCAGACAAAAAAACTGATCTTTTTAATTTTTAAATATCTAGGTTGAAATACAGAACTTACTTGTACTGTATTGAGTGTACAAATTAATAATTTTCATAAGACATTTAAGACAAAAGCACATAAAGAAAATTAATAGTTGTATTTATTTTGTTAGTTCATGTGTATTTTATTTATTTTATTTTTCATTCTTTACCTGTATTTTACAAGGTATTTCTATAACATGTGTATTTAAATGCTATGTGGCTATAAAAAGCTCTTATGCAAATAAAGTGATTTGGTTTCTAAAACTTTTTCATGCTGTTCACTATATTAATTGGTGATACCATTCCCCATGAAAACCACTGTAAAAATCGTACATAGAAGTCTTTATCTTTACTGAATCCAAATAGCTTTGGACAATAATTTTCCTTTGAGTTGTCCACATTTTAAAATACCTTTTATTATTATGCTTGATTATAATGGGTTTTAGATTAGCACACTTAACCTGTGACCCTTTTCTTTTAATACAGTCTTAATGATAAATTTGTATATTTGCTGACAGATGCTTTAAATCAAAAACTCTTAATATGACTAAACTGGATATTTGAGTGGTTTTAGTAATGGTTTAGTAATACTGTACTTGGGAAAGTTGCTTTCTTTCAGAAAAGGGATCTAACGATACTATCTCTTACATACATTTTAATATGAAAATACTTCATTATTTTGAATACAAATAATTGACAAGGTACACGTCCTTTGGGAACAACCTAGTTCAAGTGGCAAATCTGTTTTGTCAAACAATAGACACCCTTCAGGAAAGAGCAAGCCATCTCTATGGTAATAGGACTAACAGTAGCCTATTGATTGAGTGGAAGAAGACATTATACAATGTCAGCTGGCTTGTTACAATTTCATTTGTTGTATGACCTGAACTTAACCTTTAAAACCTTTCTTCTGTGAATATAAACCCAACAGCAGGACACAGTTTTTGTACAGCCATTACAGTGACAGCTTTTTTCCCAGTATCAGCGTATAGTAAATGTATTCCTTTACAGGTTGACTCCTTTTATCAGAATTTGTTGAGGGGACATTTTACTACTTTATTCATTTACAGGCCAAATCATCATTCCGTTTCGTTGTTGAATATTGAAGGATTTTGATCTAGGAAACAGTTTTATTCTTTCTTTCCCCCATCACTTAAGAGAACATTACTGTACATGTAGGATTAGTGCTGACTGGTGTGCAGTAAATTAATTCTTTTAACAGGTTTAGATTTTTTTCAGGTAATTGTTCACATAGCATTCACTATATTTAGCTCTTGGGGTGGACATAAAGACCTTCTGTACCTTTTAAACAAAGATTGCATTTTAAAAGCAAATTTCTGTTTAAATGTGTTGATGTAAAAAGCTGCGTTTTTTTCAGTAAACATGACTTAGGTTTTGAAAGAACAATTTATTCGTTGTTTCCAATTACGATGTAATTTTTGCTTTCCTTGCGTCTTTCTCTTGCTTTTAAAAGCCATAAGATGTCATTAACACTGCATTTTTTGTCAATCTTTCCTAATGGTTGGCAAGAACTCATGTCTGTGTGCTTTGCCTTAATGTAGAAAGCATATGAGGAAAACAGCACGTGGAAAGCTGTATGTGTCATTGTAGTTTATTGAATTAAAAATAGTAAGATTGTGGCAGTTGTTTCTGTATGTATTTATTTATGTATTGTCCCCTTCAGGGGTATATTTAAGCATTCATTATGTTAAGAGAGTTTAATGCATTTCATTTATATGAAATAGCATTCATTTTATTAATATGTACATCTGTGTTTTTAAGACTACGGCACGCAGTCAATGATTCGTAGAAACTGGGATTTTCTCTTTTAAAGCCATTAAAGCAAATGATTTTTAAGTTTAATGGCACAATATTTAAAGTGTCATATTTGAAATTCACAAATCCTATTAATACAAAATTTAAGAAGTTATAGGTCTTGTAAATCATGAATATGAACATGGCTTAGGATTGCTTACTACTTGAATTCCAAACTTATTTCCTAAGAAGTGTCACACTCGATCCTATGTACTTAATAAGGAAGGAACGCTGAAATCACGATCACTAAACGTCAACATGCTTACGTCTCATATGTTCTGGTATCCCTAAAAGAAGATGGAGTATGTTGATAGCATTGTGAAAAATTCTTTACCTCAGGGAAGATTTAAATTGCCTATGATCTCAGATGAGGGTGTATCTTGTATCGTTTATTTTGGGAATTACAGGGCAGGAAATATATTCTCAATAGGTTTGAGATTCAGCATATCCTTTCCAAACTGTTATGGACCAAGTGGAACTCTAGAAGAATTCTTTCAACAGTGTTTGTTGAGGACGAATGTGGCTCGAAAGTAAAACTCTTTTAGTTTTTATAATCAAAATTCAGTGCTTATCTTAAAGGAATTAAGACAAAGTCGCTAACCATTAAACAGGTTTTCAATTTTTTTTTTCCCTAGGAACTACTGTTTTAGGACACTTGCATAAAAAAAACTTTCTAACACTGTTAACACTGCACAGTAAGAAATCAGATCTCTTGATGTCAACCACGTTAGCTAGAATATATGAGTACAAATAATAATTAAAGGTGTATTGAAACTCTGCCTACCTGCTGCAAAGAACTTAACCAGTTTCAGTGATATTTAAATATCTTCCAGCAGGTTGTTTTGTGCCAGTATTTTATTTGTGGGGTATCTTGTTTTGTATAAGCAATATAATTCTAAACATTATGCTGCTGCTAACAATTAATTTGCTTAAACTTTTAGAAGAGGAATACCTGATTCTGAGCCCTGTGTCTGCGACTCTTGCAGCTTCAGCTAAGACTCCATTCAATAAAGAATAGAAAATTAAAATGCCATACCTTAGAGAATGTAGAATCTCCTGCTTAAGGGACATTTGGATTTTCCAGCTCAGAGAGTATTTTAGATTATTGCCGTAGAGAATAATGTGAAGCTCTTCCTAATTTCAGAGGTAACTATGCATAAGTAACAAATAGGCCCCAAGTTTTTGTAGTTGAAGAAGAATGGAAAGTACTGGAGCATTAATTTCCATTCAGGAGAATATCTGTCTTGATCCCTGGTTAATTGATCATATATTTCTCTCATACTTGTATTAAAATTGCATTGACTCAGACTGGTTAAGCATATTAAGAGCTTGGTTCATTTGCATTTTCTTATAAGTAGAGGGACATATTAGGCTCAAATAGCAGCACTTCATTTTGAAGGGGAAAAAAGCAGGGCAAAAACTCTTTTTTAAGACTGTAGAGTCTTTTCTGACAGCTAGTCAGAGTTAGAATTAGTTCAAGGAAATGTTAATAATGCACTGGCTGGCCTAATCCCTTTGATATCACCAGGTATCCTCCTGTTCATGGGTTAATTGCTTTAAAAGCGAAGGCAATATTCTGAGCGGTGGGCCGCTTCACCTTTTCACAGCTGTTACCATTGAGTGACAACTAAATCCCATGTGTAAGATGAGGAAGAGCTCAATCTCCAATTGGGAGAAAATTTATGTAAACCACAATCCCTTCAGAATGTGCGGAAGTCATAGACTTTCTTGATTTACTCTGCTTTTCCCAGAAAGCTCTATTGTTCACTTTCCTAAGTCCCATCAACCCTTTGTAGCAGAATATCACAGCGGCAGCAGATAGCTTGAAATATATAAATGCTATCATAGCTCTGATTAATAGCAGTGCTTATGAGTCAAGTCTGATAACAGTGCAGCTCTCCACTCAATTTCAGATACTGCTAATGGAATCTGTCTTCTCCAATTGTAATATGAGAAGGCCTAATTTGCCATGGAGCTTGGAGCTGTCACCAGTAGGGGATTGTGGGGTCAGATGGGAGCTGCCAGGTTTTTGCCCTGCAGCTTGTATCTCTCACTTTGAATAGAGCAGCCCCCTGCCTGCCAGTTAGCTGATAGGCCGCTGTGGGGTTTATGCCACTATATACAATAGGAAAGGGCTACATAGGCTGACTTTATAATTGTGAAGCTAGCTCATATTTCCACAGCTACTGTGCTGCATAATTTCTAATAAGTGGTTTTAACAAATGTCAGATTATGAAAAGTTTCCTCAATTACAAAAACTTATAAAACATTCAAATTGCTAAATCTGTTTCCTGCCGAGATTTTGCCACTGGAACTAGTCATCAGTCATTAGGGCTGTAATCATAAATGCATATATTTCTTAAAATTACAAATAAAATTATAGATCATAACTCATATAGATTTGCTTCTTCTCAAAGCCATAAAAACAAAGCAGTCTGAAGGAATGGAAGTATTAAGATATGCTTCATAACTTTGCATAATGAAACTACTTAACATTAAGTCTCTATTGTTTATTGAGTTGGTTAGTGTTGCTGGTGAAAACAGTTTAATACGCTCATTCTGCTGAGTTGAGTTATTTGGATCTTTTAAGTTTCCTTCGTACACGTTTCGTATCTTAATTGTTTAAAAAAGTATGCAGCATCTTCTAAGTTTTGGGTTTAAAGGGACTTAGCGTGATGCCGTGTCATGGCCAAGGCCTCTGAGAACAATTGGCTGGAGTATACTTTTTAACCATCCAGGTTTGAACACAAAATACGCCATCAAGCTTGGGTAATAGGCTGTTTGGGGGTCTTCTGTGTTTTTAAACATTTCAGACAAAATGTGATGAAAATTTGTAATTTGGGGGTTATTTTGAAGTTGGTTGCTTTCAAGAAATCGTGCCTCCCACTGTGCAAATTATTTGGCATACCATGAAAACTTAGTTAAAAAGTGAAGCGGACGATGGTGATTCCTAGAAAGCCCAGTTCAGTGTTTTTTCCTTCAGACATTTAGGTGTAAGTTGATGAGCTATAATAAAAGGAATTGTTCTAAATCTTGAGTAACTTTATTATTTAGTGGTTAATGCATAAATCTGAATTTTAATGGGAATTGTGTGATTATACTTTATGGAAGATATTCATAATCTTACTCCTTCCATTTCAGTTGGGTGTTTTTGAGGACTTTACAGTTTTTCCCCCAATGTTATTTAGTGGCTTAAAATCAGGAGTAATACTTCATACTTTTCCTTTTAGCATACTTTTAGTAGTTGATACTTATGTAACTGAAAATTCAGGCTAGAACCAGTTTTCCTTTTGATTGAATCTCATGAAATGGAACAAACCTTGGTAGGATTTTATCTGGAGTGAAAGTAAATTTTTATCAAATGTGGAAAAAGGGATTGTTTGCAAAGTTATTAAAGGTGGAAGTATTTTACATTTTTTTAGAGGCAGTGGTGGTGGCTTCCAACATGTAACTTTATTTTTTTAATTAATTAATTAATTTTCCATGACGTAACTTTCATATACCCTGCCCTCAATGATTGGTTTATGTTAATTAGGTCCAAACTGGCCACTGACTGTAATTTGCCCACAGAGTATTGGAGCATATGAGATGCTCAGTGTGTATTTGTTATAACTGGGGGTGAGTGAACGACCATGGAAAGAGAGGTTCAGCAGTAGCTGGCTTCCCAGTTTGACCTTTTTCCAGGTGCACTGAAGAGATACATAGATAAGTGTTGATTATGTGATTGAGCCAGAAGTAACATTTATATAGTTTTCGTGAACAAGAAGGATAAGAACTTTGCTGTTCGTTGTGTCCTGCTTTACCGTACTTCTTCCCTGTAAGCCATTACATGTTTTTAGTTGTCAGTAAGAGTCGACGCTAATAGTAAATACTTAACAATAATTCTCAAATGCTGCATTGTGGCCTGCCTGCTCGGTCCTGCTTACTTCGAGCAGGAGTTTGCAGCGTAGAAGGGAGCGTCGGGTACCTTCCATGTTGGGTCCTTTGCATGCAAGTAACACTGAAGACAAATACATTCATGAATTTTATGAGGCACGTCAAATGTGTGTTCTGAAAGAATCTCAGGTTTCTGTTATTTGCCTTTTGATTGTGGGTTAGACAAACATGTGACTACACATGAAAATCAAATACCACGTAGTAGAAAGAAAAATATACCTTATCATC
The DNA here is from genome assembly GCF_027475565.1 of Acinonyx jubatus. Taxonomy (NCBI): domain Eukaryota; kingdom Metazoa; phylum Chordata; class Mammalia; order Carnivora; family Felidae; genus Acinonyx; species Acinonyx jubatus. The sequence goes on from NC_069386.1 coordinate 101,745,302, forward strand.
AATAGCAAACCTGTGTCAATGGTGTAAATTGTAACCTCCTGATTTATCCATTGTGTCAACAGATGAAGAGTATTCCATCAGTGAGAAAACTCCTGCACAATCAGTACCTTTCCTAGGAATCTTATCTAGGTCTCATGGATTTTGTGGACCAAAAAGAAGGCACTTGTGTATTAACCATAGAATTCTGAGCTTCACATTTGTTAGGACGATCTTAATCCTTACCCCATATTCCATACCCCAGTGGAGAATTCTTGTTATTTGCATTATCTGGATGAAATTTTAAATACTTGACCACCCTTCCCATACTGTCTATCATACTCTTGGCACATCTTTCTTTATTGACTAACCACTGTACTTTACTAGAATGTGAACTGCGTGACATTTAGTGTTAACCTAAGCACAAAGCAATTTGGAAGATTTATTTACTGCAAATATACTGGAAAATATATTTTACATGTAACATAAAAATATGTTTATATAAAATAAAACATACTTCAGTGACTTTTAGATTATTGGATGTTTTGAATCATCTATATCATTGCTTTACTCTATTAGTATGAGCCCTTAAATTCAGCATCCCTCTCGCAGAGTGTAACAACTTGGATTTTGATTGTTAGTACTGACATGTGACTATCTTTTACAATATAGTGGTTGTGTTATTAAAATGATCACAGTAATGGTGTTTTAAGTAAGCGATTATTTCTTCATACGGCTTCATAACATGTTATCTTTCTATAAGTCAGGTTAGATTCTAAAAATACGTATTTCAGTTGAAGAAATGTGTTTTCTGACCTCCTTCTATGAGGCTCTGTGAGAATCTAAATGAGAATGGAAAACATTTTTTCTCATATCATAAGGTGTCCTTAAATTAAAATGGAAAATAGTTTAGACTGTTTTGCAATTTATTCTTGAGTTCTGGTGAAGAGACTTCTTATTTTATTCACCACCTCATTTGAATTTCTCTTTTTCTTTTTTATTGAAGCAGTTTCATCAATGTCAGTAGATAAATGTGCCTCTTTTTAGTGAGCTCATTTTAAGATGCCACTTTAACGCATTAAGTATATATAAATAAATTTACTAACTCCTTAGTTGCTTTGTAAAAAAAATGGTTAAGCATATTTATTCAAAAGAATAAAATGAAAATGGAAAGTAGGACTCTGGGATTGCTGAGTGAAAACACAATAGTGTTTTTAATTATGTCATTTTAATTTGAAAAAAAAAAATCCTCAGACTACGTCTATGGGTAGATGACCATTGTTTTACCTTATTTTGGATTTACGTCTATTTATAGTCCATCTGTACATTTGACTTTATGGATTGATACCAAACAGCTCATTTTGTGGACCCAGAACAACAATTTTACTTAAATCTCATGCTTAGGTAATAATGTCAGATTGGAAATTTCTTCCATATATTTTTTTTCTATTTTTTTTTTTTATTTTGGGGGGGGGGGGATGAGTGGGGGAGATGACAGAGGGAGAGAGGGAGAGAATCCCAAGCAGGCTCTATCTATGCTCAGCACTGAGCCATGGCAGGGCTCAATCCCATGATTCTGGATCATGACCTGAGCCAAAATCAGGAGTCCTACACTTCGGCTGACTGAGCCACTCAGGCAGCCCTCCTTCTGTATATTTTTAAAAGAAAGATTACTTAGCCAGAAGTTTAGACTACTAATTCACTTAACAGTATTGTATTCCGTAAGGTGTATGAATAGTGTTTCCTTCTACTTAGATAATTTAATTCTGCCCTCCCACCCCAAACTATAAATATATATATGTAGCCTTTTGAGGGGAAAAAAAAAATTGCGGAATATGTGTTCTGGTTAGAATTATTCCCCAAGGGGTGCCTGGGTGGCCCAGTCAGTTGAGCATTGGACTCTTGATTTCAGCCCAGGTCGATCCTGGGGTCGTGGGATCCAGCCCCGCGTTGGGGCTCCATGCTGAGCAGGGAGCTAAGATTCTCTTTTTCTCTCTCCCTCTGCCCCTCTCTCCAACGTGTTCTCTCTCCCCCTGTCTAAAAAAATTGTTTTTAATGAACAAATAAATAGATAAAAAATAGTTATTCCCCAAAAGAGATTACAGCTAACTTGCCTAATCATTTACTCCGGGCACCCTTCTTTCAGAGGGATCATCTTTGTCCAGGCTCATAAAATAACAAAGACCCCGGGAATCAGAATAGATGATGGCTTAGTTGGAGGCTGTAGGTATTCTGTACACTCATACAAAAATACTTTTTTATTTATTTTATTTTATTTTTTAAATTTTTTAAATGTTTATTCATTCTTGAGAGACAGACAGAACATGAGGGGCAGAGAGAGAGAGGAGACACAGAATCCAAAGCAGGCTCCAGGCTCTGAGCTGTCAGCACAGAGCCCAACGCAGAGCTTGAACCACAAACTATGAGATCACGACCTGAGCTGAAGTCGGATGCTTAACCGACTGAGCCACCCAGGTGCCCTCAAAAATACCTTTTTAAAGATTCATACATAAACAGATAATAAAAGGGTTTGCTTAGTCATCTTGTTTGCTTAAACAAGATTCACCTTCAGACGTATTCATCAGTGTGATTTTTGCATCATCACTTAAGTAAATCTTTTGCACATTTAATGTCTTCTATCTTAGACTTGCAGTGGCTTATTGATATGGATGGTTCATTGATATTTGGCTCAATAAGACATAAGGTGAAAACCTGTTGTCTTTGAAATTTCTGAAAAACGTGAGAAAATTTAAGGGACTTTATTTATACATTAGTATGTGGAAGGCAATGTGAGTAACTGTAAATCTCTACTTTCTTATCTCCTTTGAAATACTCACTTTAGACAAGGAACAAAGTAATATAAAATTCTTTTAGGTAAAATTATGATTTCTATACTCTTGCCAAGAGAATGTTGAAACACTTGAATTAAAGTACAGGGTGGAAAAATGGGTTATTCCCTAGTTTCTGTAAGATACATCCATATGGACATTGCTTTATTTTTTAAAAATAAAATTTTGTTACTAATGTAACAAAAACTAGTATAACAAAAGTTAATGTAATAGAAGCAAACATGAATCCTTTAATATTTCCCTCAATTTCATTTGTTACTAAGGTACCACTTTTATGATAGTAAAGCACAACAATGAAAGACAACATGATTCGTAAACAAAATTTACCCCAATACCAAAACATCTTTCCTTTCAGTTTTTTTGCAATGAAAAAAAAAGATCAACTTCTAAATAGTGGCATATGTAACTTTATAAAAGCTTTATTTAGAAATACTTGGACTTATGTTGAGATAATTAGAAACCATTGTTATTCAGAGAGCATCAAAAACTAAAGATAAAGAATGTCTGAAACACATAGGTGAAAAAACCTTTAGTTTCCCAAAAATCAAAAGGCTTTTTTAGGGACAAGCACACATATGTAAAGTGAGATATGCTTTTAATTTTTAAAATATACAGATATGCTGAAATGGCCATACAGTGGTTTCAGTAGTCCAAAAATAAGTCTGTTGGCTTTGTAATACATTATTTAGAGGATTTCAAGTTCCCCATATCTGGCTTCCTTAACTGTGTTTTGATTAGGTTGCAGTTAAAAATTTCTATTCCTCAGGATTGTACAGTTTTAGAAATACAGAAAAACATGTGTATTCAGTACCCACTTAATACATTTGACTTAATAGAATCTGGAGAAGGAGCAAACTACCCTAGTCTTAGTGAAAGTACTTTAGGAAAAACTTGTTGGAAAAATGTACCCAGCAGCACTGCTCATCGGCAAAGAAACCCAGAGATGGAGTAGAAATAGCCTGTAAGTACTGGAACTTAAAACTCACCTAGTGTTGCTAGAACACAAACTATGAGATGGGTTATGTCAAAAAATGAAGCTGCACGTAGGCTGAGACCAGATCACGAAAGGTCTTGCCTGTCGTAATGAGGACATTGTAAAATGTTTTATAATCAAAGAGGAGTCATTACAGGGTTGGAGGCAGGAATGTGCAAGAGCAAGTATGTTTTGGATCCTTCGTTCTGGTGGCAATGGTGAGCCGAGGGCTGGAGGCACACAACATGCAAAGCCACCGAGTTGATGTGAGCCTAACGGCTGAGATAGGGCAGTAGCAGTATGGACAGAGAGGCGAATGAGTTTTTAAAACGTGGATGAAGTAAAACTGGCAGGAAATGGTATGTTCGACGTGGAGATAGGGACAGGAGCTTTGACAACGACTTTAGGTTTCTTAGGTAACTAAACTAGGTAGATACTGAAAACCACTAAGACAGAATACAGGAGCAGGAATCATTTAGGGAAGAGGATGAGAAATTAACTTTGCCCATGTTGATATTCAGGTTCTGTGGGACACCCAGAGCTGGAGTGGCTTTGTTGTGAGGTGTACAGCAGTCAGTTGGAGACACGTCAGTCTGCAACTAAGGGGGAGGCAGTATAGAGACAGATTTGGTTACTTCAGTTTGCAGTCGGTAGCTGAAGTCAAGACAGTGAGTGGATAAGGCCACCCATGGGGAGTATGTACGCGTGAGAAGAGTTGCCTGAGAATGAGATCTTGGAAACATCAGCTTTGAAGGAGATAACGGATGAAGGGGAGCCATTCAGAGAAAACACAGAAGGAAGATCGAGGGCCACAGAAGGAGCACCAGAGGGAGGCGGAGCCCGGGTCAACTCAGTAGAGTGGGTCTGGGTCTGGGATCAGTACAGCAGAGAGGTCCTGGGGGCCTGTTGTATTTAGCAGTTGGATAACTGGGTGCTATTTCAAGAGAATGCTAAGGTGAGAACAGAGAATAGAGGCTACGGATGTGGACAACAGGAAGCTAATGATCCTGAAAATGATCCTGAAATGTCTTCGTGAAATCACCGTTCGCTTCAACTTGCTCTCTAGTCAGTTAGCTGTGTCCATTCGGGTGAAACGAAGCAAGCTCAGATAATGTGATATGCCTTGGGCAATATACCGAGATTGCCTGGCTGCACAGTCAGTGAGCAAACTGAAGACCGCCAGAGTCTTCAGAAAGTCCTCATGCTTCCCATTGCAGACATCATCCTTTGACTTGTCAGCAGAACCCAGACTCAGCTTGCAGTGTGCCGATGTGGGGCATCACATGTCCTTGTTAGCATGGGATTTCCCATCCCCTGCTTTCAATAATAGAATCGAGTTCTTGTTTAACAGGCCTGTTCCACCCTTTACCAGTTCGATGTCCCCTTCCCCGGCTGACTTTCCACTACCTGGAGTGACTTCAGCTTTCAGTTCCCTCATTTCCTTGATGCCTCTACACTTGTCTTCCATTTAACTGAGACCTAGAGCCCTTTGCTCATCCTTTTTATTGCCTTCATCAGCCTTCTGCTGCTTTGCTTCCTTCCCTACCCAGTCTAGGCCCCGTGGTTCAGTACAGACTCCCTTCCTCCTGCCCTTCTGTCCTACCCACACAGTAAAGCCGCCAACCCTGGCTCTATCCAGCCCTTCCAGGCCAGCTCAGGTTGCTTCAGACCTTCCCACAGCCACGCTCATGGATCCTGCGACTCCCCACCCACCGTCTCTGCGGCCTCCCTGAGCATCTATTGCAACTTGCAAATCCTTGTATGTGTCCCTCCTTGACTTGTGGAGGTGCCCCCCAACAGATGTTTTGAATTGTCTCCTCTTTAATTTTTCTTTTTGGGGGGTGGGGGGGTTCTCCTTTATGGTTTTTTAATTTAACTTTTTTTAAGTTTACATCCAAATTAGTGAGCATATAGTGCAAGAATGATTTCAGGAGTAGACTCCTTAGTGCCCCTTGCCCATTTAGCCCATCCCCCCTCCCACAACCCCTCCAGCAACCCTCTGTTTGTTCTCCATATTAAGAGTCTTTGTCCCTCTTTTGTCCCTCTCTTGTTTTAATATTGTTTTTGTTTCCCTTCCTTATGTTCATCTGTTCTGTATCTTAAAGTACTCATATGAGTGAAGTCATATGATATTTGTCTTTCTCTGACTAATTTCACTTAGCATAATGCCCTCTAGTTCCATCCACGTAGTTGCAAATGGCAAGATTTCATTCTTTTTGATTGCCGAGTAATACTCCATTGTATACATATGCCACATCTTCTTCATCCGTTCATCCATCGATGGACATTTGTGCTCCTTCCATACTTTGGCTATTGTTGATAGTGCTGCCATAAACATGGGGGTGCATATGTCCCTTCGAAATAGCACACCTGTATCCCTTGGATAAATACCTAGTAGTGCAATTGCTGGGTCATAGGGTAGTTCTATTTTTAATTTTTTGAGGAACCTCCATACTGTTTTCCAGAGTGGCTGCACCAGCTTGCATTCCCACCAACAATGCAAAAGAGATCCGCTTTCTCTGCATCCTCGCCAATATCTGTTGTTGCCTGAGTTGTCAATGTGAGCCATTCTGACAGGTGTAAGGTGGTATCTCATTGTGGTTCTGATTTGTATTTCTCTGATGATGAGTGATGTGGAGCATTTTTTCATGTGTCGGTTGGCCATCTGGATGCCTTCTTTGGAGAAGTGTCTATTCATGTCTTCTGCCCATTTCTTCACTGGATTATTTGTTTTTTGGGTGTTGAGTTTGATAAGTTCTTTATAGATTTTGGATACTAACCCTTTATCTGATACATCATTTGCAAATATCTTCTCCCATTCTGTCGGTTTGCCTTTTAGTTTTACTGGTTGTTTCCTTCGCTGTGCAGAAGCTTTTTATTTTGATGAGGTCCCAATAGTTCATTTTTGCTTTTGTTTCCCTTGCCTCTGGAGATGTGTTGAGTAAGAAGTTGCTGCGGCCAAGATAAGGGTTTTTGCCTGCTTTCTCCTTGAGGATTTTGATGGCTTCCTGTCATACATTTAGGTCTTTCATCCTTTTTAAGTTTATTTTTGTGTATGATGTAAGAAAGTGGTCCAGGTTCATTCTTCTGCATGTCTCTGTCCAATTTTCCCAGCACCACTTGCTGAAGAGACTGTCTTTATTCCATTGAATAGTCTTTCCTGCTTTGTCAAAGATTAGTTGACCATACGTTTGTGGGTCCATTTCTGGGTTCTCTAGTCTGTTCCACTGATCTGAGTGTCTGTTCTTGTGCCATGTCTCTGTTTTTTTAACCCACTCATTTATACATGTTACATGGTCGGGAAAATGGTGATTGATTCTGAATCTTAGCATAAAGCAGATTTAAAGGCAGTTTGTTGAAATACGTGTGTTTTAATGGATATTCACTGTCTACAAAAGGCTGCTGAAATCAATGAAATTTGTATAAGCTTAGCTTATATACATTGCTAGGAAAACCACAAATCAAATAGTAAAATGATGAGGCCTCCAAAATGTTTTGTATTCTTCATATCTTATGTATGTATGCATGCATTCTGTTCTTAGACATACTGCTGTCTCTTCTGCTTTTCACAAAGCTATGGCATCTTCAGCATTTATTTTCAGAATTTGCTCACATAGTTTCCCTTGAAAACGTAATAGAAATAACAACGAGGGAAGGCAGCGTGTTCCAGTCAGGGCTCTTGGATGCAAGCAATGGACTCTGACTGTGTTTCACAGAAAAGAAACGTATCAAAAGGAAGTTGAGAAGAACTGTACAATAATACAAAGGGCAACCTAATTTTTAAGTGGGCAATGGGTCTGAATAAACATCTCCAAGGAAGACATACAGATAGCCAATAAGCACTTGAAAAGATGCTCAATATCATTAGCCACAAGCCATATGTGTGTATTGTTTTGTTTTTAACCATTTAAGAGTAAGCTGCATAGATGGTACCCTTTTACCCTTAAATGCTTCAAGGGGTGTTTCTTAAAAACAAGCGCATTTTCCTACATATCCACAGTGCATTTCTTAAAGTCAGGAAATTATCACTGATACAACACTGTTATCTACAGAGGTGATTCAGACTTTGCCAATTATTCCAATAATATCCTATTTCACAGAAGAAAATTTGAGATCATACCTTTTATTCTATTGTTGTATCCCTTTAGTCTTCATATGGACCTATGTTTTTTTTGGGTTTTTTTTGCTTTTTGTTTTTGTCTTTCAAGACCTTGACATTTTGGGGGGTATATATTGGCCAGTTATTTTATAGAATGTTCTTCAATTTGAATTTGTCTGTAGCTTCAGGTAATACATTTTGGCAAGATTACCGTAGAAATGATGCTCTATTCTTTTGATGGGACTAGATCGGGAAGTATATGATGTTTGTCCTATTTCTGGGCATTAAATTTGATCATGTGGTTAAGATTGTGTCTGCCTGCTTTGCCACTGTAACGTTAGCATTTTTCCTTTTGTAGTTAATCTATTTCTAGACAGATACGTTTCGACTTATGTACATATTTCTGTTACTGCAAAACTTTTACCCACTAATTTTGGTCTCCATTATTCTGATGGTGATCACTGCCAAATTCCATCATTTCTTCTACAGTTATTAGTTGTTGACTTTCTATGGACTTTCTCTTCTCCCGTTTATTTGTTTATATCACTATAGGTTATTTATTCATTGGGTTGCAATCTATTACTATACTTATTGATATTTAAATTATCCCTGATTTGGCCCCTTTAAGCTGACTCCTTGTCCTTTTGTCATGTCCCCTTTTGAACACTTCCTTACGTTCTGGCACAAGATAGTTCAGATTCATTTTATACTTGAGCTACCACAGACCTGGAATCAGCCAGTTTTCCAAGGAAGCTAATTTGTGTGTGTGGGTTTTTTTGATGCTTATTCATTTTTTTGACAGAGAGAGACAGAGCGTGAGCGGGGAGGGGCAGAGAGAGGGAGACACAGAATCTGAAGCAGGTTCCAGGCTCTGAGCTGTCAGCACAGAGCCTGATGCGGGGCTTGAACTCACAAACCATGAGATCATGACCTGAGCCAAAATAGGACGCTTAACCAAGTGAGCCACCCAGGCACCCTGAATTTATGTTTTAAGTAGAGGAAGGAATCTTATATCTTATGCTTACTTTCTAAAATAATATTGACAGGTGAAACATGGAAATTCCTTTAAAAATGTTACCATTCTTTAAGATTAATTCATTCTCTCATTCACTGAGTTTCCTTTCTGTGCTTGGAGCTAAAGACTTCCAATATAAATGAAGTTTAACTCCGGTTCACATTTCAAAAATAATGTCAGAATAATTATTGCAGGCAGTTAACATGCCATAAATATTCCAAGATGAGCTAGAAACCTGGGAATTGAAGAGAAATTTGAGAAAAGAGTAGAGGTTGAATAAATAGAAGCTGAAACGACATTCAGTTCGTGGGTACAGCATGAGCAGAGGTATGGCACTGGGAATAAGCATGTCTTATTAGGGAATTTTGAGGAGCCTAACTGGTTGGTAGAGATAATAATGCTGGTAATTAGCGGCTAGGTACTATTCGCTGGGAGCGTGGATTCCAACCTGGCTCGTTTCCTACAGGCAATGAAGAGTCCTTAAATTGGGGGGCTAGGTAGTCATAAAGAGCATGTTTTAAGAAGTTTAATGTGATGTTATATTGCAGAATTGATTGGAAAACAGAAGAAACTTAGGAAACTATTAAAATAATTGAGTCTAGGGTAGTATGAGGACAAGTTGAAAGGAATTTGGAATGTAATTTAGAAGGAAGAAACGCTTTAATGTGTTGAATCAGGGTCATTGGAAGAATGGGGAACCCTGAAAGAAATAGGAAACTGGTGACCTTTATAAGGGAAAGAAAAGAAATAAATTGCAAAGAGGACCTCAAAAACAGGTTCAGTGATATCAAAATTGTATTTTAACTTTTTTTCTAAAATGCTTGATTAAAAGCCACAACTACTTCACAAAATTACTCCACTTTTTACACAAAACAATATAGTTTAAAAGCGATGACTTAGGGCTATATAATATTGTAACTATTAGACATGGTGATGCTTACTAAATCACAACACGTGTTAGAGATATTTGGTAACAGCTCTTCCATCATTTTAGACTTCTAGTGAAATAGGACATTGCTGTGCTAACATATTCCATCACGTTGCCAGTCTCAAATCAGATCTCTGGATTGAGATCCAGCTTCCTGATCTATTTGAGACGTCTGCCTCTCGTTGGCACTGGGGCTGAGAAATTTGTTTCCAAGTGTAGCATTTGGTTCTCTTTGTGTTAATGAAGTTCACATTCCCATCCCTGTCTTTAAAAGAAGATACTCCGTTTTCAACTTCAACTTTGTGTTGAGAAGAAATCACTAGAAACTAAGACCTTAACTTTCAAGGTCTTAAAATCACCAAATATTGTGATGAAGACGTCTTTGTCATATGTTGAGAGATACACTCTAGTGTGGTCGTGTGGAAGGTGCCTAGGTCCATACATGCCACAAGAAGTGGGAAAGGGTGTTCCTGAATAGATCGTCTGCCATTTCATTAATTTTTACAATTCAGCATAGCTCCGTGTTAACCAGACCATCCTTCTTTGCAGCTATAGCAAGAAAAGTGACTCAGTATCTCTCCAGCTACTACTTGTTATCTCTCCAGCTACTCTCACTTCAGGCTTTCTGCACTGGCTCGAATCCTAGAGGTTCCATCTGAGAACTAAACCTCATTCAGTGCATGGGAGACCCAGCCGGCTCGTTCCCTCATTTGTTGATAAGTTAATATATGGACTTGCTAATTAAAACGTGTGGGAAGAAATTATTACATGAAAGTAATGTATTAACCATATAATGTGTTGGGATAGGGCTGGGTGACTGTCATAATTTCTGCCGCTACAGTTTCTAAAAAGGAAAATAAAGTCGGTTCTTTTTGTTGGGAAAGAAGATTTCATGTTATCTGTGTTTGCAGGCTTTCTGGCTCCCATGCTGGAGGAATCCTTGCTGCGGGGGTGTTTTCATTCTCTCGTCTAACATGGCACTGGTCCATTGCAGCAGAGGTTTTCAGCTTAAACAATCTGTTTGTGGGGCTGCTTATGGCTCTTACTGTACATTTTGAGGAGGCAGCAACCGCCAAAGAAAGATCAAAGGTAACCTATTTTGATCAAAGTGAAATCACTTTTTGTTTTAATTTTTAGACAGTTGCTATATTTCCTTTTAACTTTGGTTTGGGCGCTGTGTATCTGATCTGATTACTGTCAAGGTAATCTAGGCATGTCGAGAGAGAAAATATTCTGAGTTCTTTTACGGTGACCCGTGATAGCCTTTATACAACATGGGACTTTTTTTCCTCTCAGAGTTCAGAAGCTTTCTGGAGAATGAGAGGATTGGAACCCCCTCCGAGTCCTATGGGAGAGATAGGCTTGGTGGTTAGCCCCACCGTCACGTGTGTGTGCATGTGCGCATGTGTGGTCGTAAGAGGCCAAGCTCCAGACTGACCACCTTAGGTTATATGCCAGTATGGTACATTGACTGACTCTCTAATTGCCAAAAAGATCCAATTTGTACTGTTGGGGCGGGGTGCACCTGGGTGGCTTAGTCAGTTAAGCATCTGACTCTTGATTTCGGTTCAGGCCATGATCTCACAGTCATGAGATCAAGCCCTGCATCAGGCTCCATGCTGGGCGAGAAGCCTGCTTAAGATTCTCTCTCCCTCAAAAAAAAAAACCCAAAATATTGTACTATTTTTTAACTATAAGAAGAGTATCAAATGTATAAACAAAGTAGTTCAGGAGAGGTTACAATAAATTATAAGGCAAATGCTAATATCAGAATCATTTGAAATGTAAAGGAACCCGGTCTTCTAGGAGCTTACAGTCGACACATTGGAAAGTACCAAACCATCTTAGTATAGGCAACTTTTTGTTTCTAAAGAATATATGAACAGAAGAATACCCTGGTTTATCTGGGGTTTCCATAAACAGTTCTGTGCTGCTTTAGAGTTTACTTTTTGTTCAAAATAACTTTTTCTGATTATGAAAATTGCACATGTTCAAAAAAAGCAAAAACAGCACCCATGACTTGGTTTCTAAATAAAAAAGTGTTATACTTTATTTTACTTATTATTAAAATTTTTTTTGGCATTTATTTATTTTTGAGAGAGAGGGAGAGGCAGAGAGAGGGAGACAAAGGATCCGAAGCAGGCTCCAAGCTGTGAGCGCAGCTCACAAACTCCAAACTCCCAAACTCCCAAACCATGAGATCATGACCTGAGCTGAAATCAGAGTCGACCACTTAACCAACTGAGTCACCCAGGCGTCCCTATTGTACTTTATTTAATAGGAGAAAAAATGAAACGGAAAGAATGACTGAGCTTTAGTTACAGGTTTTACTTCAATGACACAGTATCCTATTATTGTTAGGACTTATCTAGTCATCACACAGAACTTTCGGAAACTTAATTTGAAGGCAGTCATGTAAGGTCAAACTGCAGTGATTGGATGAGAATGGGCAATATTATAAAAAATAATGGTGATAAATATTAGTGTCTGTTGAAGTGTGACTGCTTGTGTCTAAGAGGTTGACTTCAGCCTGACCTATGGTACAAGTGCTTGGTTTTAATATAAAGAATAGTTTTTTACCATCGTACTTAGTTATGAGTTTTAGATGAATTTTTAACTTAGATTTTTTTTTTCAGATAGCTAAAATTGGTGCTTTCTGCTGTGGCCTTAGCTTATGTAATCAGCACACAATAGTACTCTATATTTTGTGCATAATACCATGGATTCTCTTCCGACTTTTAAAAGAGAAGGTAGGTTTTTGAGTGTTTTTAATGAAAATTCATAATATTTTATTAAGGCCCGATATAACATTTATGGCATCAGAAAATGTGTAGCTTTAAATTTTTTTTAGTTTTCTATAATGTGTAAGTGACCTGAGGCTCTAACAACATTGACTGGAAAAAAAATAGGATTTACAAAAATGCAGTATTGATTGCAGTGGCATCTCGCCTGTTTCATCATTTTCTTAGTGATTCTGAACAGCACCTTGATAAAAATAGGAGTTACAACACTAATAACAGATTTCCTTGATTGTTTTATTATATGTTCTAAGACAAAGGATAGTGTATTCATAATAGTTTATTCATTCATCCAGCTGTTTGTCAAGCCCCTGCTCGCTGCCAGATGCTACTCTAGGTGTTAGGGATGCAGCGCCCAACAAAACAAGACACTGTCACTGCTATTGTGACCCAAAAAATAAAATCTCTGGTAAATAACAATCCTGTTTTCTCAGAACAGATTTCTGTAGAATTCAAGATGATTTATTTCAGCTTTTCCTTTCTCTCAAAGGAAAAATTATTATTAATTTAAATAGCGGTATAAAGCGACATGAGAAAATTACTATACTCTGTAAGGCGTTAGGAGATGTACGTAAGAAGGCAGGGAGCTGAGTTAGGTGTGAGTTTTTGGAAAGACGGAAGCCCTTTATTCTGTCAGTCTTCCTCCCAGAGGTTGAAGCAATCTAAATACAAAGCCAACACTGGAGTCATTTTACTTACTGTTTATTGGTTTGGTAATTATTGTTTATTTGTCAGCTACATTTATTTATCATTTCATTGTTTGTTGCTATAGTCAGAATTATATTAGAAAATACATGTTTAATAAAATTATTATACAGAAATAGGGAAATTGTTCCAAAACTTTAGGTAATTGTATTTACTGTACTTGAACATATTTTGTCCTTAGCTTCTGGCAACAAAGCAAAAAGGATAACATGGAGGTTATAAAATTCTTATGCGATCAAAAATAGATAAAAACGGAACATAACAATTGACAGGAGAGATCAACTTTTTCTTGGAACTGGATTCTGTGAAGTCAATCACGTCCATTATGTAAGGAATATTAGCGTAGCAGGCAGTGTCTAATAGTGGTATTATAGAATATACAGAAAGTTCTTTATCTGGTCTTTTATTATATAAACGCTTGATTTTTAAAGTTGGAGATATAACATAAAAAATATAATTCAGTGAAGGCTTCTCTATAGAGTACAGACCTGAGGAGGCGCAAATATTTTCCTTGCAGATTGACGGATACACAGATGGGGGTGCCCTCACACCCTGCTGTCCGTGATCTTAGCGGCGTCTTTTTTATTTTTCCGGTCTTCATTTTTTTCCTTTTTCTTTTTCCAGCTTATTGAGATACAATTGACATATAATACTGTGTAAGTTTAAGGTATATAGGATGATGATTTGATATATGAGGTTACCACAATGCGGTTCTTAACACATCCATCACCTCATGTAGTTAAAATTGTGTGTGCGTATGTGTTGAGAACTCTTAAGATCTATTCTCATAGCATCTTTCAAATGTACAGTACAATACTATAATGACCATCCCCCAGACTTACTCATTTTATAACTTTCTCGTTTTATAATTATTTGCACACTTTGACCACATTCACTCATTTCCCTCAATCCCTAAACCCCACCTCTAGTGATCACCAATCTACTCTGTGTTTCTGGGAGTTCAGTTTTTTGAGATCCCACGTATAGGTTAGGTCATTCAGTATTTGCCTTTCTCAGTCTGACTTATTTCATTTAGCATAATACTGTCAAGTTTTATCCATGTTGTTGCAGATGGCAGAATTTCCTTCTTTTTTGTGGCTGAATAATACTTCATATTATGTATGTATGTATATATGTTTTCTCTTAGGAATTTTATAGTTTCAGGTCTTTCAATCAAGTCTGTAATCCATTTTGAGTTAATTTTGTCTGTGGTGTAAGATAGTGATCCAGTTTTATTCTTTTGCATGTGACTGTCTGGTTTTCCTAACACCATTTTTTGAAAAGACTGGTCTTTTCCCCTTGTGTATTTTTGCCTCTCTGTCATAAATTAATTAACCATGTGTGCCTGGGTTTATTTCTGGGCTCTGTATTCTGTTCCATTGATCTGTGTCTGTTTTTACCCCAGTGCCATACTGTTTTGTAGCTTTATAGTATAGTTTGAAAAGCCTGCAGCTTTGTTGTTTTTTTTTCAAGATGGCTTTGGCTATTTGGGATCTTTTGTGGTTTCATACAAGTGGATTGTCCTATTTCTGTGAAAAATGACTGGAATTTTGTTAGAGATTGCATTGAATCTGTAGACTGCTTTGCATGTTTTAACAGTCCTAACTCTTCCAATCCATGAACATAGAATGTCTTCCCATTTATTTGTGTCTTCTTAATGTCTTTAATCAGTGTCTTATTGTTTTCAGTGTATGGGTCTTTCACCTCCTTAGTTAAATTTATTTGTAGGTAGGGGTGCCTGGGTGACTCATTTGGTTGAGTGTCCGACTCTTGATTTCCGCTCAGGTCATGATCCCAGGGTTGTGGGATCGAGCCCACATCAGGCTCCATGCTGAGCATGGAGCCTGCTTAAGATTCTCTTTCTTAAGAGAATCTTGCCTGCTCACTCTCTAAATAAATAAATAAATAAATAAATAAATAAATAAATAAATAAATAAATAAATAAAATTATTTAAAAAATTACTTGTAGGTATTTTATTCTTTTTTGATGCAATTGTAAACAGAATTGGTTTCTTAATTTCTCT
This sequence comes from Acinonyx jubatus, assembly GCF_027475565.1. Classification (NCBI taxonomy): domain Eukaryota; kingdom Metazoa; phylum Chordata; class Mammalia; order Carnivora; family Felidae; genus Acinonyx; species Acinonyx jubatus. Next base: position 101,760,669 of record NC_069386.1, read on the forward strand.
TCCTGATAGTTCATCGTTACTGTATAAAAAGAAAGCAACAGATTTTTTTATATTGATTTTGTACCCTGCAACTCTACTGAATTCGGTTAGTAGTTCTGACAGCTTTTTGGTGGAGTCCTTAGGGTTTTCATTATATAAAATCGTGTCATTTACAAATAGTGACAGTTTTACTTTTTCCTTTCCAATTGTATGCTTTTTATATTTTTACCTGCCTAATTGCACTGGCTAGGACTTCCAATACTATGTTGATTAAGAATGGTAAGAGTGGGCATCCTTGTCTTATTCCTGATAATAATGGGAAAGCTTTTAGCTTCTCACTGTTGAGTATGATGTTAGCTGTGGGCTTGTCACATATGGCCTTTCTGTGACCATATACCTACTTTGTTGGGAGTTTTTATGGTAAATGAATTTTATAAGTGGTTTTTCTGCATCTGTTGAGATGATCATATGATTTTTATCTTTCACTCCATTAATGTGGTGTACCATGTTGATTGATGTGCAGATGTTGAATCATCCTTGTATCCCTGGAATAAATCCCACTTGATCACGGTATATGATCCTTTAAATGTATTGTCAAATTGAGTTTACTAATATTTTGTTGAGGATTTTTGCATTGATGTTCGTCAGGGATATCTAATATGGCCTATAATTTTCTTTTTTCTTTTCCCTTCCTTCCTCCCCACCTTCCTTCCTTCCTTCTTTCCTTCCTTCTTTCCTTCCTTCCTTCCTTCCTTCCTTCCTTCCTTCTTTCCTTCTTTCCTTCCTTAACTTTTGACATTTTAATTATAATGTGTGTTGGTGTGGGTCTCTTTGGGGTCATCTTCTTTGGAAGTCTCTGGGCTTCTTGGATCCAGATGTCTCTTTCCTTTCCCAGGTAAGGGAAGTTCTCAGCAATTATTTCTTCAAATAAGCTTTTTGCCCCTTTCTCTCTTCTCCTTCTGGGACCCCTATAATACACATGATTTTCTACTTGATGTTGTCCTGTGAATCTCTTAAGCTATATTCACTTTTACAACTTTTTTCTTGTTGCTGCTTGGTTTGGGTGAGTGCCACTCCCTCTGTTTCAGCTCACTGATTCTATCTGCTTCATCCAGCCTGCTCTCGAACTCCTACAGTGTATCTTTCAGTTCAGTTATTGTATTCTTCCGTTTTGTGACTTTGGTACTGCCTTATGTTTATGTCTTTGTTGGACTTCTCACTGTGTACGCCCATTCTTCTCCCAAGTTTGGTGAGCATCTGTATGACCGGTACTTTTAACTCTTTGTCAGGCAAGTTACTTATCTCTGTTTGATTAAGATTTTTTTCCCCAGGGTTTTATCTTGTTCTTTCATTTGAAATGTATTCCTCTGTCTCCTCATTTTAGTTGACTCTCTGAGGTTGATTCTTTATACTAGGCAAAATGGCTGCCTCTCCTAGTCTTGCAGGAGTCGCATCGTGTAGGGGATGTACCTCATTGTTTAACCTTGCTCTAGTTGTCTCTCAAACCTTTATGATTGTCTGAGCAGCCTGGGTTTTCCTTGGTAGGTTCCAGTTATTGTGTCAAGGCCTGTGAGTGTTCCAGACGGAGGGATCTCAGCACCTAGTTTCAGGCTGATTGGAAACTAGAACCTCAATTAGCATCTTTAATGTATGCAAATATATATATATATGGTCCCGTGGGACTGTAATCATAGGCCTTGCTGGCCTCCAGACCAAGCAATCTGGAGGCCTCCCCTTAGGGACTGATGCAAATTCGGGGCTCTAGACGAGTATATGAGCTTCTTTCTGGGAGATGCCAGCAAGCTGTAGTGAGGCCAGGTGAGAGCTCAAAGATGGTATCCTTCAGCCAGCGTTCCCTGAGAGCACTTCTGTAGCCTTTAGATGTGTGGTAAATCTGAAACTTCCCCACCCCTCAGGCTGAAGTTTTTTCGCAGGAAGACCAAGGGTGTGTTTTAGTCTGTTGTCAGTGCAGCCCCTCGGGGATGGTAGCTTGTTAAGAACCGTCTTTCCAATGGTTTCAGACCCATAGGACTCCTAAACGCAATCCCCCTTGATCACCAGATCCACGCACTGAAGGGACATCCCCTATGTGGGCTGTGCACACTGGCTGGCTTTGGTAGAGCCACGATGGAGTGGCACACAGGAATGGGACGCACTCACTGGCAATAACAGGGTCAAGGAAGAACGCCAGAAATGGTACCCTCCAGCGTCTCTGTCCCCAGAGAGAGTTCTACCAGGCTTCTGCACCTACAGCAGACATTTTAAGATTAACAAATGAGGGGCGCCTGGGTGGCTCAGTCGGTTGAGCGTCCAACTTTGGCTTAGGTCATGATCTCGTGGTCCCTGAGTTCGAGCCCCACGTCGGGCTCTGTGCTGACTGCTCAGAGCCCGGAGCCTGTTTCAGATTCTGTGTCTCCCTCTCTCTCTGCCCCTCCCCCGTTCATGCTCTGTCTCTCTCTGTCTCAAAAATAAATAAACATTTTAAAAAAAATTAAAAAAAAGATTAACAAATGAATCTTCTTCACTTACAGTCTAGCACTTTCTAGACTGCTGCTTCTGTACCAGGTTTTGGGGCGAGTGAGTCTATACGTTGAGCCCTTAAGAACAGAGTCTCTGTTTCCTACAGCACTGTGAATTTCCTGAATGTTTGCCCCTTTGGCTTTCAAAACCAGACATTTGGTGGGGGGTTGTTACTCTGGTGCAGGTTCCAAAGGTTGGGGTGCCTTATGTGGGGCACAAACCCCATACCCCTCAGGGAGAAGTCCTGTATTTACGAGATCCCTCCTGACTGTGGGTTGCAGCATTGGGGTGAGGTTTTCTGTAAGACCATGTCTCTGCCTCTTCTACCCGTTTTCAGGTGGCCCTTTTGTTCTTTGTTGTGGAGGTGCTTGTTCAGGTAGTTTTCAGGTCTTTGTAAATTTGTGTCCGTGGGTGGAGGTGAGTTCAGAATCTTTCTACCCTGCCGTCTTGAACTGCCTCCTGATTACTAAAGCTTTGTAATGTAGTTTGAAATCAGGAAGTGTGATGCCTCCAGCTTCATTCCTCTTTTGCAAGATTTTTTTGGCTATTTGGGGTCTTTTGTGGTTCCATACAAATTTTAGGGTTCATTTTTCTATTTCTGTTAAAAATGCCATTGGAATCTTGACAGGGATTTCATTGAATCTATAGACGGCTTTGTGTATTATGGACACTTAAAAATTTTTAATTCTTCCAATCTGTGAACAAGGGATATCTTTCCATTTATTTGTGCCCTCTTCAATTTCTTTCATCAATGCCTTCTAGTTTTTAGTGTATCGATTTTTCACCTCCTTGGTTAAATTTATTGCTAGATATTTTATTGGTTTTGATGCTATTGTAAATGAGATAATTTTCTTTTTTTTCAGGCAATTTATTTTTAGTATATAGAAACACAACTAATGTTATGCATTAATTTTGTATCCTGCAACCTTACTGAATTCATTTATTAGTCTAACAGATTTTTGGTGGCGTCTTCAGGATTTTCTCTATATAAGATCATGTCATCTGCAAACAGAGACAGTTTTCCTTCTTCCTTTCTGATATGGATGCCTTTTGTTTCTTTTTCTTGCCTGAATACTCTGTAGTACTTCCAGGACTATGTTTAACAGGAGTTGGTAAGAGTGGGTGCCCTTGTCTTATTCCTGATCTTAGAGGAAAATCTTTCCTTCTTTCACCATTGAGTATGATGTTAGCTATGGACTTGTCATATGCGGACTTTGTTATGTTAACGTAGACCCCGGATCAATTAAACCAGAATTATTTTAGGGTGGGATCAGCTACTGGCTCAGCCCTGCAGGTGGGTGAACGCTGGCTGGGATCTCTGTTTGGGCACCGCTGCCAGGAGGGACACCATCTGCAAAATCTGAGCACTGGTTGCTGAAAACCCTGCTCCCCGTCTCCTGTCTGTGTGATCCCAATTGTTGAGCCCAGCCAACCCCTTTCCCCTACCGTGGTCCTCATGAGGTGAGAACTGAATGAGCCTCCTGGGAAGTGTCCTGCATGTTGGGGGAGCTGGATGTCCATCTGGGACTGTCTTTTCCCACTGGAAAAACTAGCCCCAGGGATGCTCTGCCAGTGCAGTGCAGTGCTGGCCTGGGGGTGGGGTAATGCAGTCAGAGTACTCCTCCTTCTTCCTAACATGGCCCTTCTTAGTCCTTGTGGTGCACAGTGTGCTTCAGCCTCACCCCTGAATCCTGGGATTCTTCACAATGATGTCTTGTCTGTGGATAGTTGCTAGCTGGTGTTTTTGTGAGGAAGACTGAAGTCAGGAATGATCTATGTTGCCATCTTGGTGGCCTTACTCATAGATAGGCTTCTGACATCAGAGAAGGCGCTTTCAGATACCAGAGCGGTGCACTGACAGTCAGGAACTTAAAAAGTAAATGTCTTCAGGCGCCTGGATGGCTTAGGCGTCCGACTTCAGCTCAGGTCATGATCTCACAGTCTGTGGGTTCGAGCCCCATGTTGGGCTCTGTGCTGACAGCTCGGAGCCTGGAGCCTGCTTCAGATTCTGTGTCTCCCTCTCTCTCTGCCTCTCCCCCACCCACGCTCTGTGTCTCACTTTCAAAAATAAATAAATATAATAACAAAAAAAGGAAATGTCTTGTGTTAGTTAATTGAAAGAAGAGCCATATTCTTTCTATGAAACATGCAGGACTCAGAGTTGATAAGGTGGGAGCCTTGTCTGAGAGCCTGTTTTTCCCATATTTAGGTCAGCTACTGATGCGTGATGACATTTTGGGAAGTATGCCTCTTCAAAGGGCATTTCATTTTCACTAGTTAAATAGCAGAGGCTAGAATAAGGTCTACCAGTAAAGTGGCAAGGTACTTGGATCTCACTGGTCAGGTGATTTGAGGCAGAGTACGAAGTCCTGAGTCAGTTGGTTGCAACCCTCGCTACTCAGATTACCTAGGAAGCTTTTAAAAAGTGTGTATATGTGTGTACATATATGTATACGCATGTATACATCCATGTGTATATATATATATATATATATATATATATATATATATATATATATATTGTGTGTGTGTGTGTGTGTATTTATGCTGATCCACCCTAAAATAATTCTGTTTGAATTGGTCTGGGGTGAAGCCCAGGCATTAATATTTTCAAAAAGCTCTGCAGATGATTCTAATGTCTGCGCAGCTAGAACTCTGAGCCACTCTCTAGTGCTCTCTGAAAACGCTCTCATGTGATTGTCTCCCGTGTATTTCCCCCACAAAAGGAAAATTGTGCATCGTGCCACTTTAAATCAAACTTTACAACATGCAGGAACTGTCAAAATATAAACATTTGCTTTATTTAAAATTACTTTTAAGAATAGCAAAGACATGTTATCCGATTAGCTATTTCTTATACTCTTTTCATGCATCATTTTTGTGCATCTCATTACCTCTTTAGAAATATCTAATGAAATCAGTACTATAATAAAAACACTCCATTTTCAATTAAGAGTGTTTATTTGAAAATGTTAATATAAGTCAACTGCTTGTTCTACTTCTGGTAAATGTGAACCTTGGTTCTTGTATTCATTGTCACATATGAATTTTCCTTTTTTGTAAAGGAAAAGTTGGCAATTTCCAATTATAATATTTGTAAGAGACTCCCTTTCCCAATTACTAAAGCAACCACTCTTTGAGTCTTTAGCATATCAGAATTCTTTTGGATATAATCTTTATGAGACTTTGTCAGTACTGTCCTTTATTTTAGAAATGTGCAGATGAAAAAATACATTCTCATACGAACGTAACAGCATTGTTACATACAACGAATTTCCATCAGTACTCCTTCCTATATGTAAACTGAGGAGAAAGCATTTGGACGAGCTAGGAGGTAATTTAAAAGCTAGCTTCATTTGTGCCCAATATTTCCACAAAATATCCAAAACCCTTGTAGAGAGAATCATATCATCAGTGTGTAATCACAAGAGAGAATATAGTTGAAGCCTACTCCCGATGATGGTGGTGAAGTGAATTGGCATTAGAATAATACATGTCATGACATGGTTTTAAATATAAAACGTGCAATCCACATGATACTCAGGAGTCTTCACTAATATTATTTGCTTCACCTGCCATGCAAAGGAATTCAGGCTGATGCAATTCTCTAGTAATCCACAGGACTCAGAAGGTTTAACATAGGATTCTGGGGTAACTTAACTATAAATTGAGAGATCAGCTCTGAGTAAACATGTTCGTGTTTTCCTCGCTGTGTTCTGGAAGTTCGGGGATGAAGGGACTAAAATAAACGTTGTTATACAACCCAATGTGCTCTGATGCAGGAACTCTCCCTGGGCTCTTTGTTGAAGCTGAGTCTGTGCTTCGGTGCTGGCTTGTTGCCCTATGTCTACCTTCCTGTCTCGTCCTACCTCAATCAAGCCCGTTGGACCTGGGGAGACCAGACAACATTGCTAGGATTTTTGACGCATTTTCTCAGGGAAGAATATGGAACATTCAGTCTGGTAAATTTATATTTAAAACCCTTTTGGGGCACTGGGCTGGCGCAGCTGGTAGAGCATGCGACTCTTGATCTCTGGGTTGTAAGTTCAAGTCCCATGTAGGGTGTACAGATTACTTAAAAAATAAGATAAACTCTTAAAAATAAGTAAAACACTTTTAAGGAAGCAAATGGCAAAACTTCAGTGTTCTGCCTGGGCTTTGACTGAAAAAAACAATATTTATCAATGACAGTACAGAGAATTTTCATTTCAGTTATTTACATAACAGACTTGCTCCTTGGAATATGGCCTTTAACAGACATTAGAAAAAAGTTGGAATCCCCAAACCTGACACCATAATGTGGTATATCCCGAATATATTTCTCAGCATGACAGTTAAAAAGATTCTGCCACCAGCACTTGAAACACTTCATTCTTAGCATCGGGTATCACTTTGGTCCCTCAGTCTGTGATTTAAAAATATTTGGAAAGATTAAAGAAAAAAAAAAAAAAACCTCAAAATTTTTAATCTACCTCGACCAAAACACTTCCTTTTTTCACATTTGACAAATAGTGTTCGTGGTACTATTTACTGTAATACCTATGTGTAAATACTTTATAAAATATAATTTCACTAAAATGGCTTTATAAAAGTTCAAAAGGCCCTACTGTCCCTAAAACATAAATCAGGGCAAAACACTGAGTGTGGTTATGGTAAAGGTTATCTGAAGAATAGGAGGACAAACTCATGTTTTTTTTGTTTTTTTGTTTTTTGTTTTTAAGAGAGACAGTTGTCTCGGATTTTTCTTTCATGGTTTGTGTTTTTTGTGCCTTCTACGAAGGCAAATCTCCGAACACTACATGTTATTTGACACCATTGATAGAAAATTCTAAACCATACAAAAACTAAACAGTCTATTACTCAAGGAGACATACAAAAGAAGTAGAACTATATATTATTAGAAAGTAGGGGAATAATTAACACCAAATTCAAGGTAATAGTTACCACTGGGGGGTAAGAAAAGCGAGGCTTATGAGTGCTTTGTGAGATACCCTATGGAATTGGTGCAGTCCTGTTTCTTAAGTGAATGGTGGCTCTGTAGACTTTACAAAAAAACTGTTTATCCCTTAAATACACATTATATATGTTATTTGTATGGAGGAGATATTTCATAATAAAATAGGTTAATGAAAGGATAATTATTAATTACTTCTTGACTTAGAAAGTTTGATACTTTAAATTTATACTCTGGCTTACTTATATTGGTTATTCCATTACAATATTGCTTGAGGGCCATTCCAGATTTGAAATTTGTATAATTCACATGTAATTGTGAAATTATAGACTAACATGTGATAATGAGCTCTAATCAAAGTGCCTTAAAGAGACTCCGTAACAAAAGTGTAAAGTCTGTTAATTCATTAATGTGTTAATCATTCCTGCTGGAAATATTTTAACTGATTTTTAGCCAATCATTATTTCTGCATTAATTCTTCCTAAAGAAAGTGTTTAGTTTTCATTGACTTCTCTGCAAAAACTCAGTAAGGCTCTGAAGTAAAGACTGAATAAAGAGAGATGTTGCTTTGTCTATTTAAAACACGTATATTTAAAATCAAGGTAGTTAAAATACAATAGCCTAACAAAGCTTCAGTTTAATGCTTGCACAAGTAAATTTTTCTCTTTTATGTTTAGGCCAAATCTGAAATAGGATCCAGTATGTCTGAAATTTTGCTGTGAGTATGAAATATTTGAAACTGTGTTTTGTTTTGTTTTTAAGTTTATTTATTTATTTTTGAGAGAGAGAGGGAGAGCGTGCATATACAAGGGAGGGGCAGAGAGAGAGAGGGAGAGAGAGAATCCCAAGCAGTCTCTGGCTGTCAACGCAGAGCCCCATTTGGGGTCGATCTCACAAACCCTGAGATCATGACGTGAGCCAAAATCGAGAGTCAGATGCTTAGCTGACTGAGCCACGTAGGCGCCCCTGAAACTGATTTTAAGTAAATTCTCTATTCATTCCGTTAACTGAATTTTGGGATTTCTGGGTTTATCTCTTTGTGAAGCAGTATGTCTGAGAAGTAGGTTTAGCCTGTACAGGTAACAGTTGTGTGTGTATACTGTCAAACATTCTAGCATTTCCTTCAATAAGGTAAAGATTGAAGTGAGTAATAAATACAGCAGTTATTAAGAGACTGTGTAGAACCTATGCAACTAAAATGTTTCAACTTTCATTTGGATACGAAATTACCCAATGCACTGTTTCTTTATACATAATTTATTCTTTGTTCTGGTTTTATATATGCTTTTTTTTCAGAGATATTTTATAACATTGTATTTAGCAATTTGATTATTTTATTTTTATTTAGAATTGAGCTATGTTCTTTAGTTATTCAGAGCTTTATTTACTTGATGTCTCTTAAGACTGTTTCTTTAGGCTGTCCTTAAGCTCTGTTTTGGACTTAAATATTTTTAATATCCAGCCTTTTTTAGAGCCAGGTTAAGCAAATAAATTTCATCTGCGTTACCCACTAGGGTTCTTGGAAACATGGGTTAATATTTGCTTTAAAACCCACACAGATTAAGACAACTTGAAAAATATCCATACCAGTCCTTTACTATTTTTATAATATTTTCAATATAAAATTATGGCAAATAGTCTTCTATCACAGGTGATCTCCTAAGTAATTATTAATGTGGGATTCCCAGGACTATTTGAAAACCATTTTTAAAATATGGGGAGAATATTTTAACTCTGTATACAAGGCAGTTCATAGGTTCTCACAGTTTCTGTCTTGTTAACTTGCTAGCTTGTTTGCTTCCTGCCATCCTTCCTTTCTTTTTAAATGACCTTTTTCTCTACTCCCAAAATATGATGCATAATCATTATGAGAAGTTCAGAAAATCCAGGTAAGCAAAAATAAGAAAATTAAAATTATTATAATTCCAACATACAGAGCTAACCACCAGTAACATTTTTGTCTGTGTCCTTCCAATATTTCTTCTATTTTTGTTTTTAAAAATGGCATCGTAATATGCATACTGTTTTATTAGCCTGCTGGTTTTCATTTTATACTGTAATTTGAAAACACTTTCCTGGTACCAATTATTCTTATGTAACCTTTTGTTGGTTCTCACAACTAATTTTGAATCTTTTTTTTTTATGTCTGACTGAACCTTTCGTGGGTCCTTTTTCTTTTTCGTTTGGAGAGAAGGTCGCCAGAAGCTCAGTTATAAAGACAGCTTTACCAGTGGCCGTGGACCTTCATTTTATTCTGCTTTGCTCCATGCCAGAAAACTCACTGCTGCTCTCTTTTACCCACCTCCCAGGGTTGTTATCACACTGAAGATTGCTAGTATATTTTACCTTCACAAATCCCACCTGAACTCCAAAGAACTCTCAAGAGTAAGGCACCTTTGTGAAGGCGCCTGGGTGGCTCAGTTCGTTGAGCATTAGACTTCGGCTCAGGTCATGATCTCACAGTTTGTGATTTGAGCCCTGCGTTGGGCTCTGTGCCGACAGCTCGGAGCCTTTCGGATTCTCTCCCCCTCTCTCTGTGCCCCTCTCCTCCCTGTCTCTTTCCCAAAAATAAAGAAACATTAAAAAAAAAAAAAAAAAAAAAGTAATGCTGGACTTTACATCTAACTTTTATTAGGTGCACATAAAGGTCATCTGTTGGGGAACACAAAAGCTTCCTTTGTAGTGAAGGAATAGCAGTTAGGTAATATGCCCAGAAAAAAGACATGACAAAAGTAATGACCACTCACACCCACGCTATTTGTTCAAACCAAACCATAATGTAGACTGGAGGCTTGATCCTAGCACTCTCTGACTGAGGGAGAGAATTTCTAGCCTTTAATTGTTTCAGGTAGACAGGAGTGTTGAGAGAAGCAACTCCTAATTAACCTACTAGAAAACCCTTCAAAATGATGGGACCCAATCATCTATCCTTTTCCAGTCAAGCAAATTAAATTCTTTCCCCATGCATATCTCTAAATTGCAATCCTGTACAAGGAAATTATTGAATCTAACCCTAGGCAGTGACCATGTTTCAGAGCTAACACTTAAGCAACAGATCTCCAAGAATTAATTTTGAGACTGACTTCATTCCTTTTGAAGAATGGCTTGAAATGGGCCTCATGCTGGAATCAATTTTTCAAGTGTATTTGAAAATGGGTAAGAATATCTTCTCATAGTAGATGAGTCTCCATTAGTAAAAGACACATTGTGTGGTTTCCATAATTATGGCATCGCATTTTCTCCAGCAAAATTGCCGGTAGGGAGAAGAAAGTTCTTTGAGATGGTGTATAGGGTCGTTTCTTTTCTAAAAAGTGGAGACTGCTAGAGCTATTTTAGAACTCAGAAAGCAGTTGGAAAATCCTTATTAGTTAATGGAAGAATTTAGTTTAATTATAGGAAAAAGAATACATTTCTCAGAGATGGCTTCAACATTTTTGAACCACATAATATAGAAAACAAGGAAGCCTTTTTTTTTTTTTAATTTTTTTTTCAACGTTTTTTATTTATTTTTGGGACAGAGAGAGACAGAGCATGAACGGGGGAGGGGCAGAGAGAGAGGGAGACACACAGAATCGGAAACAGGCTCCAGGCTCCGAGCCATCAGCCCAGAGCCCGACGCGGGGCTCGAACTCACGGACCGCGAGATCGTGACCTGGCTGAAGTCGGACGCTTAACCGACTGCGCCACCTAGGCGCCCCACAAGGAAGCCTTTTAAGGGAGATCACCTCTCTTGTTCTTGTTTCCTTTTTTATGATTGGATCTCCAGAAAATTATTTGAATTAATTTTGTTTTCAATTAGGAAATCACAGGAGGCCATGTGTACAATGCTGACAGAAGTTCAAAAACCCATTTCTGATGACTTCTTACCAAACCAATCAGAGGATACAAATTGGTTTATGATATCGATACACCGTACCAATATTACAAATACAGAAGAATTACTTGCTCTGATCCTAAGCCAATATAAAATTGGTAACCCAGTGTTACAATTGGAAAACATCTTGGAACTATTTAACCCTTGGGGTGCCTGGGTGGCTCAGTGATTAAGCATCAGACTTCAGCTCAGGTCATGATCTCGCAGTTCGTGAGTTCAAGCCCCACGTTGAGCTCTGTGCTGCCGGCTCAGACCTGGAGTCTGCTTTGGATTCTGTGTCTCCCTCTCTCTCTGTCCCTCCCCTGCTCACATTCTGTCTCTCTCTCTCTCTCAAAAATAAACAAACGTTAAAAAAGAAATTTAAAAAAAGAACTGTTTAACTCTTTTCTTGTGGTACCTTTTCTCCCAAATTTAAAATGAGAAGGCAAAGTAATTTTAAAATCTGACTCCAGCCCTTAAAACTATTCAGTGCGTTATCAGGTGTGTCTTACAAATAATGTTTTATTTGGAACTAACCAAGTTTGTTTTCTACCAACAATACATTAGATTGTCTTTTACAGTTCTCAAGTAACAAGTATGAGGACCCAACTCTCATTCAACATTCAAGCCCTCGCAGTTTGGGCAAATATATCTTTAGCAAGAAAGTGAGTAATATAATTTTTCCCTATTCTCTTCCCCATATTCACTAATTCCATTCATATTTTAATATGTCATTGTAGAACATTGCAAGTATTATTTTATATTAAATATAAATGGCTCTGACACTTCTGTTACAGCAAATTTGTATTGCTTTCTTGCTAGTTTTTTTTTTTTCTTGATTATAAATTAATGATTTTGGAAGATTGAGCATTCATTACATTACAATCTAAGTAAGCAAGTCATTTGATGTCTTAAACTTCTGGTTTGATCCTGTACTCTGCCCATAGCTACTTATTGTTGCATTGCAAAAGAAGTAAGCCATAATTTGAATTCCTCTGAAGAAAAAAGTAACCTCTGATGATAAAAGAAAACCTGAAAAATGCAACACTCCCTTAATTTTTTGTTCATTTACTTTCTAGTCTAAGTGTTTTATGTAAATTTATACATGTACATACATTTGTAGTTGTGTTTCCTTGGCACTTAACGTTATATTGTGAACATTTTCCCGTATCATAAAAACACTTAAAATCATTTAAACATCTGTGTAAAACTCCATTCTGTGACCTAGGAGAATTAACTTTTAACTATTTGAGACTTTGCAGATTGCTTCCACTCTTTCTGCTACAAGTAATATTAAAGCATTTTTATGGATTAACCTTTATCCACATTTCTGGTTTTTCTTAAAGATTTACACTTACATGTCAAATTGCTAGGTCAATGAGTGTGATTATTTTTAAGGCTCTTCATATATATTATCGAAGTATCTTTTCTTGAAGATTATAATAACACATGCTTTCACAGTATTACGTCCTCACCAATATTGAGATTTGTCATTGTAAAATCTTCTTATTTTGATGCATGACATTATTCCTTTGTTTTGCGTATGTTTAATTGCATCTCCGATTTAACAAGATTAATGATCTGTATTTCTTCTGCAAATCTTAACTTTCTATCTGTTGCTGTATAGTTCCAAGTGAAGTCGTCTGTGATATGTATTACAATGTGTAGTGAATGACTATGTTTTGGTTATATGTTCCCACTCAGATTTCTTTCAACTGAGATCTTTCTTTGTCCCTAGTTAAAAATGGAAAGTTTTATGGATCTAATTTTTTTTCCCATAGTTTAAACTTATGTGATATTGTCATTAATATTCATGCACATAAATAATTTTGGACATATTTAAATTTTTTTATAGGGACAGACAGAACCCATCATCAGTATGGCTTTTTACTGGAATGTTTTGCATTTATTCATTGTTCTTCGCTTGGAGGGCGAATTTAGATATTTCAAAACCACTTTTCTTGGGTGTGGTAAGTTTGACTTGGATATGGCCCTTTGACCCAAAAGGTGATTAGGAATGTACAATCTTGTCTTCACGAATCTTGTAGAAGAGCAACTTATCTTAGAATAGTTAAAATTGTGTGTAATTTATTATAGATCAAAAATTATTAGCGTATTCTCTTTGTAGTAGAAATTATAAATGTAGATAGCTCTTCTCTAATGGCGGAAACCAATGCAGTGTATGTGTGTGTTCAAGAGGCCTAATAAATAATACCCTATTGATCATCTGAGTTCTGAATCAACTGAGAAATGAGATAAACCAGGGTGAATCACCTTTATCACTGATCACTCTGAGATTGGAGAGTGTGGTTTATGTCTGTGGGCAAGAGGGCTTCCTCATAGCACATCCTGGAATGGACAGACCCACCCACTAGTCACAGGCAGCGCTGTCCAGGGCAAGACCCTCCCCACCCCACACCCACCCCACTGGCGCCACAGGGACAGAGTCTGCCCCTCGACAGGTGCATCCTGTAGGCAGATCACTTCCAAGAGAAAGAGGAAAGGGGAGGGCTCTGCGGACCCACCCTCAGCTCCCAGACTCCCCCCACTCCCCCCCCCCCCCCCGTCAGCTCAGTGCCTGCACCCCTTGGGAAAGAAGTGAGGGGTGTTACATTGGTGGAGCTTCCCCACGTGGGAGGAGACATCAGGAGCAAAGCAAAAGCATTTCTCCACCCCCTCCACCTTACAAGTGGCAGGAGTTCAAGGCGCAGGCCACGGGATTGAAAAGAATGTGTGGATCCAAAAAGGGAGATTCGTGTGTCAAACGGGAAAGGGGAAATATTTGAAAATTGAAAGCTAGAGGGACGTGGAGTCGGATTGGGGAAAGTCAGTTAACAAGACCTGCGTGACAGCAGGCCTAAGCAGCTAGGCACACGCGGTGTATTTTTGAGGTCGACAGGTGCCTGATTGGTTGCATAAAGCAGCCAGCCGGACGTGCTGCTCTTGTGTCTCTTACACAGGTAGAAAGATTCTGGATGCAGAGCAATGCTGTGGTGGCCGTGCTCGCCGGCGTCGGCTTGGCCGCGCTAGTTTCTGAGAGCAACCGAGTGCTAAACACCAGTGGGCTTCAGTGTCTGGAGTGGCTTTCAGCAACGCTTTTTATAATGTACCAAATATATTCTAATTTCAGGTAACACATGCTTAATTCTATGAAAAGTCTCACCCAAACAAGAGACGTTTGGATGTTTAGATCCTCGGACTTTGTTGCACCTGTAACCTCCACTGGTTTTCAGAGTGAGACGGCTTGGTCTGGATGCGGTGCTTCTGCCTGAACAGAATCTCAGCCTGACTGATGCGTAGTTTCAGGGCGTTGCCAGCAAGGCTTTGGGTGGCACATATCAACCAGTTGTATATTTTCCTCCCCCCCAAGGAGCCCTAGAGAGACTTTGTAGGATCTGGAGGATGCGTCCGTGATGTGTCCATGATCTAAAATACCACTTGGGGGGCGCCTGGGTGGCTTAGTCGGTTAAGCGTCCGACTTCAGCTCAGGTCACGATCTCGCGGTCCGTGGGTTCGAGCCCCGTGTCGGGCTCTGGGCCGATGGCTCAGAGCCTGGAGCCTGCTTCCGATTCTGTGTCTCCCTCTCTCTCTGCCCCTCCCCCGTTCATGCTCTGTCTCTCTCTGTCTCAAAAATAAATGAACGTTAAAAAAAATTTTTTTTTTAAATACCACTTGGATGGAGAGTAAAGGCATTTGGGCCTTTTTGTATGCCCTGAAATAATTCCCTTTATCCTTCAAAGATTTCATCTTTTGAGTAACACCTGGCCCTTTTCTAGTTCATTCCATAGCAGTGAATATTAATTATTTTGAAATCATTGAAGTTCTAAAAGTTTCTTCATTCTTATGCATTAGTCTTCTATGTACTTTTAAAAATCTGTTTGATAACCATGCCAATGAAAACCTCAGTCTAACATAAGAGACGTCCACGTTTTAGATGATAGTTCATTTATTTCCATCAGCGTTGAGTAACCGTTACAGAGGTGGAAAGAGTCCACTGGAGTTTCATGATAGTGAGATTTGATTGGTATTGAAAAAAGTTTTTTTATTAATGTTTATTTATTTCTGAGAGAGAGACAGAGACAGAGCATGAGCTGGGGAGGCCTGAGAGAGAGGGAGACACAGAATCTGAAGCAGGCTCCAGGCTCTGAGCTGTCTGCACAGAGCCTGACATGGGGCTCAAACCCACGAACCACGAGATCATGACCTGAGCTGAAGTCGGACGCTTAACCGACTGAGCCACCCAGGTGCACTGATTGGTATTTTAAAAGGTTAAATTTCTGGGGCACCTGGTGGCTCAGGTACAACTCTTGATTTCGGCTCAGGTTGTGAGATTGAGCCCTGCGTGGGACTCTGTGCTGGGGGGTGGTGCCTGCATGAGATTCTTTCTCCCTCTCCCTCTGCTACTCATGTGCCTGCTCTCTCATAAATACATACATACATATATACATGCATATATACTTAAAGCCTTTAAAAAATAATGATTAAAAGGTTAAATGTCCCCTTTCAACTTAACTTTAAAAACTGATGTTCTTTATAATACCAGGGTAGAGCCAGTGTTGGGAAGGCTGCTTCACAGGAGGTCTGGTGGGAAGGGGACGTGTGTCCCAGGCACAACTCCATAGCTAGCTTAACAAGGGTCTGCAAAGCCCACATGTTTCCCACGTTTGTTTTATCCCAATCTCCTCCTGACTCTGGTCTTTAGGGCAATCCAGGTTCGACATCAGGGATGCTTGTACAAGGCTGGGTTATTTTGTTTTGATTCTTGTATTTGTCCCAAGGGAATGGAATAGATAGCAACTTCACTAGGTGGCAAAATGTGAAGCATCACCCTGCGAAGTAGGGAATCCTAGCAGGAAGCAGTTGCAGCAGTTTCAAAGGCAAGGGTTAATATTTTGTTCCTAGCAGTGTTCATTTGCTTTGTGACGCTAGCCCAGTGATTCAACTTTAGACTGTGTGTCTCCAAACCATTAAATGTAACAGACCTGATAATAACAGGAAGGACATTGCTTGTTCCGTGTTTTGATGCGTTTACTCTCTTGTAGTCTATTTCTTTTTTCATGGGAAGCTCTCAGAATTCATGCCAGTTTTCTTTGAAGTTAGAAAGTCCACTCCGTCACTGAAAAGAGTTGTACCGCTGTTGTTGGCAATAGCAAAAAATGCCTGGAGAGAAGTAAACAACTCAACCAGCTGTTCCTTCCCTTCCTTCTTGTTGGTGTCATTCCCTAATGAGTTAGTTCTCAGTCTAGAAAGGAGAGAAGAGACTATGGTGCGGGGGAAGTGGTGAAAAGGATCAACCTTGCATGCAAGAGAGTCAGACCAATGTCATACGAAGTTATGCCAGAAATTGGTAGATTTCCTTTTAATTTCTGAAAAGTCCTTTGGTCTAAATGAAGTCGACATGACATTACCTTGAATTACAAGTGAAATCAGAAGACTTACTTCTTTTTAGTGAAATTGGGTGTGTTTTTAGGGGGGAAAAAAGGACTTATTTCTAAGCACTAACCGATTCCCTTTTTATAGAAATGATAAATTCCAGAAGTAAAGCAGTCCACTGATTTTTGTTTAATTGCACAATCAGTTTTCTTTCAGATGATAGTGTTCTTTTTTCAAATATATTTATCTTCTTAAAAGATGTAAATTAGAATACTTTGAAACACTACATGTAGAGTGCGTGATGGGAAAAGAATGGTACAGAAAATAAATTCAGTC
Source organism: Acinonyx jubatus (assembly GCF_027475565.1). NCBI lineage: Eukaryota > Metazoa > Chordata > Mammalia > Carnivora > Felidae > Acinonyx > Acinonyx jubatus. Next base: position 101,777,684 of record NC_069386.1, read on the forward strand.
TTGTTCAAACTGTAGCAGTATGTTGCTATTTTAATGTTTCTTTATTCTTTTGTTTAGCATTTGTGACCAAAGGACGAACTATGTTATTGATAAATTTGCAAAGAACCTTCTAGCCTCTATGCCTCATGATGCAATTATCTTACTCAGAGGAGATTTGCCAGGGAATTCTCTCCGTTACATGCATTATTGCGAGGGACTGAGGCCAGATATTTCACTAGTGGATCAGGAAGTAAGTATGTGAAAAATATACTTAGAATATAGTAACAGTAATCGCTTTAAAGCAAATATTTTTTAAACTATTTTTTAACAGTGGATGGGTACAGTTTTCATGAAAACTCTTAGATAGAATATACATCATGTTCTTTTGTTTATTTTAACTAATGTATAAGCCATATGAATTGGTTCCTTCTCACCTAACAGAATGTTTGGGGGTGCCTGGGTGGCTCAGTCGGTTAAGTGTCCAACTTTGGCTCAGGTCATGATCTCACCGCTTGTGAGTTTGAGCCCCACATCGGGCTCTGTGCTTACAGCTCAAAGCCTGGAGCCTGCTTTGGATTCTGTCTCCCTCTCTCTCTGCCCATCTCCTGCTCACACTCTGTCTCTGTCTCTCTCTCTCTCAAAAGTAAATAAATATTTAAAAAAACTTTTCTAAACTGAATGTTTTAAGAATTAATGTTTTTCATGGTAGAATCAAATAATATATTTGGCCAACACAGCCATTCAAATTAACACTGCCCACTGGTCCAGAGGTTAAAATATTTTAGGTTGAATATAAAATAAGTTATACTGCAGGTAAGTAAGCATTTCATTCTAAGTAGAAATTATTAACCCCAATTCTGCTATAGAATTTTGAGTAAACTTTGTTGGTCTTGTGACAAAAATATGTTTGGAGAGGACTTGTGAAAATTTCCGGGTCTATTAAAACAATCTTCCGGAATTGGGGCGCCTGGGTGGCTCAGTCGGTTAAGCGTCTGACTTCGGCTCAGGTCATGATCTCACGGTCCGTGGGTTCAAGCCCCGTGTCAGGCTCTGTGCTGACAGCTCAGAGCCTGGAGCCTGTTTCAGATTCTGTGTCTCCCTCTCTCTGACCCTCCCCCGTTCATGCTCTGTCTCTCTCTGTCTCAAAAATAAATAAACGTTAAAAAAAAAAAAATTAAAAAAAAAAAAACAATCTTCCGGAACTGAAGAAATATATTTAAACTATAAGATTTCTAATTTAAACCATAAATAACCTAAAAGGGAACAAATCTATCTCTGGTGTTTTTAGTGCAGTCATCAGGGAGAGAGAATTCCTAATCTTTATACTAATCTTAATACTATGATTAGTTTGATTGAGCAAATGAGTAGGCACAATACTTAATAAATTTTGTTGAATTAATGAATAATTGGAATTTTTTGGAGAAAACTGGATAAACAGATTTGCAAATATGGGGAAACTTGCAAATTACACATTTTTTGTAAGCAGTTTGCTTTTATATCAGGTACACAAATTGATTAATTTGATCTTCAACCTAGCTTCTGACAAAAGCGAGGTTATTAGTTGATAATGTGGTATCCCACCATGATTTTAAAATACTGTTTAGGACAGCAGTCATATCGTTGAAAAGCGTGGATTTCAAAGTTAATTAGACCTAAATTCAAGTCCTCATTCTGTCACTTCCAGGATGTGTGACATGGGGCTAATGATTTTTCCTCTCAGAGCTTCTGTCTCCTGATCTATAAAATGGAAATGATCATCATTTAAGTTAGGATGCTTTTGAATGCAAGAAACAAAATACCTAAGAGTAGCTTAAACTATAGAGTGTTTAATCTCCCGTAAGAAGTAGTCTGAAGATAGGAGGTTTTAGGATGGATAATACAAGCAGTTCAAGTGATGTCAGTGTTCCAGGCCCACTTTTCTACATCCATCTTGAACTGATGAATGTCCAGCTCCAAGCATCACATCCTAAAAGGAAGCAAAGTGCCTCTCCTCCTCTCTCCTCCCCTCCTCTTTCTCTCTCTCTCTCCCCCGTCCCCTGCCCCCCGCCAACCTCCTCTCTTCCCCTCTCTGTTGAGAGTAACATGTGCCCCAGAAGCCCCTAGCAGACCACCCCGAGGGCCCCCCTCTAATCAGTATTGGGTCATATGCTAATTCCTAAACTCCTTGCTGGCAAAAGGGAAAGACTAGACCCAAGCATGGAGCTGCCCTGGACTACCAGGTCAAAGTCAGGATTGTGTCAGTGAGGAAGAAGAGGGTATTAGCTGTTGAGTAGGCACCCAGCAGTGTCTAATGTGATTACTATGCAATAAGGTTACTATGAGAATTAAATGAGAAATATTAAGGTTGTAGCATATAGAAGGTGTTGAATTAATGTTAATATCCCTAAGAACTGAAACTATTGGGTCATAAGATCTAATTCAATAAGTATGTTTGAGTATTTACAATGTACACCTAGATTAAAATTAATTTGTCATCTCTAGTTAAATTACTTATATAAAGCAAGTAACACATAAGCATAATTGCTCAAAAGGTAATATCTAAACGAAAGCAAAGCTTTGAAGGTGTAAATGGGAGTCTTTTCTTTAAAAAAAAAAAGTAAATCTGTACATATGAAAGTATAGATAAGGATATACTAAGTATAAAATTAAGAAATAATGATTTTTCCTGATATTGATGATTTATTTTAATCAAAAGACCATGTGAGAATATACAATTTGGACATACTGATACATTCAGATAATTTTTCTCTTTGAGGTCTAGATTGTCATACGTTGAGCTTCTCAAGGGCAGGGATTTTATCTTCTTCATTGTAGGTGGGCAGTACTTGTTTCTGGAGTAAATGGATGAACAAAAGAGTCGAGTAATGACACATCTCTGTATCTTGCCCAGGTTGTCTAGCCTGGCCACCAAAGACCTTCCAACTTCAGCAAACCTAATCTGAGAACCATTTAATGCCAGGCACTGTGCTAGGTGCAGAGGCACAAAGATGAAAACATACAGTCCCTTCCCTCGAGAAGCTCACAGTCTAGTGAGTAGTGTAAGAGCTGTGACAGAGGTAGGTACAAGGTGCTATAGGAGCCTATCATTCTGCGGTGGAACCTGGGGAGGGCATCATGGATGAAGTGATACTTAAGCTTGGTCTGAAAGTTGGGCACACATTCTCTAGGTGTGAGACGGGGGAAGGTCATTCTGGCCAGTGCGTCCGTCAAGTGCATGCAGGTAAGATCAAACTAAGTGCTTAGGTTACCAATAGTAGGCGCAGCTTAAGAAATGAAATCCAAGGTTAAAGTCATTTAGAGGAGTAGTCAGTGGCGAATACCTCGGTTGTGCTTGTTCATATTTTTCAATCATGTTAATATTTAATGAGTATAATACCCACATTTTAGAACTTTTTCATTGTACTTGGTCAACTTGATTCTTTTTTAAGAAGTATATCAAAAATATGACATCACTTATTATTTTTCTGATAGATGATGACTTATGAGTGGTATTTACCCAAGATGGCAAAGCACTTACCAGGTGTCAGCTTTCCTGGAAACCGGTGGAATCCTGTGGAAGGAATGTTACCTAGTGGAATGGTCACATTTAATCTTTATCATTTTCTTGAAATAAATAAACAGTAAGCATTCTTTTCATATAATAGCTTTTCTAAAATCTTAAGCTTTTCTAAAATTGTTTATGTAGCAGCTGTGCCTCATCCAAAAGACCAATTTTCTACACCTATTTCCCTGTCACCGGTGAGATTATCTTTGTAATTAAATTGAATATCTGTGCATAAATGAGGCCAGGCAGAAATAAATGTTATTGTTCTGGGTAAAGGAAAAATAAGGACAGATTAACAAGAATAGCAAATAAGATCTTAGTATAATTCAGAGAAATTGGAGATGTGCCTGTCTACTTGAAATCGTTGCAGGTGGATCTCAAGCAATTATAGTTCCCCCCGATCAACACCATGGCCCCCTTTTAAGTGTAAAGCAAATTTTTTCCAGGAATAATCACTATATAAAAATAGCTTAAGGATTTTTCTAATAAAGGATAAGGCATTTCTGTAAATAAGAAAAACACCTACAGTTATGCTGGCTGAGATAACATATGAGAACTGTGAATTCTAGACTTAAGAACGTAAAATTATTCATAGTTAAGGTCAAGAATAAATAACTCCTTCAGTGGTAGAGTGTTGAACATTTTTCCTATCCATGAAATGCTTGAGATTGTCCAGAGTGTGAAGAAGAAAATGTATTTCATAATTTCTATTCTCTTACAAAGGGGATTTAAGAAATTCTTTCTAAATTCCCAAGTTAAATTATCCCTTACTAAGAATTTGATAACATGGTACTTTTGGTGTTCAGAACCTGAAGTTTACTGTGGCTAATGAAGTGATAAGTAATGAGTATAAATGTTCTGTGAGAGTCATTTTAATTGTTCTATTTTTGAATAAGATATTAAGAGCCATTAACATCCCTAAATGGACATTTTTTTGGTTAATTTTATTTAATTCAACCCCACAAACATTATTGAATCTACTATGCTCCAGCCTATGTTAGGCCTTGGCAATAAAGTGAGACTCAGTTCCAAGATTAAGTAGGCCACAATCTTGTTGTATATACACATAGATATGAGTATAACTGGCTATAATATAATGGGGTAAGCTCTCTACTATGCTAGCCGAGCTTTGTGAAGTGTGAGACCCAGTCAATGTTCAATATGTGTTTACCGAGGATGATTTAACTGGGAGCATGGGTGAAGAAGCAATTAATTCTGCCTGGAGGCATTCATTCAGCATTTATTTAATAAATAATTGACTGTCCAAAATGATCCAACAACTATATAAGCTACAGATGCATGGGCACGACCCCTGCTGTTGCAGTCTTTTGGAGAGGGTTTCAGGTGGTGCTGTAAATATGAAGCAGATAAATTACATTGTCATCTGGTAAGCATGGAAGTGTCAGTATGGACATAATGTTGGAGATTTAAAGACTAAGTAGGAATTTGCCAAGTGGGTAGGAGAAAGCCAATTCAAGGGAAGTGCACGTGCAAAGTCATGGGAAGGGCCTGCTGAGCCCTGGGGAAACTAGGAGTGGTCCAGTAAGCTTGGAGCACGGGCTTAAAGGGCTAGGTGAAGAGATGAGTGGGGAGGCACAGGGAGGCCCAGATTGTGAAAGGCATTACCCCATTGGCCATTGGCATGAATGAGGCATGTCCCTGTTACAGACATACTCTATGCTCCATGTGGAAATTCTAAAAAATACAGGCAAATAAATATAAAGAAGATCAATACTATCTGTCTTTAAGATATCCACTGATAACATCTTGGTAAGCTTTTCGGAATTTCATTCATTTTTAACATCAATTATTTACTTCTACAAACACATATACACTCTCACAGACTCCTACAATACTAGCTGAGATAATAGTTTTCTGTTCAGTTTTTTCACCTAATACCATATCATAAGCATTTCCCCATGTACTCAGAAAAATGCTTTTATTACCATCATTTCTTGACTGTTTAATATTCTCATGTAGATGCATGATAACAAATATTCTATTTTTGGACATTTTTGTGAAGTCTAGAAGACTTTGACTATTATAATATAGCATGGTGATAAACTTTCTGGCCCATAAATTTTTGTTAATATTTTTGATTAACCAAGGCCTCAAGATAAATATTGCTTATTGGTATCAGTTTTTAAAATAAAATTTTGGGGGCATCTGGGTGGCTCAGTCAGTTGAGCATCCAACTTCGGCTCAGGTCATGATCTCGCAGTCTGTGACTTCGACCCCGCGTTGGGCCCTGTGCTGACAGCTCAGAGCCTGGAGCCTGCTTCGGATTCTGTGTCTCCCTGTCTCTCTCTGCCCCTCCCCTGCTCATGCTCTGTCTCTCTCTCTCTGTGAAAAATAAATAAACATTAAAAAAAATTTTTTAAATAAAATTTTTAGTTTATTGTTAGCCTTGTTCATTATAGAATAGAATAGAATCCGACGTGGGGCTCGAACTCGCAAACTGTGAGGTCATGACCTGAGCCGAAGTCGGATGCCCAACTGACTGAGTCACCCAAGCACCCCAAGAAAAAAATTTTTTAACTAGAAAAAATATGGTTCTATTACACATATACAAATAAATCAAAAATTTTACAAAGTTGAAAGCATAATGCAGAAGAATCCTGTCTTTCCATTGAATATCATGAAACCATTTTTTAATGTTGTTTTTACAAACTATTCTTAGTAGGTACATGTACTATATTTTAATAATAAGGGGAAAGGAACTCTGAGTAGATAGTTAATAGAATATCTTAATGTTTAACTATCATAAAATTATATACTACAACAAATGACTTTGTGTATATAGTTTTCTTTGGAGGGGATAGAAGTTTGAATTCTTAGAATAGATTCTCAGAAGTGAAATTACTAAGTCAAAGTACATGAACAATTGTAAGGCACTTGATAGAGATTTTTTCCCCCAAAGCACTGAGCGATCAGCATCACACGAAAGCTTTCTAAATGGGCACTTTTTAAAAGGAACAAAGCTAATATTATTGAACACTTACTATTTTATTTTTAAGATGCAGTGATATTTTTTTATGTATAGTTCTATGAATTTTAACACATGTATACATTTATATAACTCCCACAACAATTGGGATACAGAACAGATCCATGTGGGATACATGGATAACCCCCACAACAATCAGGATAGAGAACAGTTCCTTTTCGTTGCTGAGTAGTATTCCATTCTATAGATGTTCCTGTTTGTTTATCAGTTCACCTGTTGAAGGACATTTGGGTTGTCAGGTTGGGGACTGAGCTGCTGTAAACATTCATGTACAGGTTTGTGTGTGAACATGAGTGGGATGATTGGATTGTTTGTTTTCTTAACTATTGAGTTTTAAAAATTCTTTCTGTATGGTAGGTACAAATCTTTAGCAAATATGTGATTCATAAATTTTGTAGCTTGACTTTTATTCTTTTTTGAAGTGGCTTTTGCAGATAAATTTTTTATTTTGATGACATCCAATTATCATTTTTTTTCATTTATGGATCATACTCTTTGGTGTCGTACCCAAGAACTCTTTGCCCAATGTCAGGTCACAAAGATTTTCACGTGTTTTCTTCTAGGAGTTTAATAGTTTTATCTTTTACATTTCATATCAGTGATCCACTTTGAGTTACTTTTTGTAAGGGGGCAAGGGATTAAGACAAGGTTCTTGGGGATTCTTTGTTGTTGTTTTGTTTTTGTGTATAAATGTCAAGTTGTCCTAATATTTGTTGAAAACACCCTTTCTTCATTAAATGGCATTTTCATCTTTGTATCTACAAAAGAAAAAACTCTTCTGGGTTTTTGATTGGGTTTTAATTTGAGTAGTGTTTTCATGTTCTATCTTTCTTATTCTTTTGTTCTTAACCACCCATATCATAGTTAAAGTGGGTTTCTTGTAGACAGCATATATCTGGGTCTTGTTTTATTTTCCATTCTGACAATGTCTATCTTTTCATTGGTGTATTTAGACCATTTGCATTTCATGAAAATATTGACGTATTTAGATGTATGTCTACCATTTCATTATTTGCTCTCAGTTTGTTCCCTCTGTTTCTCAGTCCACTGCTTCCCTTTTCCTGTCATATTTTGGAAATTTTGATTTTTTTAGTATTCCATTTTAAATTATTCAGTTGTTTGCTATGTCTCTTGGTAAATTTTTTTTTAACAGTTGATCTTGAGAATCACAGTATACATAACTTTTCACAGTCTACTTAGGATTAATATTTTGCTACTTCGAGTGGCATATAGAAAACTTACTGCCATATAAGTCCCTTTAACCTCCTCACTTTTGTGTTATCATATATATTAATTATACCAGATACTTGATAATTTTTGTTTTCATCTGTCATACATATATTTTTTAATTTAAGAGAAAAAATAATTTAAGGTATTTATCTAGATATTTATCATATCTGTTGCCCTTCTTTTGATCCCAGGATATCATCATCATTGTTCTCTGTGTGAAATGTGTTGTTTTTCTGTGGCTGCCTTCAAGATTGTGTCTTTGGTTTTTAGCAGTTTGGTTATGGCGTATCTGAGCATGGATTTCTTTAAGTCTAACCTGTTTGGTGTTCGCTGAGCTGCTTAAATCTGTAAGATTGTGTCTTTCACAAAATTTGGGAGATTTTTTGACATTATTTCTTTAAATACTTTTTCTGCTTCACATTTTTTCTCTTCTCCACCTGGGATTCTGATGACATGAACATTAGACCTTTTGGCACTGTCTCACAGGTGCATGAGACTGTACTTTTTTTTTTTTTTCAGTCTTTTTGCTTGTGGTTTAAATTGTCTCATTTCTCTTGATCTGTCACCGTTCAGTTTACTGTCTGCTTCTCTCTCTCTCTTCCTCCCTCTCTCCCTCTCTCTCTCTCTCTCTCTCTCTCCAGACTTACATTAAGCCCATCTAATGAATTTTTAATTTCCATCATATTTTTCAGGTCTGTAATTTCTACTAGGTTCCTTTTTATATCTTCTGTTTCTTTGTTGAGATTTTTCTATTTTTCTATTCATTTCAAGAGTATTTGCCTTTACTTCTTGGGGCATTGTTATAATAGATATTTTAAAGTCTTTGGCAATTCTAACATCTGTACCATTTTGGCATTCACATCTATTGATTATATTTTCCCTTGTGAATTGAGATTTTCCTGCTTCTTTATAAGCCAAATCATTTTTGGATTATATCTGGACATTTTGGATATTTGGGCCTTATTTAAATCCTAATGAGAATGTTGATTTGTTTGTTTGTTGGTGTAGCAGGCTGTCAGCCAGGTAAATCTCAGGCTGCAAATTCTGACCTGCCTTCTGTGTCCTGTAGTTCCAATATTGGTTCTGTTTTCAAAGCATTTGCAGTGCGATCTGAATCAATCCCTGTGTGCTGCCCATTACTCAGTCTGGGCCTTGGGTGGCCATCTGTCCAGTGACTCATTTCTCAGAGTCTATTTAGGGTCAGATCCATGCATGCTGAGCTCGGAGATATGCCAGGAGTTCCTACACAACTTCATGGGATTGCTCTCTTGACCTCCCTCCTTTCTGTCTTCACTCTTGCCCTTTTCCTTCTTTGGAGCCTTCTTTCCTGGTTGTTTGGCCGGAAAGCTGGAGCTTTAATTTCCCTCACCTGCCACGCAAGTCCTGTGACTGTGTCTGTGTCTGGGGCCAGGCTGCCCGAGGCCGCACAGAGGTAAAGAGCAGTGAGGATTTGCTCCTGGCTCTTGCAGCCACAGCTCCTCTGATTAGAGAGGTGTTCCTTTCCTTCAGAACTGTAGGAACCTGCTGGTTGCCCCTGCCGTCACTGTGCTGTTGCCTCTGTAACTGGCACAGTACTTCCTGGTGCCTGGGGAAGGAGAGGAGGGGAGATCCAGGGGATTTCCTCTACTCTCCCCAACCTTCCCTTTCCTCCTTCTTGGGTTTGAAAACAGGGGCTTTTCTTGGAGCTCTTTTTGTCCTCACCTGGCATTAGGCTTCCCTTGAGTCCAGGCTAGGCAGTATCAGCAGTGGGGAAATGGTAAACTCCCCACAGGTTTGGTAGAACTCAGAATTCCGGTATCTTTCCCTGTGCTTGTTTCTGCCATTTACTCTTCAGAGTCCTCAGATTCCAGGCGTTCTGTCCAAGAAGTCTAGTATGCAGTGGGGGAGACAGAGTGGAGCGTGCTTCCTCCATCTTCCCCAAAACCAGAACTCTTATTCTGTTTTAAAACCGCACTTTGGTATCAGATCCCCACTTAATCTTGAACAGCTCTGAGCGGGTTTGCCCATTTCACAGCTGAGGAGACTAGACACAGGTAGTTAAGTAATTTCCTCCAAATCACAGCGGTCAGAGATGGTGGGAAAAAACCTAAAATCTAAGCCGGAAGTATCTTGTTTCAAAGTTGATGGCGTCTTTTATTACTTTCAAGTAATTTCTTCTAATATACGTCTTTTTTCCTATTTCGTAATAGCTACCCAGTCACACACCACAAATTGGAACAGAACTATTCAATTATAGTGAGTTTAAACCAACCTTTTTAAACCATTTCTATTCCTAATTTTTGCAGGATTTGAAGCTTTTTATAGTTTATTCAATCTAATTGATTTTAGTCAGCAAATATGGTGGATTAGCTAAGCATCCTGCTATGTGTGGTTTAGAGTTAATTCAGAGATAGAGAGCCTATCCTCAGGATGCTTCTGGGCTACTTGGGGAGATTTGTGAATGCAAACAATAAGTACAATACAGTAACAATAAAAGAGAAGAAGAAAGTGCAATGGGAATTTGAGGAAGGAGAAACTACTTCTAAGCAGGGAAACAAATGAAGACTTATATTTCCACCTGTAAAATGAAAAAAGAAAGGTGTCAAGTAATATTTAAGTTTACATGTGAAACAGGACCACAGAAGCTTTCTTTCATTATAATAATGCTTGTCCCCAAATGATTTCTTATGTTTTGAGCAGGTAGGTTTTATTATTTATGTCTGTTAACTTCTCCCCAGCTCTCCCCAAACAGCTTTTTTTGCACTAATATAAATTCTAAATGGTCTATTTGGGAAAGATTTAAATAAACCGAAAGGTTTACCAATTGTTTATTGCTAACCAAGGTTCAAGGAGTCAAAAATGACCCTTTATGAGTTGTATTTATTAACATTTAGAACTTTGAGTTAAAAATATTTTCTTTTCTGTTTTCAATAGGAAGAAAACATTTGTTTGCATAGGAATTCATGAAGGTGACCCAACCTGGAAAAAGAACTATTCACTTTGGCCTTGGGGTTCTTGTGACAAATTAGTTCCTTCAGAGATTGTATTCAACCCTGAGGAATGGATTAAACTCACAAGAAATATCTATAACTGGACCGAAGAATATGGAAGGTAGGAACAGCAGTTCTGTTTTTCATCAGAGTATGGCAGTTTTGTGTGCTTAAAAAACTAAATTTTGAGATGCCTATGAATAGTTTTGATTTTTTTAAATTAGTTATTAGTATTATTTGCTGCCCACATGAATTGTAACAGAGAACATGTATTTCTTGTTCTCATGTTTGAAGAACAGTAGGGAGATGGGAAGGGGGGGCTGCGGTTGAGTGGGCACCACAACAGGTTGGTGCCCTGCACCTTCCGCTTCCAGCTCTTGTGACGCCATATTGTCCACCATCCTCTGTCTCGCACCCTAAAGGTGGAAGAGATCCATCAACTGTAGTAGAGCTTTACAAGGTACTCTGTTTCCCATGAGAGTTTTTATGCGCACGAACTTGCCATATTTTCCTCTCTTCGGGAGTAGCACATAACTTGTCTATAGGGGAGACTGGCCCTTGAGTAACTTTTTCCTACTCATTAGGAAAAAGTCATTATCCTGGTTATGTTGTTTGTCATTATCCTGGTTATGTTGTTTGGGGGTGTGATCAGTCTTCCTTGAAGCATCTCTATAGAGCTGACTCACACCCATATGGAAATTGAGTCACCATCTCTAGAAATGTGCTTCTCTTGCCTATTTCTTAAGTTATGAATTACTTAAAGATTAGATAATTATTATTTATAGGGGCGCCTGGGTGGCTCAGTCGGTTAAGCGTCCGACTTCGGCTCAGGTCATGATCTCACGGTCTGTGAGTTCGAGCCCCGCGTCGGGCTCTGTGCTGACAGCTCAGAGCCTGGAGCCTGCTTCGGATTCTGTGTCTCCCTCTCTCTCTGACCCTCCCCCGTTCATACTCTGTCTCTCTCTGTCTCAAAAATAAATAAACATTAAAAAAAAATTATTGCTTATAATTCAAGGACAGGCGAGATCATATGAAAAATGCTACAAAGGTTTTTTGAATCAATATGTGCAAACAGTCCACAGTGCACCAACCAGAGATGATAAGTAGGTTTATATCAAAGCACTCCGTAGGGGCGCCTGGGTGGCTCAGTCGGTTAAGTGTCCAACTCTTGATTTCAGCTCAGGTCATGATCTCATGGTTCGTGAGTTCGAGCCCCATGGTGGGCTTCACGCTGACAATGGGGAGCCTGCATGGGAGTCTCTCCCTCTCCCCCTCTCTGACCTTCCCCCCGCTCTTACTTGCTCACTCTCTCTCAAAATAAATAAATAAACTTACATATGTATATTTTAAAAAAAGCACTCCATGACCATTGTGAGAAGTTAGAAAATAATCTATTCTGGGCACCTGGCTGGCTCGATCAGTAGAGTGTGCCGTTCTTGATCTTGGGGTTGTGCATTCAGGCCCCACCTTGAGCTTACTTTAAAAAAAAGAAAGAAAATAACCTTTTCTGCCAACAGTGACCATAGTACAAATACAGGACACCACTCGTTATTTCCATTCCATCAAAATAGACACATAATAAGAAATTTAATTAAGAGAAGTCAAAATCCAGCAGATGGTTTAGCCATTGTTCTTTGAGCAGCGTCCTGGCTCCAGCAGTGATTTTTATCAAAGCCACGAGTCCCCTCTCTCAAGCTTATCCCCTAGCTTCACAGCTGTTTGGCTCTTAGCTGTGTCCATGGAGTGACCGAGGCCTCGCCCCTGCCCTGTTGCCCATCTTGCAGTTCTTGGGAACAGCTGGTTCCTCAGATGCCTCCAGCCTCTTCCCACTAATCCTTCGTTTGCTCCCATGAGGCACCGGGGCTCATTATGCAGATGAAGAATACATTTACCAAAATTTCAAGTTCCTAAGGATCAGACTTTTCTAGGATAAGTTTATTATTTCCGTCCCTATCAGTACTTCAAGATCCAACCTATTTTATTGCCTTGTAAGATTATAAAACAAGGATTCCATACCGGCCTGTAGCAATAAACGTAGCTTGCAGAAAACTCTCACTGCTTTCTTGTAACTGCAGGTTTGACCCATCTTCTTGGGAATCTGTGGCCAACGAAGAGATGTGGCAAGCAAGGTGACTATCCTACACTTACGTGTTTGTGGTCTGTTTTTCATATGGCGGGGAAGCAGCCAGTAGGGTAGGGGGTCAGTGGTATGATAAAAATAACATTTATGAGCAGTCATTTTGTTTGAGGCGTTGTGCTAATCATTGTACATTAATAATCCCATTTCATCCTCATGACAACCTATGAAGAAGTTACTATTATCCCCATCTTACAAAAGAAACACACTGAAGGTAGAGAGGTTACTGGCCAATGCCAGATTGCTGCAAGTGATGGGAGTCTGAAACTCACATCTCCCTGACTCAGGCACAGCGCTGTGCTCCGGTGCTCTCCGCCTCGAGTAAACCAAAGCGAGTGTAATTGTTGAGGGGCAGTTAATACTGCCCTGGATCCATGTGGAATGTGCTAATTTAATTAAGCACCTGCTGAATACTTCCCAGAGACCAGACACCATGCCAGGCTTGGAAGCTACACATATGAATACAACACATTTCCTGCCCTCGAGGGGCTTACAGTCTAAGGGAGCAGATTTGAATATCAACGTCCTAGATGCTATACTTTCCTGTTGTGCCTGTATGGAACACGTTGTGGTGATGCCGTTGACTGCCATTATTTTGAAACATTCAAAATCTCTAACGCTAACAGACTTTGGCCTGGATATTAATATGAAAGTCCTAAGTGGTATACAGAGGGTGATACCAAGTACATAGGAAGTACTTCCTTCGGCAAAGGAAGGGTGCCCAATCTGAGCCCGGGACTGTGCTCCACACCGAGGATTGAGTTATGATATAAAGGATTTACATAAGTTTAAAGAGCTTTTAAAAAAAGTGTCCAGAAATACAGCTCCAAAATAGCAATTACAAAAATAGATGTACTGTGGTTTATGCAATAGTGTTTTTTGAAAAGCCAGAAAACAGCATAATTCAAGTTATCAGCCTAGCTATAGGGACAAATACTTGCTTTGAAGAACTGATCAAAGATGCACCGCACCGTATGTTTGTACAACACTTTACTGTGACTGAATGTAGGAAAGCTGGGGGGAAATCACCTAAAAGAAGGAAGCCAGTCATTATTCAGGCAGGTATTGATTTAACTGGCGTGCTGAATACAGTTTGGATGAGTGCATGTGGTCAAAGAGTCCAGCTACCTTTGAAGAACTCGTCACACGTGGCATGAGCCGTGGCGATGGGTCCCTTCAGGGGTGTACTGACAAACTCAGCAAGTCTCCCCCTTCCTGGCTGCTCCTGCATGACAGTAATGTGCATCTGGAGGAAGAATGAAATGATGTATAATAGCGATGATGAATTTAAGCTTTTTTTCTAAAAACTTTGGCAAGCAGTGCGGATGCAGCGTGTTGGCAGTGGGGAAAGAAGGAGTTGCTGTTGGTTCAGAATAAACTTCTGTGAATATGGGAGAGGTACAAACAATGCAGTAAAGGGTTTGGTGTGTTCCTTATCAGTGGAAAAATCTGGTCGATGTAGCTGTACGTGTGAAATTTGACATCATGGTTTTAATGAAGATTCCCACCCACCCCCGCACTCCCAGGATGAAAACCCCGTTCTTCATCTTTAACCTGGCAGAAACAGCAAATGTACCTCCAAATGTGAAGGCTCAACTCTACACTCACGCATATAACGTATGTTCCATTTTTATATATATAAATATATTTGGGAGGAAGGTGGTGGGGATTAGAACGGAGGGAGTGTGTATCCCAGTAGAGTTTTTACTTTTTTGTTTCTAGTTTCATTTGGCTTTTATAAAGCAGTATAAACGGAAAACTACTCGTACATCATAAATAATGTCTAAAGTAACCGGTGTGGTTGGCAAATGATGTCCATGTCTTAATCTCTGAAACCTGTGAATATACGGCCTTACATGACAAAGGGGACTTTGCTCATGTGATTAAGTTAAGGATCTTGAGGTGGGGAGATTATCCTGGATTATCCAGGTGGGCCCAGCATAATCACATGGCCCTTTTAAGAAGGAGGCAGGAGGGTCAGAGAGAAGGAGACGTGATGATGCAAGCAGAGGTCAGAGGAAAAGATTCGAAGACGCTACGTGGCTGGCCTGGAAGATGGGAGGAAGGGGCCACAAGGTAGGGAGTGCAGGCAGCCTCTGCAAGCCACCAAGGGCAAAGAAACAGATTCTAGAGCCTCCTCAAAGAACACAGCGCTGCTGCTTTTACAAAATCCTCAATTTTATGCATTTTGACCTCCAGAAGGGTAAGATAATAAATGTATACTGTCTTAAGCCATTATGTCTGTGCTGATTTGTTACAACAGCAGAGGAAACTAATAGGAAGCCATTGGAACAGGAAACAGTCACCACCAGACAAGTTCTGACAGGTTTGCCCTCTAGACAAAAGTCATGACCCTGGCTGCACTCGAAAGTATAGGTTCCTGGCTGGGTGGGATTTCATGAGAAAGATAAAGGGTCTTGGCAAGAGGCTCTGTCTTCTGACTGTGGCCCTGTCTTCTGACTGAAGCCAACCCAACCTTCAGATGGCCCGGCCACACACAGACTCTTGTGTAGGCGGTCCTCACTGACGGGAAAAGAGAGGGTGGAGCACAGGCTTGCTGTTGCTCCGTTTTAACGAGCCCCTTCTTTTCTGTGACTTCTAGCCCTGGGTTCCTCAGACACCTTCAAGGATCATCTTGGAGCCTACTATGTAGGAAACAGATGTCCTGGCATGGGCCAGTGAGACCAGAGCCCGGGAGCCATATATGTGAGCACCTGAGGTGTTTCCGCAGCCTCTAGGTGCTGTGGGTCTACTCACCAGGGCAGTGGTTTAGAGCTAAGTCAAAATCACACAGCGTCCAATCCGTAGGACTCATTTTACTCCTAAATTTTGTGATCGTGGGTTCATTGTTCATTTATTCATTTACTCACAGAGCGCTTATTGATCGCCCAGTCTGTGCCAAATATTGTGTTGGAGATGACCAAGTATTGTCCCTGCTACCAAAGAGGTAGCAGGCTAGAGAGGGAGACAGAAGATAGAGTCCTCAGTTACATTCAGTCTTGCAGAGGTGCTGTGGGAACAGCACACTGTACGTGAGTACACCCCCCCTGGCGAGGGGTGGTGAGGAAGGAGGGGGAAGTCTTCGGAGATGTCACTGGAGTGTCATCTTGAAAGCTCAGACGAGCTAGCCAGACAGACTGTGGGCAGGGTAGTGAGAGAGTGGGCGAGGAAGGACAGTCGATAGGGACAAAGGAAGAACCCTCCGAGGTACCCACTCGAGGACAGCAAGGGATCGATTGCAGGAGGCAGCAAGCTGGAGTTCTGTCTGGCATTTGGAGGATCCAGGTTCAAGGCCTACTCCACCACTAATTGTCAACTGTAAGTCAGTTAAGCATTCCAGGCCTCGATTTTTTCTAAAAATAGAAGTGGGCTTTAAGCTTTATTAATTATCTCTCATGCCCTGGTCATGTCATATCCTGTTCATCTCTCATACCCTGTGATTCTATGAAAAACAAATAGTATTTAGTTGGGAGAAATCCCTGAGACTTACTGATACTTCATATTCTCATCAGTGACCTGTTCCATGGCCACCGTTGCTAGGGCACCACTGAAGCTAATTCACAGATTCATTGTCCCTTTGGACCTGGAAGCTTTACTCTTTCCAGTGGACACAAGTCCGTGGGTGTCTTCTTTGCATATGCCTCCAGATATGTGACTTTGTTTGCAAGACAAATGAGGTCAAATACTTGATGGGTCAACACAAACCCACCCCCCCAGTACTGGTATTTCAAGAACGTTCTTGTTAGGTGTAAGACATTGTGTATAGTATTCCACTCAATAGCTGATGCAGAACTTTCAGTTCAGGAGACATTAAGTTCAGGTGTAGTGGGGGAGCAGGGACTATCCCCATTAGCTTTAGGAATGCATTCGATAAGTTGGTGTCCCCACTAAATAGAATACAGTCTGCTAAGACTAATGTCACGGTAACATTCACATAGAGGAGGAAACGTAATTCCATGTGATGAGAAATGACCGGCTTCTTAAGATACAGCACATGTGGCTTAACGGGCCACCTGGTAGAAGTTGACGATGCGTCGGTAACAAAGTGTTCGAGAGACGGGTGGTATGTTCATTCTGTTATCTAATGACTGTAACAGGGAGGTCATGAGTGAGCCTCTCATCCTCTTGAGCCGTTGGGGAAATGCTCACTGAAGGGCTGGCCTCTGTGTTGAACTCCAGAACCCAGGTGGGATTCTGAAAGCCGAACCGTTTTCTGAACAGTTCCTGGGTGCCTGCTTTGTGCCTGTCAGCAAGGCTTGGAAAAAGAAGCAGCAGACAGAGAAAAAAAAAAAGAAAAAAAAACCTGAGGAAAGACAGGGAAACATTGGATAACTGACCAAGAGAATGGAAGAGTGGAAGATAGCGTCACAGTTTCCACGTACATGCAAGTGCGAGGTGACCATTTCCTTTGTTACGGAGTGAAAGAAGCGCATGGGCCAACTGCTTTAAAAGCCAGCTTGGGGGCACCTGGGTGGCTCAGTCCGTTAAGCATCCGACTTGATACCAGCTCAGGTCATGACCTCACGGTTGGTGAGTTTGAGCTATGAGCCAGGCTTTGCACTGACGGCACGGAGACTTTAGGCTTCTCTCTCTCCCTCTCTCTGCCCCTCCCTCACTCTCACTCTCTCTCCCTCTCAAAATAATAAACTTAAAAAAAAAAAAAAAAAGAAGGCCAGCTTGGAGACTAAAGGTTAGTAAATACCAAGATGACATATGCATTTATCTGCCCTGGAGTAGAAGTCAGGCCAATAGATGATCTGTTGGGTTCCTTTCAGCTGAATGATGTGATGAATACAGTTCTAACTGCAAAAGCCCTTGTCCCTGTAGAAAAGCATCATTGCTTGTTCTGCGCGTTGAGTCTGCTGCTGACCTCAAGTTCCTGTACATCCGAGTCCAATCTGACAGCCCTCAGGAAGGCTGTGAAATTTCCAAATAAGCAAGTCTAATATCCCGTTGTGCAGATTTGTGTCTTTCATTTGTTGAATTTTGATGTTTCTCCCTGGAAAACTCAATACCAAAGATTCCAGCTCTGTCCGATTAATGCTATCTCTGATGTTGGAAAAACAAAATTCCTGATTCCTGTGGGCAAAGTGTTAACTATTAAAATTATAATTATAGGGTGCTCCAAAGAGCATCTCGCCGTGAGGACATCTCTTAAATTCTGTTACGCCCAGCCTATTCGATGACAGATTTGTTTGAGCTGTTTTATTGTTGCTATTGTTATTACTGTTGTTTTTAATGTAGAGAGAAATCTATGTGAAAATGAGGGTCAAAATTTAAATTCCTTCAAGTTCTTTTTCCATGCAGTTTTCTAAAGAAAGCTATTTTTTTTCCTCTAACAGCTAAATTTAGAGTTTCAACCTTTCTGCCTGTTGAGTAAATAGCTTTCCATGAATTAGAACTAAATCCCTTTCCCAGAACATCTTTCTGGAGGAAGAGCATTATGTCCTGACACCGTGTGTCTTAGGTTCCCTCTGCACATCCGAAAACCCCAGAAGCAGTTTTAGATGAAGTACATTTGCCTCCTGCCACTGTCATAATTACAGTAACATTCTTGCATTTTCTGCATGGCCTAGCAATGATTAGATTTTGACTATCGGCCGCTTGGATTTTTTTTTCCTTGTGTTATTAATTCCTCTGTGTTTTTCGGTTTTTGAAAAAAAAGTCAAGGGATAACAATGGAATACCAACATTTTTGCCGTTTTTCAGCTCTATAAGGAGATTGTCTATTTACGAAAGGAGCACCCGGTGAACTGGCACAAGAACTATGCCATCGCCTGTGAGCGGATGTTACGCCTTCGGGCAGGAGACTCAGACCCTGAAGTCTTGTTATCAGAAACCATCAGACATTTCCGTCTCTACACTCAGAAAGCACGGAATGATCCACAGCTGCCTGATATTTTAGTTGCTCTAAAGCACCTGAGAAAAGAACTGCAGAGTCTGAGGAATAAGAAAAATGTCTGAGGCAGCAGAATGTGAAAAACCTGCTCATCCTCCCGCTTCCAAAATTCCAAAGTCCAAAAGTTTTTCCTCCAAGAAAAGAAGTTGTACACAAAACTCAAAGACCGAGTCAGCTCCCAGATATCAGCAACGTGGTAGGGCAGTATACTGTTCAGTATACTGTGCTCCTTACTGCCATGTGCTCCCTATGCAAATTCTGTTTATCCAGTGTTACCAAATTAGCATTTCAGTGAGAATCTTTCAGAAAAACCTTCCTACTTCCTCCGTCTTTCACCTAATGACTTTGCTTGATTGGATGCTAGCAGAGAATAGGTTATTTTCATATACTTTAAATATCGATTGCGGATCTTTTTAAGGGCCCTTTTACTGGGATCCGTTCTGAGGTTAAATTCTTGAAACATTCATACCAGACCAAAGACACATTTTCTGTTTCCCAAAAAGCGATTTTTTTTTTTTGAGAGTGAATCTTGCTCTTCTTCAAGTTAAAATACTTTTTTTTTTTTTTGAGTAGCTCTGGTTATTACATAATCTCACACTTCAAGCTAAACACCAACCCAGTGATATTTTGAAAAAAGTTGGGGTTTTATTGTCTTTGATGATTCTCTGAAATCATCAAAAAATAAAGCTAAGCTGTTGTTTGCTTTCTCTCAGTTGCATAAAGTGGCAAATAAAAAGAATGTTGTAGTTCCTTGCTTAATTTTATATTTATGTTTTACTTCTATTTGGATTCATAAATCCGGGCCCAATAATTAGTAAGCTCCTGCGGCCAAAATGCAAAAAAAAAAAAAAAAAAAAAAAAAAAAGGCGGGGATTGGGGGCGGTGGGGGGGGATGGGGGAAGTTGTTCAATAAATTCATTTCTGTTACAAGCATCTTTTATACATATTACTAAAGAGAACATAGTAAGAAATGCAAATAATAGTTCTTTATTTTATTATGACAGTTAATTAATAGCAACCTGTTTTAATGAATAAAGTCACTCCGAGTCCTTCAGCACTTCCTAAGTAGAGGCCAGAATCTGTAGGGATTCTTTTCCCCCCAATTGTATAGCTCCTAGACTCCAAGCGCTATATAGGCCCCTGTATAGAAATGCTCACTAATGAAGAGGGAGGGCTAGAAGCTTGTCTGCATTCAAAGATCACTGGTGAGTCATTCAGCAAGAAAAGGCCCCTTACCAGGAATAGTCACAGTTCCGTGGCATTGTACTAGCAAAAGGGTCTGATCAAAGGTCTCCTGTGGAGCTTGCATGGTTCCCTTTCATACTACGACCATAATTAAAACCACTAATTCTCTTTTAAAATGCTGCAGGATGCCATGTAGGCATCTGTCTGGAGTGTCCTTTGTGATGTCATAAGCTGTTAAGGACCAGCGCCGAGGGCTTTTGAGTGAAATGCCAGTCATGAAGGTGCTTCAAGACAAGGGTGCCTCTCAAAGCTTGACAGGGCCTTGACTGCACAATTCGAGCTGAATTTGCCCCTTGTCAGCTGCCAGTAAATAAATCTCAAAGGGGGAAAAGCTGAAGTTTCATTACCTGATCCATGGGGCTTTGTTGGTTTTGGCATCACACAGGGGAAGCTCTTGCCCCGCCATTCTCTGGATTTGAAGATGTCCATTGGAGCCTGCAGTGCCTGGACAGGGTTCAGAGCGGAACCTTTTGAAGAGTGTCAATAGTTGTAACAGTTCAGCTGTTAGGAAGACAAATAAACGGAGGAGCTCATTAATCCGCTTTTGGCTCTCAGTGCCTTTTGCCCTTTTATCACAGCCTTATTAGGCTCCTACTCATCTTGAACCAGAAAAAAATGAATTGGAGTTGTTGAGTGCTAATTGGCAAAGACTTTTAATCATGGGCCAAGAACTTTCACTGACTTGAAAGTAACTTCTCCACGGGGAAGAACCGAAAACCTGGTTTACCTTAAAACAAAAACCTGTTGGAGTTCAGTGTGGTGTAAAAATTTAAGGAGGCATTGATAAATTGTCTAAGTTTATCCATTTGAAAGAAATCATGTGAGATTATGATTTCCACTTTGCTTACGAAAGGTACAATAAAATTCGAATAAACATTTCCTGGACGTGCATTGTTTTTATTGGTTCAGCAAAGAGATCGCGTGCATGTGTGAGATGATTGTGTTTGCTTCTGAATATCTCTATACAGGTGGATGTGAAAATGCATTTGGGCATCTATATACACGTGGTGTCAGAAGAACCTCATTCAAAGTAGTATTTCCTGTTCATGGCCTTAAGAACGGCAAATAAAAGTCTCTTCGAGAAGATGTGCTTATTTGTGTCTGTACTGTGGTGCTACATATATACGTCTGAATATGCTTTGTGTGCTGACTGCTGTCAAATGGTGCATAGATTTATTCTGGACGGTACTTGGGCAACAATGGCTTTGGACCACTCTCTCTTTGAGAAAGCAATGATATGATGGCCCCAAGTAGATAGGGTGATAATTATTTAAATTGTTAAAAACCAACAGTAAATGAAAAAATAGCAAACTGAACCGAGATTTGGGGAGGTTGGGCTTCATTCCCAGATCAACTATTTTGAAGAATTCTCTCCTTTCTCTTGTGCGAGGTTAAACAAGTTGCTTTCTTTTTCTCTCTCATACTTTTCCCCGGCTGGTGCACAAACACCATAACACCTGACAGAAGGGGTCTCTTTTAGTCTAACCCCCCGACATGGAAGACAATGTGAAGGAGGTGACTTCTCATGCAGGATTTGGCCAGGATTCTCCTAGCAATGTCCCTGGAGTGCCACGGGTTGGCAGGGCGACAGGAACCCCACAAGGCCAACTTCTGCCCGGACTTTGGCCTGAAGAGCAAGTGGGAGCCGGCAAAACTGTCTGCCTCTCCTCGCGCTGCCGTGCCCTCCTGCCTGGCGCGGAGGCTGGCGCACACGGGAGGCAAGCAGGGAAGGGGACTGTGGCTCCGAGCCCTCTGACAAAGCCCCCCAGCCGCATTCCCGCTGATGGGAGCTGTGCTTGGTTCTTACTTTTGACTTTCCTCTTTCCTTTGCTTTCTTCAGAGGTCTCATTTTTTTTTTTTTTAAGTGCTTTTGTCCTATTACTCAAAATAAAGCCAAACTGGAAGGGCATCAATTACTAGTATGCTTTCTTGAGATCTTCTAGTAGAAATTGTGAAATGTTATCTCTGGCCATCTTCCTAGGGTAGAACCACTATGTTGACTTAGCCTTTATGATACCTAAACAAAGCCCATTTTGAGTGTTAGGGTTATTTTTTGATACTCTGCTGATTTCTTTAAGTCATCAGGCTAGGATATGAAGACCGGCTTTTTAAATTTGTATTTTAAAAGTTAAACAATGTGAGGCCTTCCTTACAGTTCCCACCAATAGCCATTGGAATTTAGAAATATTAATACTTTTAATATTCAGAAGAAATGAGAATTCGCTGTTAGAGCAAATTCTTTTGCTCTGTTTTAATGCTGCTATGTTTTACAGTTGCACCAATGTAGAGTAGTCCTCTTCTTCTAAGTGGCTCCAAGCCCAGTGGTTGGGTAAAGACAAAATTTCCAGCCCAGTGAAAGATTCATCCTCATATTTTGTTGTGGCTGCAAAAATCACTCTAAAGCTTGTGCTCACAAACAAATAAGTCACGTTTCCAGGGATTCTGGGAACATCTAAAGGCCATATCTTGGCACAGCATTACAGAGCAAACACGGAGCTAAAGCTTTAGCAGCGATCATATTTAATGAAGACGTCATTGTCAGTACCCTCTAAAGGTCTGTTTGATTTGGATCAGCATAGGATGGTATAAAAAAAAAAAGCCTCAGGAATAACACAATGTGCTTACCTGGATATAGGAAAGCAAACTAATAGGAATATATCTTGAGAAAGGGATTCTTCTGGAAAAAATTCTGATTGCTCTTCAACAATGTAATGTATATCTGGTGGAAATTATATGTACTGGGAAGGTTAGCTTATATCATATTGCAAAAAGAAAAACGGCAGGGGGAGGGGTGCTAAAACTATAGACAGGAAGCCTACAATTACTGACCTATACATGGAGTTATCTGGATCTTTTGTGCAGATCCAAAGCATGAATGGTTGGGGTTAATTTTCAATAACATAGGTACTGTGATGATGTTAGAAAAGTTGAGTTGATAAGGTTGAGAAAGTTTCACAAGACGGATGGAACACAGAGGATGGTGTCCATCCCAGTGATCCAGCTTCTGGAGCGGCCCGGTATTCTCCAGTCCTGTACTTACTTGCCATTAGGGGAGGACAGTGTTAAATAACATCGTAATAATCAATAGAAATCGAAATCTGAGATTTAACCCTTTCATAATTTCCGTTGTTTATAATTTGTTGTAAATCTGTGTAAGTAGTATCAGGCGAAAGAAGTACAAGAGATGTAGTGTAATCTTTATATCAATCAGTTATTTTTGTATTATGTACAGATTATAAGCTAATAAATGGACATTATATCCTGTTTTTAAAAATATGCACACCGTAATCACCTTGTGTTTAGAAGTGTTACCTTAAAAGGGGTTGTTTTGCATGTAACCTTCTAAAAAAGAAGACATTTTGAGATTTTTCTCACCTAAATGAAATATTCCCTAGGTGGTTGAACCACTGAAAATACCCTTAATACCTGTGGGGGTTGCTCGTATGGGAAAGTGTGAGCGATGAAAGCCAAAAGGGGAACGCTGCTTGGGAAATGAGACCCAGTTTTCTCATCATTGGCTTATGGTGTGATGGGACCTACAGGTGTCACCTGGTACCCTAGATTCATGAGCATCGTGACAGAAATCCCAATGATACCCTGGCATGCCAAGACGTGAACTCAAAAACTCCAACAGAGGGTGATCTAGGATGTGAAGACAGGGTAAAAGACACAAGGACTGGAATCTTCTTATGGTATCCTCCCTCAAAATAGGTTCCGAAAATAGAAGGGAAGCATTATATTATTGTATTTTTATTAACAGTGCTTTTAAAAGTTAATATATAAGAAACAAGGGCTCTTGTAAAATACTCTAGCAAAAGCTATGGAAAACGCTAAAAGGAATTGTTTATAAATGGAAGATGATTCATTGACCAAAGCACTAGGTTTCCTTTGATTTAAGAGTTAACCAGTCTAACAGGTGAGAGAAAGTTTCAAGAAGTTTTGTCTATAAAAGAACGAAGGGACGTTTGGGTGGCTCAGTCAGTTAAGCTGCCGACTCTTGATTCAGCTCAGGTCATGATCTCACTGTTGTTGAGATTGAGCCCCGTGCTGGGCTCCTTGCTGACAGTGCGGAGCCTGCTTGGGATTCTCTCTCACTCTTCCCTCTGCCCCTCTCCCCTGCTTGAGCTCGCTCTCTCTCTTTTTCTCTCTCTCTCAAATAAAAAAATAAATAATTGGGGAAAAAAAGATTGAAAACCGAAAGTTCAATTATGCATCACTTAAAAACAAGAAAGTTCAGGGCGCTCTGGGTGGCTCAGTCGGTTAAGCGTCACACTCTTGTTTTCGGCTCAGGTCATGATCTCACGGTTCGTGAGTTTGAGCTCCACATCGGGCTCTGCGCTGTTAGTGTGGAGCCTGCTTGGGGTCCTCTCTCAATCTCTCTCTCTCTCTGACTCTCTCTCTCTCTCTCTCTCTCTCTCTCTCTCTCTCTCTCTCAGCCCTCCCCCGCATGTACTTGCTCTCTCTCAAAAGAAATAAATAAGTAAACTTAAAAAAAAATACCTAAGGGGTGCCTGGGGTGGCTCAGTCGGTTAAGCGTCCAACTTCAGCTCAGGTCATGATCTCACAGTCTGTGAGTTCAAGCCCCGCGTCGGGCTCTGTGCTGACAGCTCAGAGCCTGGAGCCTGCTTCAGATTCTGTGTCTCCCTCTCTCTGCCCCTCCCCCACCCTCTCAAAAATAAACATTAAAAAAAATTTTTTTTTAATTACTTAAAAAACGGGAAAGTTCACTGATGGAGAGTACTTGTACTTAGTGGTTGTTTTTATTTAGTGTGTCACAACTTTTTTTTACTAAAATTAGAATACATTCCTTCAATATGTGGACTGGTATCTACACTGTTTTTATATTTTCCTTTCAGTGGTCAGCATTCTCACCACTAGCCTACGCGGTCACCTTACATTCGCCTTGAGGCTGTTCCTCACAGTGCAGGACTGTGCCTAGTCATGGTGATTGTCATCCTGGGTCATGAAGTCAAGTTAGTGGAAATTGACCATCTCTTTCTTCATGAAATAGAATAAAAATATCAAGATGCATCTGAGGGGACAAGGGTATTCTTTGATGAAACTTTCAGTTTCATTTCCTATACATGTGTATATGGTTACACGTATAACACATATATCATACTATATATCCGTGTGCGTGTGTGTATAAGACCTTTATATATAAACCTATACATGTATGTGAACTGGGTCATAATAGAAAAGGTACTTCTCGTTGTGGATCACAGTAAAGAATAAATTGGAGAGCCACTGGCCGTGGAGAATTTACCCAACTTCATTGACCGTTAATGCCAAAAAGCTAATAAGGGATCATCTAGTATAACTAGCACAAGTAATCTAGTTTAATGAATGAGAAAAGTGACGCCTGCACTAAGAGACTTGCTTTATATCACACAGCTAGGTCATGGCAGTGCTGGGACGAGAACATGAGCTTTTGCGCTCAATCTGGTGTACTTTCCCCTTTTCCATCACAGTCCACTAAAACCGCTGCATTCCGCTGTCAACTGTGTGTCACATTAAAGTCCCCAAATGATGTGGCCCTATTAAAATTACGATAAACTTTTCTAGAGGCCAATGGTGTGTAAAACCGAGAACTGTGTTGTAGGACACGGTTTAAAAGCCATCTGCTGAGTTCCTTTCTTCCCCTTCTCCAGACCTCTGAGATGTAATTTCTTTTCTTCCCCTTCCCTTTTAGACAGAGTCAGTTGTATCCCTGGTCTCTGACAGAGGATTTCCTTACCCATTCTGGACTTAGGAACATACACCCAAATGAAAAGGTTTTCGTGTGTTAAGAAAAAGTCGCTTTAAAATCTTGGAAGTTGTTAGCATAAATTAACCTTCCAGCTGAATCAGCTACTGGAAACTCCAATTGAAAAAATGTCGCATTAATCTATATATTCCTTACCCCTCCGAAGCAGGATTCAAAACATAATAATATTTCTGTGTGTTACAGAAGGAAATATGTCCCAGCTCCCCTGGAATGTTCACTGATTGCGAATCAGACTCTTCTCCCTAGAAACCAAGGCCATCGGGAGCCAGTGTCCATGACTATCCTGTTTGGTTCAGCCACTCTATTGAATATTTTTAAGTGGGGGCGCCTGGGTGGCACAGTCGGTTAAGCGTCCGACTTCAGCCAGGTCACAATCTCGCGGTCTGTGAGTTCGAGCCCCGCGTCGGGCTCTGGGCTGATGGCTCAGAGCCTGGAGCCTGTTTCCAATTCTGTGTCTCCCTCTCTCTCTGCCCCTCCCCCATTCATGCTCTGTCTCTCTCTGTCCGAAAAATAAACTTTGAAAAAAAAAAATTAAAAAATATATATATATTTTTAAGTGTCCAGAAAGGCAGATTCCTCTTTGAAGACCTAAAGGTCTCGTTTTCTAATTGTGAACGTTACCAATTCAGTGTTTAGGTAATGGTGATTTCTTCCAAATTTGGCTCTTGACTATATATGATTTGTAAAACTCTATAACAATAGTAATAGTCATGTCAATAACTATGACTGTTGTTGACAAAACAACTAATTCCAATTAGTATCCACTGAATGGCTTCAGTGATCTGAAATCACCTAAATTTCCTGCACTGAGTTGTGAGAGTTGAAAGTAGTTTGGCCCTTCCTCTTTGGGAGGCGAGGAAGTTTGGTGTAACCCATGAGACAAGAGACCACACGAACCATGCTGCGTGCCCCCTGGGCGTTTGACAAAGGCGACCTATTTCACAGGGTTAGCATTTATGTGACCTTACTTTTCTCCTTTTGCGTGTGCGTTCTGAACAGTGAGTTGATCCACAGAACCTAAATCTGTTGAATACTATGAGCTAATACAAGGTAACTTGTGAAAAAAGCAAAATGTGTGACCTATACAAGAATCAGACAAAACCAGAACTTTGCTTTAAAGCAATTTCATGAAATTTTGGTAAGGATGGAGATTCTATCTTCCTTTTTTATTAGAGTGCAGGATTGTCACAGGATTAGATAAATACCTTCACAAAAACCCTCGTCTCATCCCTGAAGGTCCCCGTAACCGCACTTAGTCTCCTGCAGGAATGCCCCACGGCCTCCCAGTGAGGGAAGGGTGGCTTGAGTCCTGACTGCCTGCACGAAGAAGCACACGTAAGGATGTGTGCCTGCTGGGCTCATTTTGTCCCTGAAAGAGCAGAGAGTAGAAACGGAGTCCTTCCCAAGTCTTCCATTCACTTTCCCGGGTTACAGGCTGTTCCAGAAAGCACAGGCCTTTTCTGGGTTGCACTAGAAGCACTGGACAGTACCATGTTCAGAGCTGGACTCCCAGCTCTGCCATTCATTAGCTGGATGGCTTGGAGCAAGTGTCTCTGTGCCTTAATTTCCTTTTCCGTACAGTGGGGATATATACAGTGGGTATATACAGTGGGTATATACACCCTGTACAGTGGGTGATGTAACAGATTCACCTGATGATATGTCTGCAAGGATGAAGTGGGTCGATATGTATAAAGTGCTTTGAAGAGTACCTGGCACGTAGCAACTATTCACAATGCCAGTTGCTTTCATTAACATGCTGGTAACACCAGCTCTCATCCATTTTATACACCTGAGTAAAATGAGTAACGAGCCTCCTTCTGCTTTGCTTCTCTCTTGTATGTTTGAAAAAGTCCTCGCTAGGGGCACTGGGCGCCTCAGTCGGTTAAGCATCCAACTTCAGCTCAGGTCATGATCTTGCAGTTCGTGAGTTCGAGCCCCCGTCGGGCTCTGTGCTGACAGCTCAGAGCCTGGAGCCTGCTTCGGATTCTGTATCTCTCTCTATCTGTCTCTCTCTCTCTCTCTCTGCCCCTCCCCCGCTCATGCTCTGCCTCTCTCTCAAGAATAAACATTAAAAAGAAATTTTTAAAAAAGTCCTCCCTAAATATGCATCTGGAAAGCATGAAATAGACAATTCAGTTTAAATTGCAACGATAATTATAAATAATGTGCTATTTAACTTATATGGAAGACTGGAAATTAAAAGAAAGTAACCAAGAAACACTGAGCAGATGAAGAAATGAAATCAGTCTCATCGATAAGGGAAACGTCTCAATGTGAACGTGTGTGCGCACACACACAAGTGTGATCCATCCCGTGTGAGCCCAGTGCCACAATGGTCCTTCCCTCTTCCTACTGGCTTCCCCAGAGCATGGTCCACCAGGAAAGAAGCTTCAACTACTACCATTTGCCTTCCATCTCCAAACTTAGATGTTGCCATCTATACATTTGATGTGTTTCTACCTTCCCCCAAACAATGTGGAGTCTGTCGGTCCCAGAGACCTCTCAAAGAGTAGTCTCCTCCCAACACAGCTTCTCACAGCACTTAGAGGACTGACATGGGGCAGAAAGCTTGGAGTCCTCATCTCAGGACCTGTGCTAGGCTTTCAAAACCATGCTTGGGACAAAGTCATAGATTTCCCAGTGGGGATGACCGGAGTGCCTGAGTACTACATCCACTCGCTTATTTTTTTTTAATTCACTTGGGGCGCCTGGGTGACACAGTCAGTTAGGCGTCCGACTCTTGATTTTGCCTCAGGTCATGATCCCAGGGTCATGGGATTGAGCCCCAAGTTGGGCTCCTGGCTGAGTGTGGAGCCTGCTTAAGATTCACTCTCTCTGCCCCTCTCCCTGGCTCACACTGCTCTCTCTCTCCTTCGAATGAATGAATGAATGAATGAATGAATGAATTCATTTAATACAAAAAACATTTTGGGGGGTGCCTGGGTGGCTCAGTCGGTGAAGCATTCGACTCTTGATCTCAGCTGAGGTCACGACCTCGCAGTCCATAAGTTCAAGCCCCACATCAGGCTCTGTGCTATCAGCTCAGAGCCTGTTCGGAATTCTTTTCTCCCTCTCTTTCTGCCTCTACCCCATTCATGCGTTCTCTCTCAAAGTAAATAAACAAATAAATACTTAACAAAAAGGAAATAAATATTTAACAAAAAGGAAACACATTTTTTGAGTTCCTACAAGGTGCCAGGCCCATGTACTAGGTTTTCAGAGGGAGAGGGGGACCAGACAGACAAGGGCCTGTCCCCTGTGGAGCTTCCATTTCCAGAGGGGGAGAAAGCCAAAGTGCGAGTCTTAAAAATCTGCCCAAAGGTCATTTTTTGCCACCACTACTACTCTTTAACCCCTGCTGAGGATATCAAACCTGTTTTTTCACTGTTACAAATGCTGATTGGAAACTATACCACCACTCCCTCCATACAAATGAACAAGTTCCCACCCACGGAGATGTCTGCATCTCATTCTCAGGTTATCTAGAGCCCTGCTGAGTCCACAAAAGGGGGCACTGGACCCACCGCCATGTGGTCCTCTTCCCACACCACTTTTTCCTGCCACCACCCACCATACTCTGCCTTCCCTGGCTGCCCCTTGTCCTTCTGCAGATCTCATCAGCACCGGATTAAATGAACACTAGTGGTGGGGTGTCTGGCTGGCTCACAGTCAGTAGAGCATCCGACTCTTGATCTCTGTGGGTTCAAGGCCCACACTGGGCGTAGAGATTACTTAAAAACACTGGTGCTGCCTTCCTATAGCAAGGAAATGTTCTCACATCTCCCATCACCATTCATAGTAACAGAGAAAGGAAGAGGCGGGTAAGAGAAGCCTGTCAGGTGCTCTTAGGCTCAGTGCCTAACTCTCCTGAGACTCACCACTCAGGTTCTAGAGGTGCACCGACTCCTTGAGGCCCTCCACACACTGCCTCCTTGACCTTCCCCGCAGGAAGGGAGCGGGTCCCACTTCTACAGAGCAGTGAGAAGGAATCAGCACTTCTGTCGTACTCTCGCCCAGGATGTGTGACCACAGTTTCACTGTGAGAAAACATCACACAAAACCAGACTGAGGGACACTCCACCAATACTCTTCAAAAGTATCAAAGTCATGAAAGGCAAGGAAGGACAGAGTGTCTCAGATTAAAGGAGACTGAGGAGATATGACAACTAAAGGCAATGTGGGATCCTGGCTCGGGTCCTAGAACCGAAGAAAGATATTAGTGGAAACATCGGTGAAATTCGCATTGAAGTCTGTAGTGTAGTTAACAGCATTGTACTAACAGTTTCTAGGTCTTGATCATTGTACTGTGGTCAGTAAGATCTTCTATTAGGTGAAGCTGGGTGAAGGGTATTCAAGAGCTTCCTGCACTATTTTTTTTTTAAGTTTATTTATTTTGAGAGAGAGCGCGCGCGCGCACCAGCAGGGGAGGGACAGAGAGAGAAGGAGAGACAGAGAATCCCGACTTGGGGCTCAAACTCACAAACTGTGAGATCATGACCTGAACCGAAGTCAAGAGTCAGCTGCCTAACCGACTGAGCCACCCAGGCGCCCCAAGCTCCCTGAACTAGTTTTGCAACTTTTCTGTAATCCTAAAATTATTGCAAAATAAAAAGGTTGTTTGTTTTTCTTTTTTTAACTTCTTTAAAGGCAAAGTACTCCTATTTCCATTTGCTCCTTGTCGTTCTTTGTTGACCGCTTTCAGCCTCAAGATGAGCAGTAGTTAGAACAGTGGTCTACACTTCTTGGGCACACCAATGATCAAGAGACAAGTTCCTTAAGGCCAAAGGCCACAGGCCTGCCCCCAGCCCTGCCATCAGGGTAGGTGGTCCTTGTTGGCGCTGGGCCTCAGCTACCTGCTGGTGCCTATCCAGTGGGACCTGGGTGAGGACTGGGTATCTCCAGGGAGCCTTTGGCTCTGTTTCCAGCATCTTAGGGAGGCTCAGCAGAGGTCTGTGGGATTAAATTCCCCGAAAGCCACTGGACTCACACCCAGTTTAAAGACAGCAGGATCTAGTCTCGGATTATTCCTGTGGTCCCGGTTTCTCTCTTCAGGCAGTCACTACAGAAGAGGGAGTGAAGGAGAAGCCCCCTTAATACCCTAATTCTTTCCGAAGATGATTCAGGTTTTTGTAGCTTCATTAGCATTTGCAGATAGAAATACATTTTAAGTGGCATTATGCTAAGTAATTATTCTTACAGGATGTGAAATTAAACACATTTTACTCAGCATGAAATTATTCCTGCCACGTACTGAGTTTGGTGACAGCTTGAGAGTTTGGACAGTGGGTTGCAAGAAGGGGAGAAGCAATCTATGTATTTAAAAAAAAAAATCCAACCCCAAATATTCCACCAAAGGTAAGTCCTTGTAGCGAAATAATTTTGGCTGGTTGGAATATTAAACCTGCTACTATAAATTTCACGCCTTGCATTCCTAAAGCAGATGCAGTGTGATCATGCCAAAAATTAATTGGAAATAATGCGACTTGTCTTGTGTACTCTATCCAGTAGAGGGCATAGCAGATAAGCGTTGTGTGCATTGGTGACTTAGCGACTGATAAGGCTTGTTTGTAATTGCTTCTGTAAAGATATGTAGCAACATGCTTGGATGCTTATTTACATTTAGGAATGTGGTTCGGAATAGGAGGTTTAGATTTATAACTTTGTTTTTGTCTGTCAATACATGGGAGACTTTTGGTTGTTACGAGCATTATATTTACCAATGCGCAATGTTAAATTGCTGGATTTAATTGTTACAGTACAGTGAATTATTCTATTATTTCTTACTTTTTTATCCTAAGGAAAATTCAAACTTTCCAGGCTTTAGGGCAGGATAAAATGGCTCTGAGCATGTCAACGTCTCAAGAGCACATTATTTTCTTATTGGATTGTATTAACTTTACAGATGGAAATTTGAAGGAGAATTAGAAGGCTTAGGGATGGGAAATTTGGAAAAGAAAAGAATAATGTCTTAAGATTTCTGGAGGGGTTAACTGGCAAGTCATTCTGAAAGCTGCTGATGCTAATTCTCATAGCAAGAGACAGAGCAGACCCCAAAATTATCAGGAACGAGGCACAGAATGGCTAAGAAGGAACAGAATCTTGTGTCACACTCAGACCTGCCAAAGGATTACTCAGGTTCCCTGTCTCTTCTTGTCTCCCGTTCTCAATACCTGCGATAACTGGCACAAATTTGTCGTGTGTAAATGCCGAATAGGGCGACTTTCCACGATCGAGGCAGAGGGTTGTTTGGCAGGCCCACTTAGGTTACAAAGCAAACAGTCTTCGGCCTCAGATGCACGTATTTGGACCCCAAAGAACAACAACATGACATACATAAACAGACACCTGCCACAAGCCCTGTAACCTGAAGGGAAAGCTGGGGGGAGGGGGCGGAGCACAGCGTAATGAAACTAACAGGCAACAGCGTTCCCTGTTTGGATAAGGTAAAGGAAAGGAAAGGCGTGCGCCCACCTCCTGCCCGCAAATCAGCCGTCTCCTGAGGGGTGACCGGGACTGGGCAGCCACTGGTGTCCTGCCCACGTGCATGATCTGACCCGTGGCCAGGCACTGCCGGGGGGGGGGGGGGGGCGCGTCTGGAATCCTGGTTGTCGGGACCCCCGCCCCCCACCGCAGACACCTCGTCCCCCTCTGGAGCGCTTCCCCACCAGTTCGGAGGCTTCCACGCAACCCTCGGAGCAGAGGCACCCCACGGGGAAAATGCGCTGGGGAAGGCACTCGCCAGAGAGGTAGCCTCTGGGTGGGGAGCCAGGAGCGCGGCTCAAGGGTGTCAGGAGACACGCTGTGTCGTTTTGAGCTGTAAGTTGTGCACCTTGAGCAAGTATTGCCTGATATGAAACTTGTAGTGAAATGGAACCCATACTTACAGAAGAGAAGAGACTTGCCCTTTCCTAGACCCGTTGTTGTGGACAGCCTCTCCCCCTGCCACGTGAACCACTTTCCCCTTCTTGTGCTTTTGTTTTTAATGTTTAATTTCTTTAGTGTTAAGAGAGGGGCTCGGGGGGGTGGGGGGGGGTTGTGGACAGAGAATCCCAAGCAGGCTCTGTGCTATTAGCGCAGAGCCCGAAGCAGGGCTCGAACTCAGGAGCGGTGAGATCACGACCTGAGCCAAAATCAAGAGTTGGAAGCCCAACGGACTGAGCCACCCAGACGCCCCCTGTTTGTGCTTTTCACATAGGGGTAATAGCGCTTTCTCCCAGGCATGTGCTCGACTGCAGATCTTGTTCTCATGTCTCCCCTGAAACTTCTGTGTGTTGTTTGTATCACAAGGTTTCTTTACAAACGGACTCCTCCCCCTGGTGTCTGGGTGTCTCGCCCGCATGTATGTTGTGGGAATAGATGGTGGTGAAGGACTCCTGCAGGAGGGGAGGCAAGGAAAGAGAGACAACAGGGAGAGAATGGGGAGGGGACATTCGTCATTGAAAAGGCTGTGGCAGAAGAATCCGACCTGCAGGCTTATGGATTTAGGGCTGAGTTTTAGGATAAGTTCAAGTTAATGTGAGACTTAGGGTCTCCAGGGCTCTGCCTCACACCCATGCCCCCAGATCCTATAGGTGTTGCTGTCGCAGAAAGTCGTATGCGTACCCAAAATGGCAGGTGCCCTGATTTGGCTCCTATATAGTTGCAGCTGTTAATAAATGCCTAAATCTTCCCTCTCAGCTGCATTTAATATTGCAAATAAGTACTCCTGTGGTATATCAGTCAGGCTCCTGTTACAAAGGACAGAACCTGTGCCAGCTAGGGAAACTAGAAAGGGACTGTTCCAAGGCACTAAATGGCTCTCAGGATCGCAGGAAGGACTGAGGAGACAGGTTCCAAGTTTAACCTTCCAGAATGACCTCAGCACTGCTCTGCAGAACCTGACCACCATCAGAGCTATACCCTTCTATAACAAGGAAGCTCTCTGTTAAAATTGGAAGCTACGGCTCTTGCCTTCCACTCCAGAACCTCAACATCACTGTCATCTTCAGGAAGCCACCGTGGTCAGGAGGTCCTTGCCCCTGCTACAGCCAGAACCACCCAAGTGCCCCCTGGAAATCATGCCAGCAAGTGGCCATCCCACCAGTGCTTTCGACACTCGCAAAGCTAGTGATCAGACACAGGGGAGCTAAATGTGCCTGACTGTGCTTGCCAGCGAAGTGCAGAAACGAGGGCTATCTTTTCCTCCTGCCTCCCAAATCCCATGGAGTGCATCTGAATGGCTGAGCCGTGCTCACATCTGGAACTCCAGCTGCAAGGGCCTCTGGGAAGTGACAACTGCATTCTCACTGCATTTCTACAGTACAGAAGGCATTCTAGAAGGTAGTTGGAGTAAGTGTTGAACATTAATACATTGTATTTGCTACAGTCCCGACAATTACAGAGGTGAAAGCGTACTTTTATTTGAAGAAGCTTATTTACAAACTACGCACAAGAACAAATAGCTTCTTTTCTTCAATAAAAATAATGTGCATTCAGAAATGGACAAATCAGTAATGCAGGATTTTTCCAGTAAGAATTTATAGGTACTGAGGTCAACACAAAAAGGGCAGGGGAGGGTGGGAATTATTTTATTTCCTCTGTCCTAGCAATAGAGGAATTAGCAAAGATCAATGTGTTGTGTCTGCTTTCTGCGATGGTAATCAGTACATAACTAGAACACGGAGCGGAAGGGCAAGAGGCAGCTGATTTTACCCACTAATGACATGGAAGCTGGTGGGAAGTTTCCTGCTGTGAAGACTAGAAGTAAGAGAAGGAACAGCTACATCATTAATGGAATGGGTTAAAGATGTAAAGTCACAGCCACCTGCAGGAATTGGGTCTGCACACAGGAGCAATAGAATCAACATACTTCGAGAAAGATCAGAGGGCCTGCCCATAGGAAAGAAGCACAAAACAGACCCCAGAGCATCGTCCCCTCAGCATTGTCACTTGAGAAGCCATGTTAGGACAACATGGGTGTGAGTGGAAGTCCATCCTTGGGACGCTGCTGGAAAGCAGAGTAGGAAACGCCCCTCGAGTGTCAGAACTGGGACAATGTACAGGAAAGGAACAGCTTAAAAAAAAGAATTTCTGGGAACTCAAAATCAAGTGACCAAGAGACTACAACAGATACATAATCCCAAGGCTTTCAGAAGCTGGAAGGCCACTTATAAAGAAAAGCATAACCTGCAATGGAATGAAAGAGACCAAGGGTTGCAGAAGAGACAGGAAGCAGATAGGACCAGAAAGACCCGGGAAAACCTCACAAAGCTTCATGCAATTTGAGATGGACGGTCACAAGTCCACCTGAGAATCAGAGCCTGAACAGTCAGCCGAGTCTGAATGGCCACACAGAGTGTGGTTCCCTGATGTCACCAATATAAAGTGCAGGGGCGCCTGGGTGACCCAGTCTGTTGAGTATCAAACTCTGGATTTTGCCTCAGGTCATGATCCCAGGGTCAGAGGATTGAGCCCTGCATTAGGCTCCACGCTGAAGTATGGAGCCTGCTTGAGATTCTTTCTCTCTCCCTCCCTCCCTCCCTCTCTCTCTCTCTCTCTCTTTCCCTCTTTCTCTCTCTCCCTACCCCTGCTCATGCACACACTCTCTCTCTAAAATCAAAAAAGGGGTACCTGGGTGGCTCAATCAGTTAAGTGACTGATTCTTTTTTTTAATATGAAATTTATTGTCAAATTGGTTTCCATACAACACCCAGTGCTCATCCCAACAGGTGCCCTCCTCCATGCCCATCACCCACTTTCCCCTCCCTCCCACCCCCTCATCAACCTTCAGTTTATTCTCAGTTTTTAAGAGTCTCTTATGGTTTGCCTCCTTCCCTCTCTCATGCCAGTCAGAGTGGCTAAAATGAACAAATCAGGAGACTATAGATGCTGGAGATGATGTGGAGAAACGGGAACCCTCTTGCACTGTTGGTGGGAATGCAAACTGGTGCAGCCACTCTGGAAAACAGTGTGGAGGTTCCTCAAAAAATTAAAAATAGATCTACCCTATGACCCAGCAATAGCACTGCTAGGAATTTACCCAAAGGATACAGGAGTGCTGATGCATAGGGGCACTTGTACCCCAATGTTTATAGCAGCACTCTCAACAATAGCCAAATTATGGAAAGAGCCTAAATGTCCATCAACTGATGAATGGATAAAGAAATTGTGGTTTATACACACAATGGAGTACTATGTGGCAATGAGAAAGAACGAAATATGGCCCTTTGTAGCAATGTGGATGGAACTGGAGAGTGTGATGCTAAGTGAAATAAGCCACACAGAGAAAGACAGATACCATATGTTTTCACTCCTATGTGGATCCTGAGAAAGTTAACAGAAGACCATGGGGGGGGGGGGGGGGAAGGGGGAAAAAAAAGAAAAGTGACTGATTCTTGATTTCAGCTTAGGTCATGATCCCAGGGTCGTAGGATCGAGCCAAGCCCCATGCCAAGCTCCACGCTGGGTGTGGTGCCTGCGTAAGATTCTCTATCTCTCCCTGTCTCTGCCCCTTCCCTGCTTGTGCTTTCTCTCTCGAAATAAATAAAGAAGCATTAAAAAAATAAAAACAAATAAAAAATAAGTAAATAAAGTGCAATTGCGTTGTGCCTGGAGGGGAAGCAAGATCAACTGCTCTGAAGCTTTGAGTTACTTGTGACCTTCAGCGTAGACATAAACTGTTTTAATGATTCCATTAATTTACTTATTTAACCAGGTTTTTAAAATGTTTATTTATTTCTGAGAGAGTGCAAACTGGCGAGGGGCCAAGAGAGGGAGACAGAGGATCTGAGGCAGGCTCTGCGCTGACAGCAGCCAGCCCGCTGTGGGGCTCGAACTCACCAACCATGAGATCATGACCTGAGCCGAAGTTGGACCCTCAACCGACTGAGCCACCCAGGTGCTTCTAACAGGTTTTTCTGAAGTATCCACTATATGTCAGGTAATATGAAAAACATAGGTATGGTACGTTAGGGGGTTTATAACTTCGTGAGGGCCAAAGATAAGTAAAGAAGCAATTGCATTATAATGTGGTAACGGCCATAGTAAGGGTGGCATAGAGGATTATGCAGAACACTTACCCCCCTCACCTGTACGTGGGAGGATGTCAGGGAGGGCTCCCTGGGGAGGAGGCCAGGCTTCGGGGATGGGAGGAGAATGAGCCGGACAGATGAGGGGAGGGGGCCAGCGCGTCGGGAGGGAGAGTACCGCAGGAAGCAGGAAATGGCGAGTACAAAGCCTTGGAGGGGAGAGAGGGAATGGCATATTTAAGGGACGCAGACGGTGGAGGTGCAGAATTGGAGGCAGACGTGGCAAGAAATGAAGCTGTGGGCCAAAATGGACCAGCTCGTGAGGGGTCTTCAGAGCCTCATTAAAGAGTTTGGATTGTATCTTGAAGGCAAGGGGACACTGTGGGAAGTGTTTCCAACTGGGGCGTGATGCCCTGTGAATTTAGAGTGATGAGGGCGGTAGCACTGGAGGGAATCGCCTGGGAGCAGAGGCAGGGCCGGAGGAAGCAGACTGCAGGTGACTGCGGTCACAGCGAGGTGCTGGTGTGGCTTGAGCTGGGTGGCGGTGGGCATGAAGGAAACGGGCATACCCTGGAGAACCACAAGCCTGCCCACAATCCTCGGAAGCTTGGTCTCTTACAGTCAACACAACCAGCTGCTTTCTCTCCTCTCACCTCCGGCCCCCTTCCCTCACCTCTTAGCTGTCTTCTGTCGCTGAGAAACTAGAAGCCATTAGAAAGGATTTCTCTGCCCCTCACCATCACCCACCTGCGTCTGTGCCCATCTTCCCTTTCTCCACTCCCAAGGCCTCCTCCCATCACAAGCCAACACCCATGACAGCCTGAAATCCTGGGCTGGCCACCTTCTCAAGGACTCTGCTCCTTTGAGCGTCTTCTCTTCTGCATCACTGGTGTCTCATTCTCCCTCTGTCTCTGTCTCTCTCTCTTTCTCCTCCTTCCCTGATCCGGCTCTGTCTCTCTCTCCAAGCTCCCTCCTCTGAGTCCTTTCACATTTCAGCCTCCCTGGTCCCAAATGGTCCCAGCCCTTTCCTACCTGAGGGCCTGTGTGAAAACTGCTCCATCTGCCTGAAAAAGATCTTGCCATTTGTACCGGGTGGAAGAGTGGCTCCCAAATGATCATGTCCGCCCAGAACCTCAGAATGTGACCTTCTTTGGAAATAGGGTCTCTGTAAATGTGACTAAGAGGAGGTCATACTGGATTAAGGTGTCCAATGACTAAATCCAATGACTGGTATCCTTATAAGAAGAGAAGAGGTCACACAAAGATAGGCACAGAGGAAAGAAGGCGATGAGAAGATGGGAGGCGGAAATTGTGCCAACAACCACAGCAGCTAGGAGGAGATGAGGGAAAATTCTTCCCTAGAGACTTCAGAGGGAGCATGGCCCAGCTGATATCTTGATTTCTGACTTCTGGCCTCCAGAACTGTAAGAATACCGTTCTCTTGTTTTCAGCCACCCAGTTTGTGGTCATTTGCTATGGCAGCACTAGGCATAGGGCTGACTTTGTTCTTTATTGAAACTAGTTCTCTCAATTTTTTTCTTTGTTGAAACTAACCCGTTTTCTCTGTAGCCCTTGTCATGAGAGGCGATCATATATTTATTGGCTCATTTTTGTCTCTTTCCCACATTAAATTCTAAGGGGCAAGAGGGCAGGGATCATATCTGTTTGTTCACCTCTCTAATACTGGTCTGAAACCAGGTCTGTGTTCAGTAATATTCGGTGAACGAGTGAAACAGTGAATGAAAGAATGAATGAGGTATATTTAGACTGTAGAATGGACTGGATCGGTGACTGGCTGGATAAGAGGGGAAGGGGCAGGGATTCCAGGTTTTGGCTGGAGTCAGGGATTCGGGTGCCCTTCACTGGTCTGCAGAACACAGGGAAAGAGCAAGTTTGGGGAAAATAATGAGTTCAGTTTTGGAGTTTTGAGTCTGAGGTGCCTCTAAGGGCACTCAAAAATAGAAAGCAACTAGTATCCCCATTTCTGCCTGCCCAACCCCCACCCCACCCCTGTTTATTTGTAATACAGCAGCCAGGGTGAGCCTCTATTTTTAAAAAAATTTTTTTAAAGTTTAGAGAGAGAGCATGTGAGTGGGGAAGAGAGGCAGAGGGAGAGAGAGAGAGAGAGAGGGAGAGGATCTTAAGCAGGCTCCACACTCAGTGCAGAGGCCGATGTGGGCTCGATCCCATGACCTGGGATCATGACCTGAGCTGAGATCATGAGTCAGACACTCAACCGACTGAGTCACCCAGGCGCCCCAGGGTGAGTCTTTAAAAACATGGGCAGATGACATACCTCCTCTGTTCATCGCCTTCCAGTGGCTCTAACATACTATTTATTTTGCTTCTTTGTTTATTGTCTGACTTCCCCTACTCTAGTGAAATAGATGCTCCATGAGGGCAGGGCATTTTGTCAGGTTTTTTTTCACTACTGTGTATCCAGCACCTACAACAGTGTCTGGCAGATAGGAGTCTTCAGTCAGATGTTTGTCGAATAAAGGAACGAGATTCCATTGGGAATCTGGATTCATGAGTCTGGCACTCAGGAGCGGGTTCTGGGCTGAAGATGAGGATTGGAGGCCACGGACAGATAGAGGGCGCACGAAGCCGCCTCCGGAGTGCCTGTGATCTCCCACTTGCAGGGGGGAGAGTAGCAGAAGAAGAGGAGCCCCAGGGAACATAAAAGAAAAGCAGAGAAAGTGGTGCCCTGGAAGGAGACTGGGAGGCAGCAGTCCGTGTGGCATCAGACGACCAAGGCGGGCGAGCCCGGCAGGGAGGAAGTGGTCCATGGTCAAGTACGACTGAGAGGAAGCAGTCCAAGGACAGCAACTTCACGAGATGGTAGAGGCACCCACCCAGTTTCAGTGTGGAGGGGTGGGGCAGGGGGATTGAGCAGCTGGTATGGACAGGTCTCCAGGAAATCAGGCTGAGAAGGAGAAACAGGCCGATTCCTGGAGGAGGGCCAGGCGTCAATGTAATGATTGGACAGAACAGAGCCGGCTTCAGGGCTGAGGAGAAGGAGCTAGCAAAGAGAACTTTGTGGACACAGCTGAGAGACTGCGGTGCCTGAGGTGGGGGGGAGAACAGGTAAAGAAAGTGGAGGAGGGGTGGCCTGGAGATGAGCGGCAGCTCACGACAGCAAGGATGCGGTTCTTGCTTACACATCTGTAATTAGATTGGAGTTCGGCCGACCTGGCCTCGGTTCCCGGCTCTTCAAAATATCTCATCTCTCTGGGCCCAGCAGAGTGTGTTCCTCTCGTGGCAATGGCAGAAGCCAACAGAGAAAGCCCAACCCACAAGCACGTTTCTGGCCTTTGCTGACATCCCATTTGCTAACATCCCACCGGTGAAAGCAAGTCACTTGGCCAAGCTCAAAGTCAAGAGGGGAGGCGGGGACGCTCTGCCCTCATGAGGCCACGGCAAGGCTGTGAATGGGTATTTCTGCTATGGGGGTGGGGAGCAAGTGAAGAATGGAGGCAATGATGCAGCCCTACCAGAGGACGCTAGCATCACCATTTTGATTATCCTCACCTCATCCAAGCCGTATGTGGTACGATTTGCTGTAGCTCCCAACCAGCCTCCCCACCTCCGAGTGATCCTGCAAGACACCAGACTCAGCCTCCTCACATGACATTGTCATGATGTCCCTCCTCTTTCCAAGCCCTGCCAGTAAGATGAAGCCCAAAGTCCTCAGCCAGGTATCCAGGGGCTCCAAACCCAACATGTGCGGGTGTTCCCATCTCTCTCCAGGATGGACTCTCCACTCTGGAGTCTAATTCTACTCCTTCTCCTCAACCCTCCCTTTCTCAACCGCTTCATCACTTACCTAACGTACCCCCCCCACCAACCCCCCCCCCCCGGTGAAACTTCCATGTCTTCTTCCCAAACCCGTTTCTGAACTCCTACAATTAAACTTAAATACAGTGACTTGAATTATGAATATTTTGTTTACATATTTACTGAACAAACGGTGTTTTCTTTCAGCACCCACTTGTCACACAACTAACGTGGGGTTGACCCATTATGGCTGGGCGCTTAGTGGAAACCTGGCAGTCTTGCCCCCGAGGAGTTTCCAGCTGAGGACTAGAAACAGGTGGGTCAGCGGGTCAATTGCGATGTGAGAAATGCTACCCTTGGGGCGAGCCTGGCCTGCCATGGAGTCTGTGTGAGAGCACCGTCCCAGATTTAAAGGAAATGGAAGGCTTTCCAGAGGAGGGCGAGATCTGGATGACAAGGGGCTCACCAAGCCTGAGAAAGGTTACGGTGTCTCAAGCAGGGAGAACAGCATGGGCAAAGGCGTGGAGACTTGAAGGAATGTGGTGTGTTTGGGGAATAAGTAGGTCTGTGTACCTCACAAATAGGAGTGAGGGCTGAGTAACAGGGAGAAAACGTGGAATGGTAGGTTGAGGCCATCTACTGAAGGCTCTTCTGTTCCACCCTCGGGAATCTGAACTTTAATAGGGGAGGTTAGGGTCTGCATGAGGGCAGAGAAACATATGGGGAGTGGAAGGGCCTCCCCTTTACGTCTGTTCTCAGGGCCACCCGAGGTAGTATCTGGCCCCCTTGATGACAACGAGGTGCTAAATGTATAGTGAGAGCCCTGTGCCCTCCTACAGCCTGCTTCCCCCTTTAGGATGTCTCAGCCCAGACCTGAAGGGGGGTCTTGGAGATGGCGTAGCACTTCCGCATTCGCAGACAGCCCCTGGAGTCTCTGTCCTAACCACCTCCCAGGGTACTGAACAGAGACTCCCCAGCTGCTGTAGGGCTGCAAGGCCCTCTTTACCCCTCCCCTGCCAGCCGTGGCGTGCAGTAGCCTCTGAGGCCCTGTTAACTTAGAACTGATGACGGTTTGTGAGTTCTAGCCCCACATTGGGCTTTCTGCTGTCAGCGCAGAGCCCGCTCTGGATCCCCTGTCTCCCTCTTTCTCTGCCCCTCCCCCACATGTGCTCGCTCTCTCTCTCTCTCTTAAAAATAGATAATAAACATTTAAAAAATACGTCAAGCTCTTTCCTTCCTAAAAAAAGAAAAAAAAAAAAAAGAATTGATCTTCACTTTCTCCCTAATTCGGAAGCACTCTTTTCTCTCTAAACTGAAGTTTGCTTCCTTATATGTCGGTCATGAGCACATTGGGTGAATCCATTACTCCTCTTCTGATAGTACTTTCCATGTTTTACCAAACTCATGGCCTCCCCCAGTCTTGTCCGGGTTAGACACAACTAATCTCTTCACACCCCCCGCCCAAAAAAAAGTAGTCTCTGCAGGTTCATACCACCCATCATCGTGGTGACCTCTGGGGCCATTGGGGTTAAAAGGCAGTGCTCCTCTTGAAAGGCCGGCTTCCAGAAGTGGGTTCAAAGCCACAAGTGTAAGCTGAGCAGCACAAAGCCTGAGCGGGCAGTGAATTGGCCCCTCCCTTTGCCGGCCGCTGCATCAGATCAGCAACCCTCAACTGAACCCACTGAGCCACAGGCATTACCACTACCTCATTCTTATTTAAATAGCAGAGAGTCCGTTTCTGGGTCCAATAACGAACATGGATGAGGTTTGGAGCCCAATAGAATTTGAATCCAGACTTTGGCACCTATTAATTTTGTGACCTTAGGCAAGTGATGACTTCCAATGAGCCTCAGTTTTCTCATCTCTAAAGTGGAAATATTGATAACTACCTCTACAGGATTGTGTGAATGTTAAGTTGCATAATACAATAACAAGTGCTTAGTAAATGTTAGCCTCCGTCCCTTGGCCTTTTCTACTCACTGAGCCTTTGCTTCTTCAAGGGTGGCTCTGAGACACAGGGAATGTGCCCCGTCATGGGCATGAGGAGACTGGGATTCTGGTCCCGACTCCTTCATCATAGCATGAGAGCTGTGAATTCTGTTCAACACTATCCTTGGGGCTAATGTGCACATCAGATACAGTGCAGGTCTTTAAAAAAGTAAGTACTGGGGCGCCTGGGTGGCTCAGTCAGTTAAGGGGCCGACTTCGGCTCAGGTCATGATCTCGCGGTCCGTGAGTTCGAGCCCCGCGTCGGGCTCTGTGCTGACAGCTCAGAGCCTGGAGCCTGTTTCAGATTCTGTGTCTCCCTCTCTCTGACCCTTCCCCGTTCATGCTCTGTCTCTCTCTGTCTCATAAATAAATAAACATTAAAAAAAAAAGGTAAGTACTTAATAAATATTAGAAAATAAAATATTATTGGGGCCCCTGGGTGGCTCAGTTGGTTGAGTGTCCGACTTCGGCTCAGGTCATAATCTCGCTGTTTGGGAGTTCAAGTCCCACAGCGGGCTCAGCACAGAGACTGCTTCAGATTCTCTGCTCGCCCCCCTGTGCCCCTCCCCGGCTTGCACGTGTGTGTGTGTGTGTGTGTGTGTGTGTGTCCCCGCATGTTTTCTCTCTCTCTCTCTCTCTCTCTCTCTCTCTCTCAAAAATAAATAAACATTTAAAAAAATAAAAGAAAATATTATTTATTTTTATTTGGTCAGCAGGTATTTAAAGTGCACCTGTTGTGGGCCAGACACTATACTAGGCAGAGATAATGCAGTAGTGCGAAAACTAACAACGCCCTCCCCTGCCACACTAAGGTTTTGAGGAGACTGGGTCCAGCGGTCCAGTGCCTCCGTTTATTCATGGGGTTGGAGAATCTTTTCAATCCTTCTCTTTATGGACAGACCCTAGTAGACTTCAGCTAGGCTTTTCAGGCAGACCAGCCTCCATTCTCAAATGAACTCCCTATCAGGCTACTTTCTGGGCTCTGATGAAGCCACCAGCAGATGTTATGAATTCTGTTCTTCCAAAGACCCAAGTTTGAATAGCAACTCCACCATTTTCTAGCAACCTTACCCAAATTCCTGAATTTCCCGGAGCATCACTTCCTACCCTGTAGAATGAGCACACTACTCACATGGGACTATTCGTGTGGGCAAGTATCAAGGAGCCCAGGTACTGAATTATGTAGCAAAACTTTGTTTAGCTTTGTAAGAAATTGCCAAACTGTCTTCCAAAGCGGCTATACCAGTTTGCATTCTCACCAGTAATGAATGAGAGTTTCTGTTGCTCCACATTCTTGCCAGCGTTTCATGTTGTCAGTGGTTAGCTATTCTAATAGGTGTGTAGGGTAGCTCGTTTTTTATGTTTTATTATTTTTTTAATGTTTATTTTTGAGAGAGGTGGGGGGAGAGAGACAGAGTGCGAGCAGAGGAGGGGCAGAGAGAGAGGCAGAAACAGAATCTGAAATAGGCTCCAGGCTCTGAGCTGTCAGCAGAGAGCCCGATGCGGGGCTCAAACCCACAAACCACAAGATCATGACCTGAGCCGAAGTCAGATGCTTAACGGACTGAACCACCCAGGTGCCCAGTGGTAGCTTGTTTATTCTGTGATGGCATATGATGTTGATCATCTTTTCATATGTGTGTTTGCCATCTGCACATCTTCTTTGGTGAGGTGTCTGTTCAGAACTTTTGCCCATTTTTTAGGCAAACTAGATGTTTTTCTATTGTTGAGTTTTAAGTGTTTTTTATGTATTTTGGATACAAATCCTTTACCAGATATGTATTTTGCAAATTTATCCCAGTCTATTTAACAATGTGTTTTGTGGAGAAGTTTTAACTTTAATGAAGTTTAACTTATTAATTTTTTCTTTCATAATCACACTTTTGGTGTTGTATCTAAAAAGTCATCACCCAGGGGCGCCTGAGTGGCTCTGTCGGTTGAGCGTCCAACTTCAGCTCAGGTCATGATCTCGCAATTTGTGGGTTCGAGCCCCACATCGGGTTCTGTGCTGATGGTTCCGAGCCTGAAGCCTCTCTCTCTGCCCCTCCCCCACTCACTCTCTGTCTCTCTGTCTCCAAAATAAATAAACATTAAAAAAATTTTTTTAAAAAGTCATCACCCAACCCAAGGTCACCTAGATTGTCTCCTATGTTATCTTGTAAAAGTTCCATAGTTTTGCATTTTACACTTAGGACAGTGATCTATTTTCAGTTAATTTTTGTGAATGACATAAAGCTGTGTCTAGATCCATTTTTTCTTTTTTTGCACGTGGATATCTATTTGTTCCAGCACCATTTATTGAAAAGACTGTCCTGTGTTTTGCTTCTGCTCCTTTGTCAAAGATCAGTTGACTATATTTGTATGAGTCTATTTCTGTGGGTCCATTCTGTTCCATTGATTTATTTGCCTAGCCTCATGCCAATACCACCCCGTCTCAATCTACT
The DNA here is from genome assembly GCF_027475565.1 of Acinonyx jubatus. Lineage (NCBI taxonomy): Eukaryota > Metazoa > Chordata > Mammalia > Carnivora > Felidae > Acinonyx > Acinonyx jubatus. Next base: position 101,822,680 of record NC_069386.1, read on the forward strand.
ATAGCTTTATGGTAAATGTGGAAGTCAGGTAGTATTAGTCCTCCAACTTCATTCTTCAATACTGTGTTGGCTCTCCGGGGTCTTTTGCCTTTCATATAAACTTTATAATAAATCTGTTAGTATTCACAAAATCACTTTCTGGGATTTTGATTGGGATTGCATTAAGTCTATAGATGAAGTTGGGAAGAACTGACAACTTAACAATATTGAGTCTTCCTATCCATGAGCGTGGGATAGCTCTCTATTGAAAAATCAAATCGTATTTAATTTCTTGTACCAGAGTGGTTTTAGTTTCTTTCTTATAGATCTTGTATATATTTGTTAAATGTATACCTAAATAGTTCAATTTTGTGTGCTAGTGCAAAGAGTGTTAACATTATATTGTTCATGATAGAAAGTGAAAGAATTTGCTAAGGAGGAGAGTGATATCACACATTTATGTTTAAGAAGATTGTTCCAAGAGTATGGAAGACCGATTCGATTTGAGTAAAATGAAGGTAGGAAAACCACGTAGGAGGATTTTTTTTTTAATGTGTATGAGTGGAATAAAGACCTAAACTGAGGAAGTGGCAGAAGATATGGGGAATGGTTAGTCCAGCTCAAGAAATAAGGTAAATGGTAAGGATCTTCTTTTCTGAAGGAAGCCAAGCAGACAGACCTTCCAACAGCCTTGTTTACTATTCACCTACACTAATCTTGATATGCCAGGGAAGTAACATTGAAAGACCAAAATGGCAATGTTAACTGCCTGCCTCAGCATCCATTTATCCCCTGCCTCTTTTCCTGCCCCAAACAACCCCAATTTTGTTCAAGTATCCTGCTTTCCCACCTGACCGAGTACTACAAGGAAAGCCAACCCTAGCCCAAACTCCAGGGGTGGCCTGATTGGTCTAAGGGTGACCTCACCTGCCTCACCAGGACTGGGTCAGAAATGGGCACATGGGCCAACTCGGGCCAATGAGACAAAAGAGAGAGTCTTGAATGGGGTGGGTACAGGAGCTGGAAAAAATGTCCTCCATCCTAAGCAAAAGTCACAAGAAGACATAGTCTCCTGACTTGTTCTGAAGGTTGTCCTATCTCTGTGGCTCCCAGAACTTGAATAGCCATATTGCTATCAGCCCAAAGATGGGGCCAACCGTGAAGATGGTATAGCATAGAGAGAGCATCGCTGAGCTCAAAGAAATCAAAGAAACCAGCTCTCTTCATTGTTTAAGGCAGTTTGAGGTGGGATTTCTGACAGTTACATCTGAAAGCATCCCAGCTGTTACAACTGCCCTTATTCGGCAACTAAGCTAAAGGAAGCTTGCCTGCTATCCATCCACCCCTCTGAGGATACTGAGTTTTTTGTTAGTTATACCTAACTGAAAGGTTAGGTCATACCCCGGGAGTAAGACCTTGCCTGCTTGTTTATTGCTCTGTCCCCCACATTGGAACGTGACATTTAGTAGGTTCTTAAGAAATATCAAGTGAATCAGTAAGTGCATGAAATACTCAAGAGCCAAAATTTGAATGACATTTGTCTAGCTACTCCCCATTTCCACTTTGTTTCCTCCCACCGAGATTTATCATTATTGAGTCGTGATTGAGTCGTAAGGCCTCTGACAAGTGCCAAAGATTATAGCAAGAAATAGCTGTATCAGAATTGCCTCTGCATTTACTGTATGAAAAGATTATCAAACACACGCTATGATGCTTTTAGAGTTCCTATACAAAGTCCCTTAAAATAGACTTAATGCCAGAAAAAAAGGCATACCTCCTTCGTTCCAGTAGGTTGTATGGATTATCTAATTGGGTATCCTTTTTTTGCCCTGGCTGCCAGGAAGCTCAGTACCTAATCTGAAGCTAAATCACAGTAACTCTATTACAGTTGACAGTCAATGCTTGCTTCTTTCTCCTTTCTATGGAAAAAAAGCTTTGCTTTTCTAATTTTAGTTGAATGAACTTATTGTGTTTGCCTTTATTGTAAGTTGCTTCAAATCCTTTTCAAAGAGAGGTGTGTATAAAAAAAAAAAAAAAATTAACAGCTCAATTCTAAAAAGCCATGCAGAGCCCGAGTTGGCACCACTTGCTCTTTGTAATAGCCTGGGAGGGCCCCCAAAGTAGCCTAGTGCTTTATCTTTACAAACACATGTCAGCCAGAGCAGCGGTGCTCACCAGAGATCTCGGGAGACAAGGGCAAAAATCACCCGTCATTTTCTACTGAATGGGTGTCTGGAGGACCATTCAGGCTCCTAGCGGCTGGATTTGGTGGGGCGGATTAATGTGGAGAGCCCTTGGAAAATCAGCATCCACCCTGCCTGCACTAGCTATTGTTCCAGAGGTGAGTTGTTCTGTCTAGTTTGGAAGATAGAATCTCTCTCCTGCCTGGTCCCCAGCCCTGCTGGCTTTGTTCGCTCAGGGTCCTGTGCCCTTTCCCCTACCTCTGGGCCACAGGCCTCTCCAGCCAGCCCTCCGTGCCAACTGGCAGAGGGTGCTCTTGTATAGCAGATCTGACTCCCTCCCCACGAATGAGCTCCTGGTGCCTTCCTGTTCCAGCCAGACTGCCTCCACCAGCTGGGGGCCCTGAAACGCTCAGTTGGGGCAAACTGGCCTAGATCGTGCCCCAAAACCACTGCCCAGCCGGCCTCAGTCCCCTTCAAGCTTGTGTGCCTCTCTCTGCACCCCAAATTCCCCGCAGGTAGAACAGAATGAGGCTGTTTATGGGGGACAGAGTTTGGTTTGCTGATATCATATGTGAGTGTTGGCGGGGGTGGCGGGGGGGGGGGGGAGAGAGAGAGAGAGAGAGAGAGAGAGAGAGAGAGAGAGAGAGGAAGCGCGCATGCGCAAAGGCACACTGCCCTCTCCGAGCTCTGCAATAATAGATTTCATGATTTAATTGGAAATTTAGTAAATCTGCTAAAACATTTAGTGGTTTAAATTTTTCCTGTTCTGCAAAGAAACAAAGGCTTCTGGTTTACCCTGTGTCTTTCAACAACTTTAATTTCATTTGTAAATTGCGGATGGAAGTAGCATTTCCACTCGATTGCATACTGGGCATTAAGAAGACAAAAACCTTCATTGTTTGCAGCCCTTGGGGTTTTTTTTCAGACATTAAGCTGTAGGTGGCATTCTTTATACTTGACATCAGAGCACTTTTGTCAGGCGTTTAGTTGACAGGATTTACTGCCAGCCCATCCTAGGTGTGGGAAGCAGAGAAAACAAGAAAATACTTCGTTCAGGTGGGCAGAGAGAGGAGTGCCCATCAACCCGATCCGGTAACCGCTGCTTTTCAAACTGTGTAATTAAAGATCTTTAGAGTTCTTCGAAGGGAATTAATTAGTAGAGAAAGGCGGTTTTGTTTACAGTCTTCATCATCAACATAATCAAAAGCCAGCCTAGATACTGGTGGCAAATTGGACTGGATTCTTCAAAGCCAAGGGTGCTTCGTGCAGAGCTTGTTTTCAGAGGTCTGTTCCATCCGTGCATGCGTTAACTTGCCCTTGGGCGGAGGGGAAAAGAGAGGGGGAGCAGCGCACTGGGGAGGGGAAGGGGAGAGGTACTCTGTATAGTCAAAACATCGGTGGCCCGAGTGGAGTTCCCATCACCAATACCCACCTGTGTGCGGTGTGTTGGCAGGTTGGGATTAGTCTTTAGGCTCACCTGTCCAGATGGTTTGTCCACGGGTGACTGTGTTTTCAGGCCCAGACCAGTGCACCTGGGAAGCCCTAAAGAAACCATCTGGTAATGGTAAAGAAACCAGTATACTGGCCTGGTGATATCAGAATACCTGGAATACTTCATAATAAATGCAGATGGCTGGGTTCCACTCAGCCCTACTGACCCAGAGCCTCCTGGGGTGGGACTCAGGAATCTATGTTATTAAGTCACTACCCAGGTGCTTCTGTTATGCAGCCAGGTCTGATGTGCAGAAGGACTGGTCTAAGCCATTAGGTGGTCTTTTAGTGAAAGGGCATGAGCATGAGGAGGGGAGAAGGGCAGGGGGACCCAGGAAGATTACCCTGGGCCAGAAAAAGCTCATCACAGGGTGATAGACCCATGGCCTCTGTATATAGACTGAAGCTTGTGGGAAGCAGGGTCACTCTTGGCAAAGTGCAAACAAACCCTCACCTTGAACGATCATCCTGTAAACTCACCTTGAGCAATGGAGGCCATTTTCCAAGCCAAGAGAGGCTGTAGGGCAGCTACAGCCCTATCGTTCCCCTTCCCTCCCAAATCTCAGTTCATGGTGCCGTGGAGTGTTTGCAAGGAACAGCAGACTGAAGGGAGGGGTGGAGTTGGTCAAACGATTATCCAACTTGTGAGAAGTGGGTTTCAGTCGGAACTGGGTTTTATAGGCCCAATTTCACCAGATGACCTTGGTGGTAATATTCCAGACTCTATCTTGCCCGAGCATGAGAAGAGTTCAGATGTCTCCCTCAGCTGTCCCAGATTGTGCCTTTACTCTGCAATCCATACGTACCTATTTAACCCTCATGGGACATCTAGGCCTCGCCTTTTACTTTAGTTTCATTTTCAATGGGAAGTTTATATTGTAGGGGTGCCTGGCTGGCTCATTTGGAAGAGCATGTGACTCTTGATCTCAGGGTCATTGAGTTCAAGCCTCATTTTCTTAAAAAAAAGTTTATGTTGTAAAAGTATATATCTATATATATATATATATATCTATGTATATATATATAGATATAGATATAGATATAGATATATATATTTTTTTTTTTTTTTAATGACTAGTGGTGTTCAGAGTGAGGAGTGAAAGCTCTCTATGTAATCTTACCCTTCAGAGATAATCCCTTGTTTTCAAGATGTGGACACTACTGTTGGGAGAGGTGAAACCAATGATTCTGTGGCAGAGCAAGGACAGGGGTCCGTGATCCCTCTGTCCAATGCTGTTTCCACCTACTCCTCTTTGAAGGATGCCTCTACCAGCACCCCAAGTCCTCAGAAACTTTTTGATGCCATCGATAAGGAGGTGACTGACTCATTCCTCACGCATCAGTAAAGGTGATCGCACACTTTTCTGGAAGCCTGAAGCCATGCCTCCAAATTCGATTCTTCCGGATTGTAGGAAACACACCCTGTGGCTGATTCGTCCTCCACTCCTCTGGCTTTGCATCCATCAGTCTTTCTTCACAAGGCTTCACTTTTCAGAACCAGGTTCCCGGAGGTTATAGATTCGCAACAAAGAAAGCAGAACTGAGCATTCTCGGTAAGGTTGGGTCGGCTGGGGTCTTGTAAGCAGATCAGCCGTGGCCATCTTGGAAAATGCCCCAGGGAGAGAGCAAACAGGAGAAGCAGGCAGTGCTAGGGTCCCCTAGCAGAGCCCACAATGCTGTGCTCTAAGAGTTCCCCTAAAGGCCTTTTCACTTTGTCCCGGTATTCCTGGGGATGGAAGCCTGCCTGTGGTTGTCATATCCTTCTCCCACCACCATCTGGCGATGGGGTAGGGAGGGGGTGGGGTGTAGAATTACATATCCTCACTCCCCAGTAACAGGGGCGGGAGGGGAGGGGTGGGCATCCAGAAGCAGTGTGGTTATCTTGAGCGGCTTTCAACAACAGTAACAAAGTGAAGTTTATGCCTCAGGATGTGTTTGTTTTCTTCAGTAGGGCCCCACGGACAGTCATGCTCGGCCCAGTTGTCCGTATGTGCAGAGCCATCACAGGACAATAACAACTTTGATGACATAACCTGTCAGTTACAAAGCATCGGGCAGGTGCCGGCCACCAGGCTAGGTGCTTTACACAAATCATCTCATCTGATCTACTCTAGCAGAGGGCTCTGTTACCGTCTCCGTTTGGAGATGAAGCAGTCGAGAGTCAGAGAAACTAGCTGCCCAGAGAGTCAGGTTTCCAACCCAAGTTGATTTCGTTGCAAAGGCTGACAATGTACAAAATGTAAATGCAGGCCCAATGTCAAATCTTAGCCCATGCCTTCCACAGCCTGAGACAAAGCTGAGGGAAGAAGACAAGGTCAACTCAAGTGAGGACTGTCTCCCCAACCCCCCACTTATGCCAACAAGTGGCCGCTGAGCAAGGCTGCCCTCTTGTTGTCGTGGGTGGAACTTTGGGGGACACCGTGTTACCTGAACACAGGATAACTACACATTCCCCTGGAGCCAGGAATCTGTTATCCTACCTGGCTGATTTATTTATTTTATGTTTAATCCCTTTTTCCCCTAGAAAAATGATCTCCTCCTCTTTCGAAACCCTTTGCCAATAGTTCTGTTGACTGCAGTGACGTGTAAGTGACCACAGCAATTGATAAAGAATGAAGGCTTCCGTCAGATGTCAGAGTGCAGAGGGAAGCCGAGGTGGCACTAATCAGGAGGGATGCCCAAGGTGGCCGAGAGCCCAGAGCGTGTTTTCTTTTCCTTTCACCATTTTAAAATTCATGCCAGTGAAGCCAGGTTCATGGTGCACCCCTCTGAGAAACCCCTTGCTTCTTAAGCTTAGTCTGCATTTGCCATGCCATTGTTGGAAGAGACCTTAATTTTCATTCTTTTCTCTTCTCTGGGCCCCTCCTTCTCTCCCTCCTCCCCAAATGTTTTAGCATCTGTTAATCCCAGTTGGAAACCTTAGCAGATAAAAGTCGTGTTCTGTGTAGATTGCTTCCAGAACAAATAGGGGGTGGTAGATAATTTAGCATTCAGTTTCAGGAGAGCTTAGGGTGGGGGCTGTAGAGGCCAGCACCTCTTCCTTCTAAGACATCCAGTAAAAGCAAAAGCAAAGTAATTCCCAAGCTCAGATGGAATGTATGTAGATCAGGTTCATTTCCAGAACGGCCGCTGCCTGCATTTAGGTGATATTAGAAGCCACCATGACAGCAAAGTAGTTTTATGCATAGCGGCTTAGCGAACACTCTGAGAACTAGTTTAGTGAAGCTATCAGGTTGAAAAATACCAAGTCACAAAGTTTTAATGAAACTAAGTGTGGATCAACGTATCATAAAGAGCATCCAGGACGACTTAAAAGATCCATGGGTGGAAATTAGAATGGATCTTCGGGATTTATTTGGCAAAGCCCGTCTATTTTGACCTTTTTTCCGTTTCATATTAAGGCTACTGAAAGTGTGTTTTGTTTGGCTCGGGCTGAAGGAGGGCAGCAGCTACTGGGGCTGTTACACCAAGGCTGTCACTGAAGTTTAGCAGCAGTAATTGACTGATAAGGGCTGGGCATCAAATAGCAGAGAGAAAGGCCATCGCAGATTTTCTTGCTTTATTTCTCTCTGCACTTCATTTACATCTTAAGCCATATTGGTGATCCAGATTTGAATAAAGCCACAGCTTAAGCCGCGATTAGATCTCAATAGCTTGGATTTTCTATGAAATTGCTGCATTTTTACTAGATGTATTTAGAAATACTGGTGAAAACTGACACCTTGGGTAACTTTATCATTTAAAATGGTGCTTTGGGTGGATAAAAAAAAAAAAAAAAAACAACCACCACTAAAATGGGGGTATTAGTCGCCAGGCCTTTGACTCAAGCAGTGTCAGGGGTTAGAATTATACAAAAGCCAGCTGAGCACGATGTGGGCAAGAAAGAATGTAGATAACTCAACCCACCATCCTTCCCCTAAGCCCACTCTCCCCAAAAATGTTAATTGAAGCAGTGATCCCATAACCTGAAGAAAAATAAGGAAGGCAAAAGGAATGTATAATGCAACAAGGAGCTTTTTTAATGCTGAGATTTTTTTTTTTTTTAATCATGAAGCAATATTTTTAACTCTAAGGTTAACCTGCTAATCCTTAAGCTGGTGATATGACAGTGTCAAATGTGATGGGATTTTGTGATTCTCATTATTGTTATGTATTGTTCTTTCCGTGGCATTCCATATTAATATTTATAAATGCCCTTTTTATAGAACCAGGAGGACCAAAACCCATTATTAAATTTTTAAAATGGACAAACCTCGCATCCAATATAGTTGATTACAATTTAGAACAAAAAGGATTTCGGTAGTAATCCACTTCTGGTTTCTCGTTGTTGTTGATTTTGTGTGGACAGCAGAGTCCCTGATGTTATTTGAACTAACAACGACAGCAACGAAAGCCCTACCGTTTGCCCAAAGTAACATGCAAATGACAGAGAATAACAGAATATTGATTCCGCTTCACAAGAAGGAGGTGAAAGGCACCAAAAGCAGATAAGAGGGCACAGTGGAGAAAAGGTGTGCATTTAAAACGCTTAAGTCACCCGCCCCGAGCAAGGGCAAAATGAAAGAATTGATTTAAATTTGAAAATAGAGGGAGGTGGTTCATTCGGTTGTTTTCAAGTGCCTCATTTTACTTGACAAGTGGCCTCTGAAGGGTTCAGTAGGCATCCGTGTGTGTGAAAGAGGAAGTCTCCGTAATAAAGAGAGGCAAACCAATCATCCCAGAGCCTAACCCTAGAGGAGAGTCAAAATCGACAGCCCATCTACCCAGTGCACTCTCCTTTCAGCACCATGGGATGCGAGTAAACATCCCTTAGTCAAAAAGGAAGAAAAAGTCTCTCAGCTCAGGGACCTTACTAGGTCTCAGCTCTGAGTAGCCAAGAATAGTCTTCAGCCCCAGAGAGGAATATTCCTCATGGAAGGAAGATATTTTATGGCCAACTCGCCCTACCACTCCCTCTGCCTCCAAAAGAGCCTAAATAACTCGGCACAATTAGCAGGAGTGTGTATGCCCAATTGGCTGGCAAAGGGAATGGCTGGGTGGCCTAGTTTTGTAGAAGAATAACCAGGGAGGAGAAAGGGTAACATCCCTCACCTGGAGCAGTTATGACAAACCATTAGAAACGTCTCAACTCTATCCCTTTGGAGAGAATGTGTTTTCATGGTCATATTTTTATTCTTGTTTATAAAAATCAGTTTTTCCCAACTCAGTATCCAAAACCTGGGCTTCAGATTCAGACCCAAGTGTGAGTTCTGGCTCTTCCCCTTCAAGCTGTGTGATCTTGGGCAAGTTACTTTATCGAATTCTCTTGATAGGGAAACCAACCCTACTTCATGCTGTCGTTGGGAGAGCCAAATGTGATGCGTGCAAGTCGTACAGGCCTGGCCCAAAGCAAGCGTTTGAGAAACAGTAGCTCTAATTAATAAACATATCTACAGTGTAGGAGATTTGAAACTCTGGTTGCTTATTTGTGGAGAACTGTCTCTCTTTTAGCGTCTCCTGGTTTGGGAATTACAGCCATGCATATGGATCATTGAAACTATAGGTTTCCACGTGCAAAAAACAAACTAGGTGGGGTATGTGGGGGCCCAGGTTGCTGGAGAAATTCCAGGCTATGTTTAGCCTTCTGAGATAAAACACGAGGGCATTTGTTTTTAAACACATCTAAGGTGTTTTCCAACACCAATAAGGAAAGAGGAATCAAAACTGATGCCTAGTGGTTCTGACAGTTATTCCATTATAGTGCAGTTATGGCCACAGAGGTGATGTGTTGGCTCCCAGCTGAGGAGTATTGTATGTTCGAAGCAGCAATGGAGTAACTCAATTCCAATGAAACCCAAGTTTGGTGAAGCAATGAGAAGGCTATTCATCGTGACCAACCTTTAGAGAAACTGGCCTCGCCTTCTGGGGAAACATGTCTTACGTTTCAAGCATGTGTAATGGCCTGGTTTTGCAACATGGTGTTAGTTCAGCAAGTATGCTAAGGATGCAGCCTTCTCAGCCCTCTCTAAAACTTGTCAGCCTACCTCTTCTTGAAACCCCCAGTGCCCTCCTCCCTTTAGGTGTCTTCATCTGAACTCTTCTTAGAGGGAGTGCTGAGTGATTGGAGAGATGTGCTTGGGGCACCTTCTCCTGCTTTCCACGGGGGACCCCAGGCTTCTGGCTATGCTTTTCTCAGGCAGTTGGGACCTAAGCAGCCTCATGGGTCTCCCCTCCCTACCACCACTCACTGCTCCCAAACTGTTCTCCTTCCACTGACTTATCAAGCTTTACCTGTCCCCCGTTCCATTTTTTTGGCGGACCCTGAACAAGCAACCTGGTACCCTAGTAGAAAGCTCCAGGAAAGCTTCATTAGAATTGAATATATGCATTCAGCCATTGGCACTGGCCTAACGTAAGTAATAGTGACTTCTTCCCCACAGATAACATTTCCTTTACGCCAGACAGATTTGGTGCCCTTTCCCATGTGGACTCAGGCCACCTTTTAGTTCCAGCTGTTATTGTGGCAACACCTGTACCCGGATGTAGCTGGCAGCCCCTTTCCTCCGGCCTCAGGGCTTCCCCCACCCCACGGCCAGTGGGAGCCAGCCCAGCCATGCCCACACACATGCATGTCCGCGTGGGCACGCACACACATACACACACAGACCTGGAGGTGTGCTGGAGTCAACACTCCAACTTTGACCAATGGAGACAAGAGCCCATGGGTAAAACTCCCCTCTCCCGTGTCTTTCACTCTCCCTCTCCCCTCTCCCATGTTCCTCAGAAGCTCCGCCTGAGGGACTGACCCATGTGACCACAGTGGTAGCCAGTTCCCAAATGCACCCCTGGATTGCCTTTCCCTTCCTCCTTGTTTTGTTTCCTGGTCCCCCCACTCTAGATCCTGGGGTTTACCTCTCAAAATAAACTACCTGCACATAGGCCCTCATCTCAGGCCTTCCGTTTTGAGAGAACCCAAGGCAAAACATCCTTTCTAACAGAGGACTTCTTAAGACCCTCTTAATCTAAGACAATACATGTCCACAGGTAGAATCTCTGGGCTGTGGGGTATTTGTTGAGAGACAGTGCTCCTCCTCTCCCCTCCCATCGTTATCTAGGCATAATCGCTTATGGCTTTTGTCATGTTCGATTGTCATGGCCTGCTTATGTTTGTCTCCCAACACACCGAATTCAGGGATGGCATCTCCTCTGTCTCCATGTGCCCAGCACCAAATCTGGCATGAAGTTGGTGCTTAATAAACATATTCTTCCTTTTTCTTTCTTTCTTTCTTTCTTTCTTTCTTTCTTCTTGTTTAGATTGATTGATTGATTGATTGATTGATTTTGAAAGAGAGAGCAAGCGGGGTAGGGGCAGAGAGAGAGAGATGGGAGAGAAAGAATCCCAAGCAGGCTCCACACCACACAGCCCAATGTGGGGCTCGAACTCACAAACCAGGAGATCATGACCTGACCAAAACCAAGAGTTGGATGCTTAAGCAACTGAGCCACTCAGGCTCCCTTAATAAACGTATTCTTGATGGATGGAAGAATAAATGAATGAGTGCATGCAAGAGAACCATGGTTGTTCCCTAACACTTATCATAGTTAATTATTCACTCTACCTAAACCACATCTACATCCCCCCAAATACAAACGCGATATAATATAAAATGATCTAACAGAATTAAGGGACATTTCAGGGGGAAAAATGCTCACGTGCACACACACAAGGAATGCTTTTGTCATTCCTGTGACTCTCCCCCTGTCATCATTCTGGAGCCTCTTGTTTTGTAGCCACTGAGAACTGACCCCAACTTGATCCCTTTTTTCTGCCTTCCTGGGTGATCTTTTAGATATAATTTGGATCTGCATAGACTTCCCTTCAGAGATTCCTCCAGGGGATGAGGCAGTCATATCAAAAACTTCAGGTCTTCTATGAGTTTTTAGGATCACTCAGAGCTGGGGTGACAAGGCTCATAATCCCCATATTTTACCTGGATCCCTATAGTAAAAGACCAAGCCATCTTGGCACCAAGAAGAGAAACTCATCTTGAAAGGCATCTCAGGGTGCCAGCAAGCTCTGTTCAAATTCCGTTACCCTCTCTCTGCACTTCCTGTGCAACTGTGATGATTTTTCTCTGCGACCTGTATATTCCACTTGTGGTGATGCTGAGCCCGGCAGGAGGGGAGGCAGGACCTCTGTGGGAGAATGTAGTGAGAGTGATCACACACCCCTCTGTAGCCAGGAAGGCTCAGCACCTTTGTTCCTGCAGCTGGAAGGCAGATTCTCTCAGTAGCTTAAGTGGAGTCTTAAAGCCTTACTTACTATAAAACATTTGAAACAATCGCAAGTTTGTACATCATCTTATTTTAAATTTAGTTCCCCATTTAAATGAGAAATTAAGCTCTTAGCAATGTCTGCAACAGAAGTAGTAGTTGTAGCAGACTTAAGTAAGTTTAATATTGTCTTGCGATCAGCCATGACTTATCGGTTAGGATGCTTTTGGTTGCAAGTAACAGAAACTCCAGATCAAACCAACTTGAACAATAAGAAATTTATTCTCTCACATAACAGAAAGAAAACAGGTACATTTCCCGGGCTGGTTGAGTCAGCAGCTCAAAGATGTCATCAAGGACCCAAGTTTTCTTTGCTCCACCATGTTAAGTGTTGGCTTCACCTTTGGGAGTGAGAAAGTTGTAGCAGTCAGTCCCAAGCTTCACACCCAGACCCCATAATCCAGAGGAAAAAGAGAGACTACCTCGTCTAGTGGTTCCTTTTAGGAGAAAAGAAACATTTCCCAACGCTCCCCCACCCCATCTGATTTTATCTTGTATCTCATATCTAGAAGAGGGTCTTAGCTTGAGCTAAATTATGCTCCAGTAAGAAATAATCCCCAGGATATGAGGACGAGCTGGCTGTGACATCTGTCACCCCATTGATGGCCAAGGTTGATTTGGCTGATCTGGCTGACTAGGTGGGTGTCGCCTTCCTCCCTTATGGCTCCATGTGTGTCCCTCCCAAAGCTGCCCACTCACCTGTGCGAGAGGGCAACCTTCCCCAAGTAGAGGAGGATATTTCTTCAGTCAATGGTGTTCAGGTAACTCCTCTGCTAGAACCTCCAAACAAGCTCTAGAGGTCCAGTTTTAGAAGGTGGGGTCAGTCAAGCTTCTGAGATTCCAGATACCTCCAAATGACGTGCTGCATGTGGCAGCCTGCCTTTCTCTAAAAGAAAGAGAGGAAGGAAGGAAGGAAGGAAGGAAGGAAGGAAGGAAGGAAGGAAGGAAGGAAGGGAATAAGGAAGAAAAGGAGGGAGAGAGGGAAGGAGGACCCCCAAATCTCGCTGGTTTCACACAGCAAATATTTACTTTTTGCTTCATGCAGTCTGCCGTGAGTCCAGGGACTTTCCAGGATGGTCATCTCCTTGGGTTGACTCAGAAATCTTGTGGTACCTGCATGTCCAAACATTCTTTCACAGTTGCTGTGTCAGAGGAAGAGAGTGGTGGAAGGCCTTGTGCAACAATCTAATGTTGAACCCTGGAATGATACTTGTCACGTTGGTTCATGGCCCATTAGTTATATGGCCCCATCCATTTGCAAGTGGATGGAGAAGCTTGATCTTCCTATGCCTTAGGGATGGACTGTAGAACCAAATAGGGAGGGTGCTGGAAAGTCTCTGTCACTGTGCTCAGTACTGATGAATAGCTTGCAAGGGGGTGGGAGAGTGATGAGCAGCGTTGTAAGATTAGGCTGATCTAAAACAGGATGGATGTTGGGGACTGAACCATAAATCTACCCCAGGTGGTTTGAATATTAAGAAGACAACAAGCATAAACCTTTGAGACTCTTGGCAAATGACACAGAAATCAGAGAGCAGGTCGTTCTGGGTTGACCATGTATTGATTACTCAATTTTTTTTATTTGATTATAAGAGAAAAGAATGACAATTCCAGTAACCTGTGTTAGAATCTCACCTGAACACATCACCACCCTCTACCTGAAAAGTCCCATCTGCTTAAACAATTCAAATTGGGAGATACAGATTTTTTTACATCAGGGTTGATTTGGACTTCACAACTGAATATTTGAGAGCCCATAAAATATGCTTTTCAACCCTGCAGAGCGATCTCTATTAATTAAAACTCAGTGACATGGCTAGTGATCACACCCAGTCCTGGATATAAGAAACAAGTGGGTGGGCAACTTTTGGAAGCTCTTTTTTCCTATAAAACCAAACCTAGGACACTGTAAAGGGTTTTTCGTGTCCCCTCAATTTCTCAAAATGGGACTCGCCTACTCTAAAAGGTAGTGTCGGCCTCATTTTTGAAAACTTCTTTTAACCCTCTTGCCCATCCAGTGACCAGCTGCATTAAAGTTCTTTAGAGAGGGGCAGCCCTCAGTCATCGGTTGAGCATCAGGCTTCATCTCAGGTCATGATCTTGCAGTTTGTGAGCTCAAGTCCTACATCAGGCTCTGCTCTTCAGTGCAGAGCCTGCTTGGAATTCTCTCTCTCTGCCCCTTCCCCACTTGCTCTCTCTCAAAATAAATAAATAAACTTTAAAGTAAATAAATAAATTCCTTAGAGAATTTTAAAACCTTGCACAAACAGGGGGAAAAAAGGTAAATAAATGGATAAATATAAATATATAAATAAATATATACATAGAAGCAGCTCAAGTTTGGAGATTCTGCTTGAATAGCTGTGGTATGTGGTGCTGGAATCTGGATTTTTCTAAAGTATCCCAACTAATCACGACCCAGTGCCAGGTTTCACATCACTGCAATCTGTCAACAGGTAAAGGGCACCCCATTGACAGTGTTTTTTTCTTCACCTGATCGTTACTTTATGGAACAAATAACAGTTCTCTTTAGCTTGTTAGAGAAAACAAAGTGACGTTTATTGAGCCTAATAGAATGATAAATCCAGTCTGCAGGCACTTTATTGTGTCTACAATTAGTTATTTTGTTAGTTGGTGCTTTTCTGATAAGCTGGATGAGGATATCTCCAAAGGAAGCATGGACACTTTTTTCTGATTTGACTCCTTATAGGATAACTTTTAATGTAACTGAGCCTGTTTTTAATATAGTTGTCTCTCTTTATATGCAGAAGTCTTTGCTAGTGTTCATTGCTTGCCACTTACCGTGGCAAATATTGGATGATAGAAAACTTGCCTCCACTCTCTGCACCTCAGTTTACTCATCTGTGAAGTGGACGTAACAGTAGCATCTATTGCAAGAGGTTGTTAAAAAGCAAACAAGACAGAACAGAGAACCGAGAAACAGACTCACGCAGATACACCCGATGGAATTTTGACAAGGTTGCGGAAGAAACTGAACAGAGGAAAATGGCTTTTTCAAGTTTCCGGTGCTGAAGCCATTGGACATCCTTTGGGTGTGGGCCCCGGGCGGTGGGGGAAGACCTCCCTTAGTCTTGCATCATATACAAAAATGCACCCAAAACAGATTGTGGCCTTAAATGGAAAATGGAAAGCTGTAAAACTTTTAGAAACAAACATAAGGAACAAAAGCTTGAGGATCTAGGGCTAGCAAGTTCTTACAGCTGACACCACAAGCATGACCCATAGAAGGAAAAATAGATAAATTGGACTTTCTCAACATTGAAAAGTTTGCTCTGCAAAAGCAAAACAAAAAAGCCCGTGAACACAATGAAAAGCAAAGCTACAGACTGGGAAAAAATATCTCAAGGTGTGTACTAATAAAGACTAGTAATCTACAATATATAAAACTCAAAAACTCAAAACTCAAGAGTAAAAAAAAAAAAAAATCCAATGGAAAATGAGCAAAAGCTGTGAAGAGACATTTCATCCAAAAGTAGGTAGAAACTGTTAAGAAGCACATGAAAATATGTTCAACATCATTAGGGAAATGTAAAATAAAACTGCAATGAAGCATGGGTACACACCTAGCAGAAAGACTAACATAAAAAATAGTGACAAACCCAATGTGGGTGAGGACGTGGAAGAACTAGATCGCTCGTGCATTCCTCGTGGGAATGTAAAACAGTCTGGCAATTGCTTAAGAAATTAAACATGCAACAATCATACAACCCAATAATTACCCCTGGGCATTTATCCCAGAGAAATGAAGACTTACATTCACACACAAACCTGTACAGGAATGTTTACAGAAGCTTTATTTCAAACAGCCAAAAGGAAACCACCCACATATCCTTTACCAGGTGAGTGGGTAAAAAAAGTGGCACATCCATACCACGGGATGGTCCTCAGCACTAAAGGAGCATGAACTACTGACACATGAAACGATCTGGATGAATCTCCATAAAATTATGCTGAGTGGGGGAAAAAAAACCCCACAAAAGATTCTGTGCTGCATAATTCCATTCATATTAATGACAAATGTATAGAAACGGAGAACAGACTAGTGGCTGCTAGGGGTTACGGAGGAGAGGGGGTGAGAGGGAAGTAGGTGTGTCTATAGAAGGACAACACGAGGGACCCAGGGGTGATGGAAATACTGTGTATCTTGACTGTATCACTGTCAGTATCCTGGTTCTGACATTGTTCTTGTAAGATATGACTGCTGGGAGAAACTGGATAAAGGATGCCCAGGCTCTCTCTTATTTCCGACAGTGACATGTGAATCTACAATCATCTCAAACTAAAAAGTTTCATTGAAATAATCAAATGAGGGGCGCCTGGGTGGCGCAGTCGGTTAAGCGTCCGACTTCAGCCAGGTCACGATCTCACGGTCCGTGAGTTCGAGCCCCGCGTCGGGCTCTGGGCTGATGGCTCAGAGCCTGGAGCCTGTTTCCGATTCTGTGCCTCCCTCTCTCTCTGCCCCTCCCCCGTTCATGCTCTGTCTCTCTCTGTCCCAAAAAATAAATGAACGTTAAAAAAAAAAAATAATCAAATGAGTTAATATCCATGACAGACGCATAGTAAGTCTTTAGTACATCTTAGCTGTTACTAATTGCACTTTCCTGCAGTCACTTGGTACAACTTCCGTTTTGTCCATCTGTCCCTTCTGAAATACCATGCAGCAATGGTACAGTGGTGACACAGTGGCAGCTGGAGTCACCCTCAACTTCTCACCCCAACTCTGATAGTCATGAATCAGCCGTTTGACATTGGGCGAGATAAAAATCTTTCTCCTGCCTTCTTTTCTTCAGAAATGAGGATACTAAATCCCCCTCTACCCCTCATCATGGGGCGTTTAGGTTTGTTTGCTTGTTTAAGAATCAAATAGATGATGTACAGGGAAGGAGGAAGCTTTGAAAACTGTTAAGTGCTACCAAAATGCTACACATTGAACATACGCTTATTAAATACCTCGTACTCATCTACTACCGCTATTACTAATAAATATGACCATTTACTCGCTTGAAACCCTAGTTGGAATTTGGCATGCAAATTTCCTGAGTGTTGCTCATTTGCATTGGAAAAAAGGAAAGAGGTGGGAGGCCTTTTGAAGCCTTTTGAAAATTGAGCTCAGGGGGGGATGAATTCTTATCACTGGGCCCAAGGTATAATTGATTTTCTACACAATGGCTCACAGGTGCTACATTTAACACCCTGAGTAGTAGGAGGAAGGAAATGTATCCCAAGGTGCAGCTTTAACTTAAAATATCTCCAGAGTCAGCACCTCCACTCGGGAAGGCTGAGGAGCCTGGGGGCTGGGGTACCCCACCTTTCCTCCAGTTGTCTGAATGCGCTGAGGGAGACACCTGCTCCTCACTTACTTCTCACCCCACTCAGAGAATTGGGCCTCAGGTTTCTTATTTTCAGTGGCCAGATGCCAACAGCCCCTCTTTTCAGGCCTGGCTCACAAGGTTAGGGAAGAACACAGGGCAAGCCCACCATGAAATACATATTAATATTATAACAACCCTTTCAGAATTCACTGTTGCTATGTCAACAAAGCAGCTGGGGAAATTGGGTCTTTGGGAAATTGGGAAATGAGGTCGGCTTTGGCAACATGGCAAATGTTTCCTTCTCTCAGAACAATTGGTCTGTGACACCAGCCAGCCTTTTTCTACCTACCCTTTCTCCTGCTTATTTGTGGGAAACTGAGAAGCAAAACAGTGGTCATTAAGACTTGGGGTTAGGGAGCTTCTGCGTCATGGAAAAAGTGACAGAAATAAAAATTATTTCCCTCTCCCCCTCGTCGCCTGTTTATGTCAGTTTCTCGGTCCCAACTTGGACGCCACCGGACTGAACGTGGATGCTGTATCCAGCTCTGTGACTTTAGATGAATTACTGACCTCATCGCAGTCTCAATTACCTCGTCTTATGAAACAAAGGTATGTTCGTAAGACCCGCTACACAATTTGTGGGGCTCAATACAAGGTAAAAATGCACGGCCCCCTATTCAAAAATTAAGGATTTCAAGATGGCGACAGCAGAACATTAAACCAAGCACAGTGCCTTTGTAAGGACAGGCCTCGTGTGAAGGCCCAGGTCTCAGACCCATGAAGCTGGCCTATGTATCAGTTATGACTCCAGGCTCACAAATGAGAGAAGTCAAGTCACACTCATTCCTCAGAAAGATAACTTAACAGATGGTTACCGTGGTGTCGTGGAAACCAAAGGAGAGTTGAACAAATGAGGGGTCATCCCCCAGCCTGGTGGAAAAGCAGAGCCCAGGCACCTCCTGAGTTTTCTGTGCCATAGCTTCAGCCACCAGAGAGACTCGCTGACTTGCTCTCGTGGTCTCCTGGATTAAGCGAGGTGCCCACTGTAGACCAATCAACCCTGAATGGGGGCCCAGGTAAATTTCAGAGTAGAAATTTACCAGAGTAGAGGGCCCGCAGGTAATCCCACAGCTGCCCTTGGTGTTATGTAAGAACAAAGACAGCAGATTTCACCTCACTGCTGCCGCAGGTCTATTGGTTAGCAGCTGCCTAGACAGCGGGGTAGACAAGGTGCCTGGGGCCACACTGGACTGTCTCGAAGGCAGGCCATCATGCTGTCTCCCATGAGGAGGGTCGGCCCAGGTGCATGCACGTGCCAACTGTGGACAAGATTCTGTGAGCTCAAAGTTTTCTTACAGACCTCACATTCTAGAGTATTTCCTCTCTGCTCCTGCTCATCCCCAAAATCAACTTTCAGGAAGCCTTCATGTGTAGGGATAATTTATTTCATTCAATAGATGTCGGTGAAATGTGATTAAATCTTGTAAAATTAAATGGATGTATTTGGAATACACGAGAGAAATGCTCTAGCTTAAGCAATTCTGAAGTGAATCCTTTGGTAAAGCAGACTCTTATTTAAATTGAATAGCCACTTAGCTCCTTAGCAAATCTGAATTTTTATGTAGAGTGCTTTGCTTAAGATAGAGAGACTGAGGATCTGGCTTGGAAAGACAACCACTGAGAAGGTGATGGGTCTGCAGCTTGCAGAAAAAGGTATAACAGCCCTCAGTCTATCCCACTCCCACCTAGATGTCAGTGGAGAATTTTCCTTCATCTGGACCCTTTGGGCGGCTTGTCCCCTTTAAGGATGCCTGAGTGTTTATTCTAGCATGAGTCCACCTGTAGGGTAGGGGTTTTTGTTGTTATTTTTTTGGTAGGATTGTTACGGAAACTGGTCTGGATCACCCGGCAGAAGAACCAAGCGGCACTCGGAGATCTTGGAAGGCAGGAGGTTTATTTTACACTGGCAGGCTCAGAGGAGATCATTCTCCGGAGGTCTGAGCCCAGAGCATCAACAGAGGGGACAATTTATAGTCTGTTACTTGTGCATCCCTCAAGAGTAGTAATTTGGCGCCTGAGGCAAGCAGGGTGGGAGGTCTTCAGGCTGGGACTGAAATTCCCTTATCAGTCCCATCTGCCATCATATAACAGATTTTTCCCTAACAGGACGAGGAGGGGACAAATCAGAGTGACAGAGCTTTAGCCCAGTGCTGTCCACTGTGGTAGCCACCAGCCACCCGTAGCTGTTGAGCACTCGAGACGAGGCAGGACTGAACCAGACTGAATCAGGATGGTCTGTAGGTGTATACACACTGGATTTTGAAGACACCACATGAAAAAAGAATGTAAAATATCTCAATAATTTTATTATTTAGTGATTACATGTTGAAATGATCACTTCTTCATATACCAGGGCAAATAAGTCGTATTCTACTTTTTTTAAGTTTTGTTTATTTATTTTGGGGAAGGAGGGACACAGAGAGAAGGAGGGAGAGAGAAGCCCAAGCAGGCTCTGCCCTGACAGCGTGGAGCCCAACTTGGGGCTCGAGCTTACCAGCCGTGAGATCATGACCTGAGCCAAAAACAAGAGTTGGACGCTTAACCAGCTGAGTCACCCAGGGACCTCAATAAAACGTATTATTGATTTAACCTGTTTCCTTTTACGATTTATTTATTTATTTTTATTTATTTATTTATTTTTAAGATTTTGTTTTTATTTTTATTTATTTTTTTTTTAATTTTTTTTTAACGTTTATTTATTTTTGAGACAGAGAGAGACAGAGCATGAACGGGGGAGGGTCAGAGAGAGATGGAAACACAGAATCTGAAACAGGCTCCAGGCTCTGAGCAGTCAGCACAGAGCCTGACGTGGGGCTTGAACTCACGGACCACGAGATCATGACCTGAGCTGAAGTCGGCCGCTTAACCGACTGAGCCACCCAGGCGCCCCTAAGATTTTATTTTTAAGTAATCTCTACACCCAACTTGGGGTAACCCAAGACATCAAGAGTCACATTCTCCCGACTAAGCCCACCAGGCACCTCTCTTTTTACTTTGTAATGTGGCTAGTAAGAAATGTAAAGTAATTAGGGATGCCTGGGTGGCTCAGTCGGTTGGGCATCCAACTTCCACTCAGGTCATGATCTCTCCGTTCACGAGTTCGAGCCCCGCGTCCGGCTCTGTGCTGACAGCTCAGAACCTGGAGCCTGCTTTGGATTCGGTGTCCCCCTCTCTCTCTTTGCCCCTCCCCTGCTCATGCTCCATCTCTCTCTCTCTCTCTCTCTCAGAAATAAAAATAAACATTAAAAAAAAAAAAAGAGAGAGAAACGTAAAGTAATTCAAGTGGCTTACATTATATTTCTACCGGGCAGAGCTGCTCTGGACCCTGCTGTCCAGCGGTGGTCCTGGGCGTGGCCATGACGCCTCACTGATGAAAGGTTTTCCAAAGCCCAAGATGAGAGTAGGTCAGATTCAGGGAGCCTCGCCAGAGGACAGAGGTTAAATAGGGACAGAAGGGCGGATGTGTTCCGCTTCAGGGCTAGCCTGACAACAGTGCCCGAAAGAAATCTACAGAATCTAAAAGTGGAAGCCACAGATTGACATCTGTGCTGTTATACCCGTACAGTTTAATCGACCCTGTCGTGAAGGATTAGAGTGAGCTGCAAATCCTCAAGACTTCTCCCACCAGGTTGTCTGCACCCCCGGCCCTCCGGGCACCCCACCCTTTGAGTCCGGGCAGGCTCGGTGACTGCTCGGCCAATGCTGGGTCCAGCCTTTAAGAGGACTACAGTTTCTGCTTCCTTCCTCTAGAGCTTTGAGCCACCATGGAAAAAAAATCCCACTCCCTTTCTGGAGAGTGGGACTCCATGGAAGAGAGGGATCCAGCTGAGTCCATCCTGCCAGATGTCGACACTGAGGGACCAGGACGTGACAAGTGATGCTGTCTTGTGTTCTTCAGACCAGGCACTAACCCGCCAAGTATCCCAGCTGATACCACTAGAACAAACAAATCGCCCAGCAGAACCCTGCCCAGACTCCTGATCCAAAGAGTTACAATAAAAATAAAGTTGGTCGATGTTTTAAGTCACTGAGTTTTTAGTGGTTTATGATACGGCATTAAACAGGCCACCCTGCAAATCCTCCCCTGTTGGCTGTGTTTGCAAAAAGACACTGGCGCTCTGGTCAAATATGCATTTAGTCGCTCACCATTCCTTTGGGAACATAAGGGTCTGGAAAAGGAAGCAGTAGAGAGGGATATTAAGGCCGATTGGGCCTTAATTAGAGTCTGGAAATTCAGAGTTTTGAATTCAAGGCTCAGGAGTTAGATTTCATTCACAGGCATAGAGCGCCACTAAATGATCTGAACAGTAATGTGATCAGAGCTGCGCTTTAGAAACATTATTCAACGGCTTCGTGCAAAACGGCTTGGGGAAGGGAGAGGTTAAGAGTGAGGAGGCCAATTAGATCATCCCACATCCAGCATCTCAGATGAAAAGCAAAACTGTCAGAATCCCAGGTAGTGACAGAAGAAAAGTTCCCGTGTTTCTTAACTGGGATGACACTGAGCCTGGGGGACACTTGGGAATGTCTAGGGCTGTTTCTGCCACAGTGACAGGCAGGCACTGCTAGCATTTGGTGGGCAGGGTCAGAAATGTTAAATGACCTGCAGTCCATAGGACAGTCCCACAAAATGAAGGATTGTCTCATCCACTATGCCCTGTTGAATAATACTGTAGATAGAATGTGCTACTAGAAGCTGAGTCAACAGAACTCAGCAAGTGACCGGATAGAGGAGGAGCAGAGGGGAAGGTACGAATCATTGGCCTTGCTGAGGTTTCTAGACTTGATGACTGGTATCATAAACAGAGATGGAAATTCAGGAAGAGGAGGAACAGGCTTGCATGGAAGCCACAGAGTTTGAGGGGCTCATGGGACCTCCCCCTGGAGGTGTCTTACAGGCAGCAGGCTGGGTGTCAGGGCACACTTGGAAGAGAGGTCACGGGACGGAGGTGTTGTAAAACCAGAAGCTCACTGTCCCACCCGTGGTGTCCACCACTCTATAGGGTCCGCAGACCCCTGCCTGAGGTCTCCCTGGTCCAGCAGACCCTGCTCTGGCCCGGGTCCAGGCATCAGCATTTAGTGATCATTGAGACTGAGAAGGTCAACCGTGAGGCAAGGAGGCTGGGCCAAAGAGCCTTGGACCCATGGCTCCAAGGGCCTTCGTGAGGGAAAAGGGTTCTCATGGGACCACAGGAGATCCTCTAAAATGACAAGCCAGTGCTCTCCCAAAGGAAGAAAAGAGCATTCCAGGTTCAGACGATGGAACACATAACCTTCTCTCTCTCCTGCTCTTCCCTGAGTCTCTTCAAACCCAAACCCTGTCTTCCTCGGGCTCATCTTGCGCCTACTCGTTTCTTAAGGACCACCCCATTTCACCCCATTTCTGATTTTGCCCACATCAGACCTGAGCCTGCCCACTGCTTCAGTTTCTTCCTCTGCCCTCCCTCCAGACAGGTGCAAAAAGACTGGTTTCCTATGCAAAAAATAAAACAGAACATGTCAGCGGATGATCCATTGTCATTACTGAAGGGCATCACCTGACAGGGAGACTTGGGGACCCAGAGGAGCTAAGTGACACCTTTGCTCCCCGGGGCAGTGTTTGAAAGTGATGTCACCCCAATGCCCAATTACAATTCACACCTTTTAACCTCCACAATCATCTGAGATCCGTATCAAGGTTGATTCCGGTAAGATGCCTCGATATTCTAAATTATTTGTCAGCCTGGCACGGCAAATAAACATTTGTGAAATTCATTTCAAAAGATGTTAACACTGGTGAAACCCACGTGCCCCCAGAGGGATTATACAAATTTCCATGTCAAATATTTGAGGCAAAGCACTTGTAGAGAAACAGTGTTTTTTTGTGTTTTGATGCCTTTCATTTCCATAAACTAGATTACTTTCTGAAATTACTTTCACACAGAGAACAGTTTCTATTGAATTCCAGTCAGTGAACTCCTCCGAGTGTGAGGTGAATAAAATATCTCGGGGCTGTGGGGCTTCCTTGATGCATATGCACCCATGTTGTGTAAGGAAGGCAAACCAAGTTGAGATGTTATCTTTAGAGAGCTCATGTACCCAGATCTGCTGTCTTACGGTAATTGCTAAACAACCAATTCATTTAGAGCCTAACAAGGAAGCTCTAGGGCTTTCTCTCCACCACCCCCCACCCCCCATCTCTCCTACCTGGCTAACAATGACTCCAGCTCTGTTGTTAACTGAAGATTTGCTGGCAGGCAGCTGCTTGCTACGGCGAGGTTCTCCAACAGTCAAGTTTTATCTGCTTCTTGCAAACACTGATTCTGCCAAAAAAATTCTCACAAAAAATTTTGATCCGAGGAAACATTGTCCTATTGTCCTAGTTCTGTCAAGCCCATAAAATTAAAATGGACTTAGTTTTCTTAAAGGGGGAAAAAAAGGGAGAAAAAGGAGTCGCAGGCCCAAGTAGAAGAAAGCTGCTGAGTTAAATGTTCCTTGAAACAAATAGGCATTTCCTGTGGGTGTGGGCCCTGACCTGCCCTGTGGCGACAGAACAGCCACCGGTGGGGGTCGGGGGTGGGGACAAAGGGGACAATCTCTCCTTAGATAAAGCCACTAGAAGGTCTTATCTTCCAGGACTAGTGAGGAGAGTTCTAGGATCTGGGGAAGACCTTTCTTAACAAATCTAACCTTGAACAAATTTAAAATGACCAGCTGATTAGCATGTGAGGATAACTTTGGAGCTGGGTGTGGCCTTGTAAACATTAGGAGCCCCTGCGGCACCCCCCCCCCCCCCCCACCACAGGAGCTGGAGGGAGAACACAAGAGAAGGGCCTAGAGCAAGCAAGGCTTGTTTCTGTTTTATCCAGAGAAGCAGAGGTGAAGAGAACAGTTTCCGGCTTGACTCCTCCAGTAAAGTAGGAGCCATGGGAGGGTATAAACCGAGGAGCCAGATGATGTGATTTGCTTTTTTAACAAGATCACTCCGGCTGTTAAGAGTAGATCACAAGGAGAATTGGAACTTATTGGAAGCTTATTGGAACAGCCAAAGCAGGATAGGGTGGATGGTGGCTTAGGCTAGAGTGGTAGCTGAGGGAAGGGTGAATTCTGGATCTATTTGAAGGAGAACCAACCCTTTTCAGATGTGAGGACAAAGGAAGAGTAAAGGATGGCCCCAATTTGCTGTCCTGAGCAGCTGGGACAATAAAGTTACCATATACTTGCACGGAGAAGACTGTAGATGGAAACTGGGGCTTGGGCATACGGTCTTCATTTTGAGATGTCTATTGGACACCCCAGTGGAAAACTCAGATAGGCAGAGGGCACGGGTTGTCAATTCAAGAGTCATCTATATAGAGATGTCTTTAAAGCCTTGAAACTGGATGAGATCACCAAGGAGGGGAAGGTGAAGATAAGAAGAGGTCCTGGGGCACGTCGACATTAGGCATATTTGCAGTTTATCAAAATGCAATTGCAAATGCAAAATAAGCTAACTCTGTATAGAAAAAAAATAACTCTCTCATTCCCTTCATGGGCCCTGGAGGATTGAAACACAGGATGGGTACACTATCAAGGAGACAAGTCAAGGTCACTAGGAAATGGTGACATCCAAGGGACTGGGAGGGATGGGCAGGACAGGGGGTGATATCTATAACCCTCAGAGCAGACTCGCCCAGGAGGTACAGGGTATACAGCAAAGCTCATGGGTGCAGATGAGAAAGACTAACTGGGCCAGGTGGTTATTACAGAGTCGAAAGAGGACATACAGAGAGAAATGGACCAAAGCCCAAGGAACAACACCTCTTTACAAATTTTCCTTCAGGGGCGCCTGGGTGGCTCAGTTAAGCGGCCGACTTCGCTCAGGTCATGATCTCGCGGTCCGTGAGTTCGAGCCCCGCGCCGGGCTCTGTGCTGACAGCTCAGAGCCTGGAGCCTGTTTCAGATCCTGTGTCTCCCTCTCTCTGACCCTCCCCTATTCATGCTCTGTCTCTCCCTGTCTCAAAAATAAATAAAACAAAACAAAAACAAATTTTCCTTCAGTTCCTTGTTCCTCCTCCCTTCTCACCACCCTCACGGGCAGCCTTCCACTCACTGCAGGTGCCAATGTGTGTGCTCACTCCCTTCTTCTCATCCGGGAACAGATTGGAGACCCTGTGCTCTGCCACAGAGATGCTCGTTCGTGGCAAGGTCGCCCCAGCCTCTCATTCCCCATCCCTTCACTTGCTTCCTCTTTCTTCATCTCCCTGTGGCCACACCAAGCATCTCACCAAGTTTGTTTACTGCCTTCGCAACCACAGGCTTGGGAACCCCATGAGGACGGTGACTTATCCTTAGTGCCTGGAACTGCGCCTAGTAAACAACAGGCGCTCAATAAATATGGACTCATGAAATGGGTGATGTGGCTGAAAAGCAGTAAAGGTTAGCGATGTCAACACCTACCAGTTAATTGACTGTACAAATTTCGTCAGCCATCCCAGCCTCAGTGTTTTGAACTACAAAATGGAAATCTTATCTACCTATCGGTTGTAAAAATTAAAATTAAATAAGATTATTTTTGTGAAGCATCTGATCTATAATGGGTACACAAGAAAAGTGTTTTCCCTACCTGTCTTCCACTTCGGTCCCAAGAGAGTCAAGGTAGAGAGTTCCAACTCTGACCTCAGCAATGTGAACTAGGCTCCAGCGTGACGGGTTCTGTCTGGCATCTCAGCTTCCTAAGAAGGAAAGTTCTAAGCGTCAGAGAATGAATTTTCATGATAAGAACTGCATTTTGTAAGATGCTCTCATAATATAAAATTACAAGATTACCAAGGAGAACATCAGAAAAGAACCATATAAATTTTCTCAGTGAGAACTTGGCACATAGGACACTCGATAATATCTGATGAATGAATCAATGAATGGACAGTAAGATCAATTAAAATTTAACCTAAAAGTAAAGGCTCTCCTAAAATTTGCTCTTAATTATCAATAAATTTCTTTCTAATGAAAGTAGCCTACAGGGCATTTTCAAGGGCTCTCGTTTGGCAGTGGAATTTCCTTTGATCAAACACAAAAACGCAAACTTTACATTTCTGCGCTGAAGAAAAATTTTTCTATTTGGTTCTCCGTTTCTGTAATTTTCCCAGCAAAAATGGTAACTTCTTAGCAATTTGGCATGAGATTTAAGGGCTTCAAACACCCCTCATTCTCCCCGGTCCTTTTTTATGCTGTCTACACCATACAGAGGTTGTTTTCTCTCTGCTTGTAAGATTCTCATGAGAGCCCAGGGAGGTTCTGGGCACAGAATAAATAAGAGAAAATGATGCCAAGAGGAAGGTTATGATGTTTGCCATCAAGGAGAGAATACCAGTGTGCTCGGGACAGGCTGTGGGCGGAGCTCCTAAAGGCTCCGTCCCAGAAGGGTAGTCTGAGGTCGTCTTAGAGAAGTTGTTCCTGGTGCCTGAACCCCCAGAAGATTGGGTGGGGTGGAGCTCTACTTTGAGATAACTTTCCTGGGTCAAATCGACTGAATGACGATGATTTAAAAATTTTGTCAAAAGGGAAAAATAAAAGCTTCTTCTTGGCTTCAGACAACCATGCCAGATTTCTGCCTGCAGCACATTTTCATGGAAAAGCCAGGCGACAGTGAACATATGGGGTGTGCTATTGAAGATGACAGCCTGTGGGAGGTACTCCCAAGGCAGCTGCAACCGAGAATCGGCTGGGGGGGCCCATCCAGAAACTAGTGCCCAGGCTGACCATCGTCCCGCCAACCCCACCGCCATCCATCCATTCATACCCCTGCCTTCACCCCTTGGGCTTTGAGTCTGCTCCACACCAGGACAGGCTTTCCAGGAAAAATAGTAACCTGTTTGCCGAGAGGGTCCGCAAGCTGCAGGCCTTGCCTCCGACACTCGGGAGAACTTGAAACAACCTGGGAACTGAAGTTTTTATGTGGAACAGGGCTGGAGAGGGTGGAGCGAGAACAATAACAGTGTTTTTGAGGAGCATCCAATTTTATGGGCATTGGGTTGGATTCTCTCTTCTGCCTCAGTGAGGACAAGGAACCAGGGCACCCCGGAGGCTTCTCAGTGGGCAGAACGAATCTGAATGTCTCAACAAGGGATCCCTTCTGGGAAGCAGGGCTGGAGCAAGGCGTCTGGCTCAGTCACTGACAAAGTTCTGGTGGCTGTGGTTTGAGGGCTACAGGCTGCTAACAGCTTTTTATTTTATTTTTTTTATTTTTTAAATGTTTATTTATTTTTGAGAGACAGCATAAGCAGAGGAGGGGCAGAGAGAGAGACACACACACACAGAATCTGAAGCAGGCACCAGGCTCTGAGCTGTCAGCACAGGGTCCGACGCGGGGCTCGAACCCAGAACCATGAGATCATGACCTGAGCCAAAGGTGGACACTTAACCGACTGAGCCACCCAGGCACCCCTGCTAAGAGCTTTATTCTACCCATTATCATTTGATCCGCACAACACATCTGTGAGGCAAGAATTGACTTTTACATGGAGGAAGAAACCAAACTCATAGAGACTTTGGGGTACTGTCCACACTCAAGCAGTTAGGAAGTGGCAGAAAATCCTGGAATTGAAACGCAATGCCAAATGCAGGCTCGCAACGCATTTTCTGCAGTATAAAGGAGATTGTTCTCTCCCCATCTAGCAGATGAGGAAACAGAATGGATCTAGCAGGGCCACAAACAGAGAAAGCCTTGGGAGGTCATCCAGTCACCGCTGCGCCATCTCAAGATGCATTAAACCCAAAGGAAAACACCACAGCAACTTTGCATCGTGCTTTTTAAAGAAAGCAAGGTTGATCTTGGCTGATTCAATTCCAATTCCAAGATAAGTGGTAGTCCTCACCAAATTAGCCTGGAGAAAAACACTTGACACAAAGAGCCATTGTGGCTTGAACTTTGCTTGATGTTATATCTAGTTATGATCTATATTTCAGTGGAATCAGATAAAGACCTGAGAGGGAGAATCACAGACCTTAATGTCACCTGGCCTTTGCCATTCTTAAGGGAAAACAAGACCGTCTGAGCTTTTCTCCACGACCTTGTGAGTGGCCACTTGGCTAATCTTTACGGCCAGGGATGTTGACTTTATCCGGGTTATTAGTTAACAGGATTAGTTTTCTTATTTCTAGTGTAATGTGGATGACTCTAGTTGCTTTGTATGGATCGTGACCACCTATTGAGAGACGGGCTACCTCTCTGCAGCAAGTGAACTGTCTTTTCCTGGTTATGCTAACGAGGGCAGCTGGGGAAACCTTAGACCCCTCTGATTTCTGACTTTTGTGGTCGCACAGAAGGCTTTTTGATAGAGCAGCAAAGATCACCTCCATCTCTTGGGGAAACAGACCACCCCACGAGTCCAAATAAAATCAGTTCAGAGCAACTTAAGAGTTTGTACGTTACTGACTCAACATATGTCGCGAAAACATCTAGGGATTTAGCCGATGGGAAGACAGCACCAAAGGCCCTTCTCAAAGGGAGTTCTCCAGTCCATGGCTAAGCTCCCAGATGCTTACAGTTCCTTAAAGACGGAGAAAGATGGCAACCTGGGGCCCAGCTCGGAGACCCGGCAAGGACAGAGCAGTGGATGTGGGGCGGCCCTCAACTGCCTATTCCTTCCCTTGGCGGGATCAGGCCTTGCGGTACCTGCCCAATACTGCTCACGCTCCCTGCAGCCAGGTCAGCTCTGGAGGGGCCCTTTCACCTCAATCCGTCTGTTTCACGCCCTCCCACCCCGTCCCCACAGCCACACCGGCAAGGACATCCGTCTTCACCTCTGTCCTCGCCTGCCGCTTCCTCATCTCCGAACCTCCCTTTCTTCATCACACAGGACCCTTAGTCTCAGGCTTGGAACAGCGGCCTTCCTCCTGCTGCGGGGTGCTCACAGTCTCTTTTCTGGGAAGAGGAAATACTATATTAGAGTTGTCATCGGAGAAAAATATTTGAGAGTCGGGGTCTTAATCAGGCTCCTGGCAAAAACCTTCAGGCACATGTGAAGAAGATCAAGAGGCCCCCAACCTGAGGGCCTGAGGGCCTCAGTTCTTGCCTGTGTGCCCAGCAGCCGGAGACAGGAACCCAGCTGGTCGTGGGGCTCCCGGCCTGGAAGAACCTTCTGGCTCAGGAAGTTACTGCTAAGGGGCTGCCTGCCATTTTCTGTAGTCAAGCGAGTCCCTCTTCTCCAGGGTCTCTCAGGCAGGGGTGACCCTGGAGAGAACAACGGGGGGGGGGGCATCTCCCCCACCCCCTGGGAAGCAAGGTCACCCTCCACCCCACCTGTGTGGGGCTAATGCACACCCCCCAAAGAACTTAATGTCTGTCCCTTCTCAGGTAGCGTGTGGCTGTCCTTGCTACACGGTGTCACATTTGGAAGCTCTCTGTCTGTCTTTCAGGTGATTAGTCCATTGTGAAAACAAGTACCTGGAGAGAGCAAACTTTTCTCAGGGATGCAAATAACCATGGATGTTCTGTGTTTTGTAAAGTCAGCTGAACACCGCTGGTTGCGTGAATGGCTTTATTACATGTGTGAACCATCAGAAATTTAGCCTCACTCCCAGTCAACATGAGCGATTTGTAACCACAAACTTTGTGACAGAAAGACAAATGAGGAAAGCTCAGGACCAAATTAGGCGTAATTAGTATCCACACAGGAAACGCTCCAGTAACCTGGCAGTTTGCAGCCGGGGGAGGACACATGCGGCATTGTCTTAACAACAAGTTCATCAAACGTGTAATTAGCCACCGGCCACCAGCCACCTTTGTAAACTGAATCTGAGCTGCTGCCAGTCATAGACTGGCCTGGACGCCACTGAACAGAAGTCTAGGTAGCTGTACAAATGGAATGCCCACCGCTAGGGGCAAACAGCCATGCCTGTCTGGCTTTTTACTTGACGGGCTCACAGTATTTTCCCTCCTTTTAACGCACTCAGATTTCAGGGGTAAGTTCTACTCAAGTTACTTACTGAAGAAGAAAGCCCAGGGCATCACTTTTGGTCAGACTTCAGTGGCCGCTACGGCGAGAGCTGGCCTATAGAAGATGACCGTGGTTGGGACAATTAGATTTTCCATTGTAAAGAGTTGAGCTCCAACAACTTCCAACACAGCTCAATATTCAGAAGCCCAATACTCCTAACCTCATACATCCAGTATGGTGAGAAAGCCTCAGGACCCCCACCTTCCCATTCCAGCATTACAAAAAGAATTAACGGAAAAATATTGTCTCTGCAAATAAAAAATAATAGTACATCCAATTAAGCATGACCAATAAAGATTAAAGTCTGTGGCTTTTCTTTCTGGACATATCTGTCAATTCACTCTAGGACCAATATAGACTATTTCTCTCAGGAGGTGAGATTACAAAGGAAGAAAAATGTTCTCAGAGCTCAGTTGGTAATTAATCTTTGCATATGACTTCCTCATAGTTCCCATTAATTATCAATATTCAATCATGCATTAAAAATGGATTTTTCTTTGACAGAATTTAGCTGTTTGTAAGACTTACTATATCAAACTAACTTCTAATATAATCACAGAGCTTGGCCTTGCAAACCTTCATTACATTTTTACAAATCCTTTAGCGGAAGGTTCCACACAAACACATTAATAATAGCCAATTCAGCAAAATCAACATGCAAAAAACAATATCAAAAGCAAACATAAGCATATCAACCAACTGCCATGTGTGGCCTTTATTTGGATTCTGATTCAAACAAACTGGATTTTTTTTTTTTTTTTTTTTAGTTACGACATTTTGAGATGATTGGAAATTGAACATTGACTGGATATTGTTCAGAAATACTTGTTAATTTTTAGGTGTGATAATTGTATTGTGGTTATGTTTAAATATTTATGGATGAGATAATATGATATCTGGGGTCTGCTTCAAAATAATATGGGAAGGGGTGAGCATAGATAAAACAATATTGACCATTAATTGATAAATGCACATGGAAGCTTTTTAATGTCTTCTCAGCCCAATATTACAGTAAAAAAAAACCCCAAAATATATGAAGTCAACAAAAGCATTGTCTCTCTAAAGATTATTTGTCCAGTAGCAATCGCTTAATAAAATTTAAAGCCAGTTCTAATGATGACAACTCTAAACCAGAGGGATTAAACCAAAGACCTACTGATTGAATAGGGCTTGCCGTCGTGTTTTATCAAAATCTGAATTGTTTACTAACGTAATAAGTTCTTTACTAACATAAATCAAGATCTCCTGTCAGATTCCTGGCTTCTCTTGAAAAGTCACAAGAAAAAAAAAAAAAAAAAGAAAGAAAAAAAGTAAAAAAAAAAAAAAAAAAAGAAAAGTCACAAGATCTGGGGCACCTGGGTGGTTCAGTTGGTTGAGACTCCAACTTTAGCTCAGGTCACGATCTCAAGGTTTGTGAGTTCAAGCCCCACATCGGGCTCACTGCTGTCAGCACAGAGCCACCTTCGGATCCTCTGTCCCCCTCTCTGTCTGTCCCTCCCCTACTCACTCTCACTCTCTCTCTCTCTTTCTCAAATAAAAAAAAAAAAAAGAAAAGAAAAGTCACAAGATTTGACAAACCCAGGCCTATGTCCCTACTTAACAGCAGCTGTTGGCAGTCAAACAGAGGCTGCCCCATGTGGATGCGGTGGGACTACCCACTGGCAGTCCCTACCAGTCCCACTTAACTCATTGAGGACATTATGGATGTAGACTTTGGGCCTTGCTTTTACAGCAGTCCTTCAGGGTTATTCAGGGACCCATTGCCTGAGGACAAATGGGTTCAAATCAGCTTTTCAGCAATTACAACCAGCCCCCCACGTTTCGGAACCAAGTCACCTTTATCAGAAAGGGCACAAATCTCTCAGGCACTGGAGAGGACCTGAAGACCATCTAGCCCAGTGGTTCCCCCACCTTGGCTACAAATTAGAGTCCCCAGTTGGGGGTGGGGGATGGATTAAAAAATTTCAAAGCACAAACTTCATCTGAGGTCTTTTTTTTTTTTTAATTTTTTTTGTTTATTTATTTTTATTTATTTATTTTTGCGACAGAGAGAGACAGAGCATGAACAGAGGAGGGGCAGAGAGAGAGGGAGACAGAGAATCCGAAGCCGGCTCCAGGCTCTGAGCTGTCAGCACAGAGCCCGATGCGCGGTTCGAACTCACAAACTTTGAGATCGTGACTTGAGCCGAAGTCAGGCACTTAACCGACTGAGCCACCCAGGCCCCCCCATCTGAGGTCTTTAAATCAGACTCTTGTGGGGCGCCTGGGTGGCTGAGCCACCCAGGCCCCCCCATCTGAGGTCTTTAAATCAGACTCTTGTGGGGCGCCTGGGTGGCTGAGCCACCCAGGCCCCCCCATCTGAGGTCTTTAAATCAGACTCTTGTGGGGCGCCTGGGTGGCTGAGCCACCCAGGCCCCCCCATCTGAGGTCTTTAAATCAGACTCTTGTGGGGCGCCTGGGTGGCTCAGTCGGTTAAGTGCCTGACTTCGGCTCAAGTCACGATCTCAAAGTTTGTGAGTTCGAACCGCGCATCGGGCTCTGTGCTGACAGCTCAGAGCCTGGAGCCGGCTTCGGATTCTCTGTCTCCCTCTCTCTCTGCCCCTCCTCTGTTCATGCTCTGTCTCTCTCTGTCGCAAAAATAAATAAAACATTAAAAAGGTTTTAAATAAATAAATAAATAAATAAATCAGACTCTTGAGGAGGGGTGATGTGTAAATCCATTTGGCCCTTGTGCCAATGGAGCAGTAGGCCCAGCGGAATCTTACCAGCCAGGCGACCTTAGCAGCTGATCACCTAAGTATACCCCAGACTTCCCATGCCTTTGTAGATCCCTCTGCTCATGCTTCAAAAATGTCCTCTGCCTATTGAAATCCTTTCAGATCTTCAAATGTCACCTCCTACCGATGCCTTCCCTGATCTTAATAATTAGGATCTCATTAGTTTGGTCATCCTAACTCATGCCCACATATTTTTAAAGTTTGTTTTGTGTTTTGTTTTGTTGATTTTTAAGATGTGGAGTTGGAAGTAGGTATTAATTTCATTATTTTAGGTGTATTTATTTATTTTGAGAGAGAGAGAAAGAGAGAGAACACAAGCAGGGGAGGGGCAGAGAGAGAAGGAGAAGGGGAATCCCAGGCAGGCTCTGCACCACCATTGCAGAGCCCAGCACAGGGCTCAAGCTCATGAATCATGAGATCATGACCTTAGCCGAAACCAAGAGTAGGATGCTTAGCCAACTGAGCCACCCAGGTGCCCCGAGATGAGTATTTTAATAGTAACAAGAGTATTCTGCTTAAAGCCATTTGGAGTTGATGGCAGAAAAGGAGCTGGAAGCCCAGCTTGTTGATTCTCCCACCTGCCTCTCTCCTTCCCACTGTCCTGCTCTGTGTGTGACAGAGCCATTAAGCTTGATGGGGTTATTCCAGTCAGGGGCCAGGAACACTGGGGTCAAAGAAGAGAGCATCATATTAGAAATCTAAGCTGCCTGGAGATTTTCTTCAATCAGCAGCTGCAGGGCACTGTGGTCTTCTTACCACCCAGGTAGGATTGAAAGTCTCTAAAAGGGATGCTCTGTCCCCCCTACCCCGCCTTGCCCCAACCCTTCCAATGGATGACAGCTGGCTCATGGTAGGTCCTCAACAAATGGTGGTTGTTGACGTATTATTGTTCCTCAACTTTCCGGGCAAATCCAAGTGCAGAATGAGGAGCATGTATATCGGTTGCCCCCAAGCCCTCAGTCACTGGGCCTCAAGGAAAACCCAGGACAATGGTACTTATTTTTTAAACCATGTAGCCTTTCAGAATTTAAAACAAACAAACAAACAAACAAACAAACAAAAGCTATGGGGGTCCTCTTCAAAAAGGTACACAAACATACAAATTTTATATAACATTTCAGGGAATTAGTGATCCGACGGAAGCTCATCATTCCTAACCCCTCGCTAAGAAACTCTGCCCCACAGTGGGTGACCCTGTGCAGTTGGGCCTGGGAGACAGTGCAAAGTGCCAGCACTGGGGGGCATATGGCTGTATACACAGTGTCCGCTTACTGGCCATGTGGCCTTGGACAAATTACATATCCTCTCTCCTCCCGTTGTTCTTAGATGTAAAATGGAGGTAGGTAACCCCATTTACCCACAGGACTTTGAAGAGATTAAAAATGAGACACTGTTGGTTTTCTTTAATGCCTGGCACATTACAGATGCTCAATAAAGGTTATTTCCATCTCCCCGAGCATAAAGGACTAGAATTCTAGCTAACTGATTATTAAGCCAAGAGATGGGAACAGTCAAGATATTTGACCTGTCAGAAGTCTAATCAAATCAGAGGACGTGTACCACAGCCCGAAGGTCAAGCCCTCGGACTTTGTCAGCCTGGGGTGGGAGGATCTGCTTTCAGAGGCTGACTTTTTTTTTTTTTTTTTTTTGTTTTAATTGCAGGACAGAGAGGTGATGTGGCACATTTGAATTGCAGTTGAATGTAAACAGAGCTCTCGTGAATCACTGGAGAATATAGCCGGGTGCCTGGTGGATGCACGAATCCTATTTTTATATTACACTGTGGTCCTGTTCTCCAATACCACACTCCAAACAAGGAAATTAAATTAAGCATTGCTTAAAATGCCTCAGACAATAATATAAATTTGTATTAAATGAATTTAGTGTCATTTTCTTGTTTGGAGTGGAAGGTGGGAAAACACTGGAGTGGTGGCAAGAGTAAATAGCTAACTCGACTAATCCTATTGAAGGGGAGGATGGAGCCACACGAGTGACTTTTGTGTGTGTTTGGTTAATATTTTACTGAAAATTGCTATTAGCTCTAACTGATCCGAATCAAAATCCACTGTGTAATATGGCCAACAACTTAATAGCTGAAGTACAGGATGGGGGGCTCGACATGATACCATGCTATATAGGGAAAAAGAAAGAAAAACAGAAAAAATGAACGGGGAGGGGGGAGAACTGGAGTTTGAGATTTAAAATCCAGTGAAGGGAAAATTCAAACCAAGTAGGGAGATGGGATGCTTGGGGGGAAGGAAGGTCGAGACCCAAGGAGGATGGAGGCTGGTCCCAGGGCCTGGTTCTACTGGAAATCTGCTTTTTGTAATTCACAGAGGACAAGGAGAGCGTTTGGAGATGGGGTAGAGAATCTCAAACGGAAATCCCAACCCTACCCCCTAAGAGTTTGGTGATAACTCTCATCTTCCTTAGGATCCAGCAAAGCTGGAGAGAGGTTAGGGGACAGTCCCTATGCTGGCCCCAGCCTGTGGGGTAAGTGTCATCGGGAGGTCTTTTATTCCTTAACTTGAGGAGGGAGGGTTATTTTTTATTTCCTTTCATAGGGGTATGGAAGGGGAGAACCAAGAGTAGGGGTTCAGTGGAGGGTGCCTTGTTGAGCCCTTGCCTCAGGGCTCATGTCACCCTGTCCTCTCCCCAGTGTGGGGCCTGGAGCTTGGGGTTCTCCCTTTCTTGAGTTAGTACACCTGGGAAAACATGGGGCTCTCTACACACCATCGTCTTATCCTCCGGTACCCAGGATGCGAACGTGGCAGCTTGCAGTTAGAACCCTGACTTTGCACTTGCTTGCTGTGAACAGAAAGTTAACATTCAGAAAGTTGGGGCTGTTGTGAAGGATTGGAAGTGTTCAGCACTTTATTTTCCAGAGTGGAAAGTAGAAGTCTACCTTCACTGTTACTATTGCTTCCAGAGATTTCTCCGATTCCCTTCCAAGAAATGTGAGCCTAAACCAGAAGCACTGACCACAATTCAGATTTTGCGTCTCGCATCTTCCACAAAGGGTTTCAGGTGACTTACAGTGTGCAACATCATATCAAACGGAACAATTAAAGATAGAAACAGAACGGAGACCATCTGGGGAAGCAGGGAAATGGGTCTTCCAGGA
Source organism: Acinonyx jubatus (assembly GCF_027475565.1). Lineage (NCBI taxonomy): Eukaryota > Metazoa > Chordata > Mammalia > Carnivora > Felidae > Acinonyx > Acinonyx jubatus. The sequence goes on from NC_069386.1 coordinate 101,858,899, forward strand.
ACTCTGTTAAGAGGAGTTAATTAGTGTTGCCGAAAATTGATTTGGGCTTTAAGTCTCTAGGCAACGAAAACAAAGAGGAAAGTATGTTGGGTTCCATGAATGTACTTCCTCACCGAACCCGTGCACGTGCACACAACACACAACACACACACACACACACACACACACACACGCTTGACTAAAGAGAAATTCTTTCCTAGGAACTAATTTCCAGCAGAAATGTATGATGTGATTTCATGAATGTAGTATATTGGGTAACAGGATAATGCTCTCCACTATGGCTTTACATATTCAAAGAGAACTGTTCCACCCACCCTCTTCACTGTAAGGTCATAATGCCCAGAGTTTAATTGTGGCTTTGGAGAAGGGTGAGTAGGGGCTGCGAGAACGTAGTGCTAAATATTTCACTTTCTCCTGGTTTACTTAATATAGTGGGAGAACTTGGAGGATCTGGGAGAATGAATAATGAACGTGTGCTTTTGCGATCCCACTAAGATTCTCCGGCTGGTATTGAATCACCATCAGTTCATGACAAAAATCCCCGATAAGTGCCAATCGTGACAATATTTGGTTAAACTGAGAACCATTCATTTTATCCATCAGATACGAGGGCAGAAAGGAAGAGACCACCGATCCAGCATATTAAAGATGTTAGCACATCAATACAATGTGAATAAAGGAACAAAAATGGGAGCAAAAGAGAAAACACAAGCCCAATTTTTCATTTTAACAAGCTCAACAAATACTACCTATCATGAGACAGTAGCCATTCCTCATAAAACTAAAAGGCAAAGTGTCAAAATGGACCTCATCAACTAATTTAATATTAGCCACTAAGGTAACATCAGTCAAAGTTGCTCATGGACCTATTCCAACAAATGATCTCCATGATTTTGACATAGAAACATAAGCCTTAGGGGGCGCCTCGGTGGCGCAGTTGGTTAAGCGTCCGACTTCAGCCAGGTCACGATCTCGCGGTCCGTGAGTTTGAGCCCCGTGTCAGGCTCTGGGCCATCAGCCCAGAGCCATGGCCCAGGGCCTGGAGCCTGTTTCCGATTCTGTGTCTCCCTCTCTCTCTGCCCCTCCCCCGTTCATGCTCTGTCTCTCTCTGTCCCAAAAATAAATAAACGTTGAAAAAAAAATTTTTTTAAATAAAAGAAAGAAACATAAGCCTTAGTCTTCTAGACAAATTTCAAAGCTCTCTCCCCTGGAGCAGCTGACATTCTCAAAGGACAGACAGACAATAACAATACATTTGACAAGTAACATATGTAAAACATTAGCAGGTGATAAATGTTGAAGGGTGGAAAATAGGAGGTGGGGACACAATGTAAGGAGATAGGGCAGGATATAATTTTAAACAGAGTGGGTAGGGTAAACTTTGTTGAGAAGGTAACATCTGAGAAAAGGATCTGGGGATTGAGGAGCAGGTGAAAAAGGTGCGAAAGACTGTCAGATGAGTTCGATGTTTACAATGCGTTTGACCTCAAATTCAACAAATCCTAATCCAAACCCCCAGTTTCCCTGCCCGCCTCCTGCAGCAGGCTCTCTACTACTGTTTAGAGCTCACTGAATGTTTCCATTCATACATGGAGCCACTGAGACACGGAGGGCACTCAAGCACAGTGGTCAAGAGGAAGGGCTTGGACCCCAAGCACCTGGCGTGTGCCTCAATTTTCCCATATACACATTGGAGATAATACATTTACTACACAGGGCTACAGTGTACATTAGATGAATTAGTTCTTAGAATGGTGCCAGGACATAAAAGTGTTCAATGAAAAATGGTTCTTCCCAGCGCACCTGGATGGCTCAGTCCGGTTAAGCGTCCGACTTTGGCTCAGGATATGATCTTGAGGTTTGTTGACTTTGAACCCTGCACAGGGCTCTCTGCTGTCAGCATGAGGCTCGCTTCGGATCCTCTGTCCTCCCCTCTCTCTCTGCCCCTCTCCCGTGCACACGCTCTCCCTCAAAAATGAATAAGCCTTTTTTTAAAGACATGGTTCTTCCTAGGGGCACCTGGGTGGCTCAGTAGGTTAAGTGTCCGACTCTTGGTTTCGGTTCAGGTCATGACATCACAGTTTATGAGTTTGAGCCCCACGTTGGGCTCTGTGCTGATGGCGCAAAGCCTGCTTGGGATTCTGTCTCTCCCTCTCTCTGCCCCTGAACTGCTTGTGCTCTCTTTATCTCAAAATAAATAAACTTAAAAAAACAAAAAGTCTTCCTTTAAAAAAAATGGTTCTTGCCACTCCCCATAAACAATCAATCCCCCAAAGCTTTTGCATCTCACTTCCAAACGTCTGCCAAATACACTCACTTCTCTCCTTTAACCACACTGTCCTAGTCCAAGGTACCATTATCTCCCCCAGCTGAAAATCCTTTAGTAGCTTCTCTTGCCCTTTCCATAACACAAACTCTGACACAGTTTGCATGGTCCTGCTGACCACTGCAACCTCAACTCACGCCAGGCTCCGGTTACTCTCTGGTCATCCCGTTCTTCACACCCAGCTTCTCCCTCCAACCACAGAGCCTTTGCAGGCAGCACTCCTCACTGCTCCTTCACCTGAGTAAGTACTACCGTCCTTCAGGTCTTAGCTAGAACATCTCTTCCTCCAGGAAGTCTTCCCTGACCTCCTAGACCAAGTCGAATCTCATCTCCTGTAGACCATCCTAGAACTGTGTGCCCTTCTTTGGAGCACTTGCCCCATGTTTCTTTTCCCCAGCAGGTCACAGTCATCCTGAGCACCAGGCTTTCCCACTGCTCTTTCTCCAGTGCTGGGGATGGCCTGGCTCACAAACACTCAACGAATGAAAAACAGAGTCCCCAAATAACTGCGTATCACCACAGATGTTTATCTGCCAAGGGCAGAGTCCTCAGCTAGACACCAAGAAAGTCCCTGGGTAAGCAAGGAATTTGCTTGAGGAATTGTCCTTGAGGAATTTGAGTCTAGCTGGAGAGAAACAGTTGAACGTTTGCAAACGACATATTAACGGGATAAATCAGGGGTGTACAAACCAGGGGTCAGGACTTGCAAAATTCTACAAATAACGTCAGGCAGGGCTCTATGGGGGAAAGGAGTTTTGAGGCAGGTTTTAAAGGAGGAATGGCCGAGAGGAGAGAGGGGGCACATTCTTATTCCGTTTTCTCACTTGGCTACTGTTAGGTATGCTACAGGCCGGGTCACCACCTCTGGAGCCACATTGCTGGATTCAAACCTGACTCGACCGCTTACCGGCTGTGTGAACTTGGACCAGTTATTTTTCCTCTCTCTCGAGTTCCTCACCTGCAAAATGAAGAGATCAACAGTTCCTATCTCAAAGGGATACTGTGAAGATTAAACCAGTCCATACGCGGAAAGTGCTTACTACGTGGTCCCCCCATGTAGTAACACTGTGTCTGCTGCCATTTTTGTGGCTGGTGTCCTACTACGATTATCGGTTGAAGGAAGGGCCAGGACAGTGGCAAAGAAGTGTTCATCATGGGGCGCTTGGGTGGGTCAGTCGGTTCAGCGTCCGACTTCGGCTCAGGTCATGATCTCACGGTTGGTGGGTTCGAGCCCTGCATCCGGCTGTGTGCTGACAGCTCAGAGCCTGGAGCCTGTCTCCGATTCTGTCTCCCTCTCTCTCTGCCCCTCCCGCGCTCGCGCTCTGTCTCTCTCTGTCTCAAAAATAAATAAACATTAAAAAAAAATTTTTTTTTTAAAAGAAGGGTTCATCAAATGCTGCAAATTTGTAGCATCCTGCTGCAGATCATAGGTGTTTTTGTTTTTACCAGGAAGCCCAGAAGCCCAGTAGAACAACGTGCTCAATCTGTTATTCAGTCACTATTATTTCAAGTAGCACAATTAGCCTGGCATCAGTGGTCCTTAAATAGTTGTAGAATGCATGAGGGCTTTTTTGTTTTGTTTTGTTTTGTTTTGTTTACCAGTTATTGATAAGGCATAATATTCTCAGCATTGAACCAGGTACTTCACAGTCATGCTCATACTTAACCCTCACAATACTCCTATGAGGTTACCTACCATCATCGTCTTGGCTTTTCAGAGGAGGTTTAAGAAGGCTAATTTACCCAAGGGCCCACAGTCGGTAAGTGGCAGATCTAAATTTGAATACAAATGGCTGATTCCAGAATGATTGATCAGTGAATAAAGAGTTTGCATATTATCAACAGAAAGAATCAGAAATAGCCAAAGGTGGGGAAATACAAAGGTATTACCTTGGTAAAAGAAAGGTCTTAGGGGGTAAGATAATGAAGACAAAGAACTTATTTAGACGCAAATATGAGAATACAGGTGCCAGTGATAAGGGCCTGGAAGTCAGATAAAATAAGGTCTCTTGGGCTTTGGGGGGGGGGGGGGGGGGAAGACCACACTTGTGTTTCTCAAGTGTTCTTTACCTGAGGGCATGGTGCAGGGAACTGCCTCTTGCACTGAAATTTGTTTTAATTTTTGGAGACTGCTGTGAGAATCTGATGGAAATTATGATCCTTCTGTTGAGAAACACACATACACATGTGCAGGCATGCACAAGGGTTAACATTCCTAGGAGTCCCTGAGCCTTCTGAAGCCCACCATGGGCCCAGATTAAGAGTACTCCTGGTCTAAATTCAAACTTTGGCAACCTCCAGATGTCACCAAGCTCACTAGTTAATGCCCGAGTAAAGTATTGCCAAGAGGCGCCAACCTACCAATGCAGAGACACTGACAGCCAGACCTCACTGCATCTCAACAAGCCCCACCCACCCAGTGGGCCAGAGTTCCCATTTTCTCCAGGCTGGTTAGACTGTGTTGTCCTTAAGGGGTGCCTGAGTGGTTCAGTTGGTTAAGGGTCCGACTTCGGCTCAGGTCATGATCTCACGATTTGTGGGTTTGAGCCCAGCATCAGACTCTGCTGACAGCTCAGAGTCTGGAGCCTGCTTTGGATTCTGTCTCTCCCGCTCTCTCTGCCTCTCCCCTGCTCATACGCTGTCTCCCTCAAGAATAAATAAACATTAAAAAAAAAAAAAAAAAAGAATGTGTTGTCCTTAAGCTCTAGGCTTTCATGAGATTGAGAGAACTCAGTGGAAGGCCCTGAAGATCGGGAACAAAAAGGAAAGTCACCTCATGGAAAGTGTTCTCTGGTGGTAAGATGGTGATTTTTGTGACTTTGCAAGGTTCATGATTGATTTGGCATTTTAAAAAAGAATATCTTTCATTTTTAAAGATTTTATTTCTTTAATCTTTCTTTTTAGTTTAAAAAAAATTTTTTTTATTTTAGAGAGAGAGAGAGTCAGGGAGAGGGACAGAGGGAGTGAGAGAGAGAGAGAGAGAGAGAGAGAGAGAGAGAGATTTAAGCAGTCTCCACATTCAGCACGGAGCCCAACTCAGAGCTTGATCTCATGACAATGGGATCATGACCTGAGCCAAAATCAAGAGTTGGACACTTAACCGACTGAGGCACCCAGGTGCCCCCATAAAGATTTTATTTTTAAGTAATCTCTATCCCCAATGTGGGGCTCGAACCCACAACCCCAAGATCAAGAGTCTCATGCTCCACTGACTGAGCCAGCCAGGCACCCCACCCCGCCTCCAAAAAATATCACTTAAATGATCTGTATGGCCAGCACCAAGAAAAATAGCCGAGTTGATACTTCTCAGCTTATTGGTGATACCTTCAACCTAGTTACAATCATAGGGAAATTTTAAAACAACTCCAGAAAATAGGAATGCATAGAATTACCCAATATTCAATAAACATCTATGCAGAGGAAGATTAGTGAGAAATGCTGGGTGGAAAAAAAATTCGAATCCATCTTCTACAGTCTCAGCTACTGCGAGGAATTGCCCATACTAAATATTTCACTCACTCAAGTTCGCTTTGTTCAACTTATATGAAAGGAGAGATATTCAATCTAACAAACTAAGCGTAAGCCGTGTTTCCAAACATGTATTCACCTGATATTGAGGATCATATTTCTCCCAGCCAGCTGTTCAGAGACATTTTGGGTTCCTCCTTAAACGATACAATAAGTCATCAATACTTAGGGATAAAACATTCAGTTTTTTTACCCACCAATATAATATCCCTTCCTACAGATAGGAAAAGAAGTGAAGTCTATTTCAACGGGGAAAGCAGAAAGCCTGTACCTGAGGAAAGAGTTTCTCTTTTACAGCAGAATTAATTTTATTGTCAACAACCAGAAGAGCCTTTGAGTTTTACTGCCTTTTTTTTTTTTTAAACATTCCAGTATAACTGGTTAGATGGCAGGAAATGGGAAATGTGAGCAATTAAGTGGCTACATGACTCCCCAAACTTGATTGACTGTTTTTCCCCTGAAGTTGCTGGTCAGTTCACCACATCAAAATGCTGAAATGCTGCAGGTGTAGTATGCATTGGGCAGATCTGTTTAGGGGAGAAGGATTGCTTGGCTCTCTCCTTCCTCCTGGTCATGCTCTGGTCATCTTTATGTTGCTGAGTTTGGACAACTGAGAATTTGCCTCCCAATGTTCCCAGGACTCCTGGCATCCCCTATCAGCCAGAGTTCCCAAAGTGGAAGAGAAAAGGATTCCCGGGGAAATTCGAAGGTAGAAGGTGAATTGCAAAGACGGGCCACTCCGCCGGGCACACCACCCATCCCCTAGTGTGCGGGAGAAGCAGAGGGTGTGCAGAGAATAGGCTAGAACTTCATGCTCCTCTGGTGGACAATGGCTAAAATCAATGTTTTGTTCTTTCTAGCTAACAGTGGCTTTTATTGGACACCTACCCCCAGGTGAGCTTTTGGTTTCTGGTCCCTGGATGATAACCTTAAAAAAAAAAACTCAGCCTCAAAAATGTGATTCCCTGGGAGACCAGTGTCCAGGAATCTGGGTAGCAACAGGGACACCATTTCAAAAAGCCCTAAGCGGAGAGGGGACCGTTTATCTCGACCCACTTCGATGAAAATGGCCATGTTTTATATTGCCACGAAATAACAATCAGAAGCGGGGGGAAGGCACACAATTTTCCCTGCCCAGTTGTCCCAAATGGCAGCCCTGCAGAAACCAATTATGCTAATAATATTTTCATACTAAAAAGGAAATGTGCGCTTGCTGGTTATTTTGTTTTGAACGGATGTCATTTTTTTCCATTGGGGAAAATTTAAACGCAATTTTGTTGTTTCCCTTGCCTCAAAAATGCATCTCAAACGGCAATAAACCTCAGTTACAAGAATCTTCTAGTGAATTTTGAAGACTAAAGTGTAGGTAACAGTTTTTGCCCCAAGCTGCTTTCAGCCTCTAGCAGGGTTAGCCTAAGTGCCAGGAATTCAGCCGCCCACCTAGTCCTGCCTGACTCCCTAGTCCTTTCTCAACTGTATCCAAACTCGCAGACCAAAGGCTGCTCATGCGTCGCTCAGCATCGCGTCCCACACGGGATCTTCCTGTGCGACTGTCCACGCTGAAGCTGGTTCCGGCTCAGACACGACAGGGAGGAAGCTTTCTCCCCTGTCCGGGCCACACCATTTTAAAAACAAAGCAAGCCACCCCAAGCCCAACACAAAACAATCTCTGTGCTCTCCCCACTTTTCGGCCCATTCCCATCCCTGCAGGAGTGACGTGAGCAAAAGCCCTTCCTTCTTCAGAGTGATTTCCAGTAACCTCCAGAGCCGTTTTTCTAATTAAATAAACCTCATCTTGTCTAGCTTCCTGGTCAGCATTTTGAACCCCCTACAGATGGGTCTGAAGGATTAACGGCAAATCCTCCTCGACCTAGCTCTGGCAGATGGGCGGCATGTGTCTGATAAATACTCGGACCAGGCTTGCTTCCTCCTGTTCCTAACAGATAGACAGAACACCCAGCAAATTAATTTTAAAATGGTGCCCCTCACAACCCTTCGAATGGCAAAGGAGGACAAACACAAATGATATGAATTTCATATGTGGAGCACATTATCACCTCCCAATAACTGAGAAAAATATCAACCTGTTGGGTAAACAGGACCTCAGGGGAAGGCTGGGTCAGCGAGCTCACCCTCACTCAACCCGGAGAGCAGACCCCCCGCTCACACTCTACACACTCACCTCCGGGTCACACGTTCATTTACGTGTAGCCCTTTCCTGCTGTGAAAATGCCTTTCTGTTCTTGCATTTCCTTTGTGGTAATCCGGGTGCCTTTGGAATTTAGTGTAGATGTGCCAGAAGATGGAACCTGCGTGGTGTTCATGTTTTTAGAAAGAAGCAACCAGAAATAGGTGATGGGGATTGAAGGAGGGCACTTGTGATGGGGTAACATACGGAAGGGTTAAATCACTGCATGATTCACCTGAAACTACTATAACGCTGTATGGTAACTATACTAGAATTAAAATAAAATAAAATAAAATAAAAATAATAAAATTTCAAAAAGAAACTTAAAAAAAAAAGAAGCAACGGTGGACATAACCAGGCAAGACAAAAATATCTTCCTCGATTGTCGGAGATGTTTACATTTGAGGATCGATGAGTATGTCAGTCTTTTCCAACTTGGAAAGGCAAAGCAACCCTAAGGTCTGGGAGAAGGGTGTAATACAAATGACTTCAGTGAAAGTATTCTTCCAGCAAAACCCTGTTTTGGAAGCTGTGCGAATAGCTGGCAAAGCTCAGCACTGCCAGCTGGAGGTGTGTGCCCTCTCCCGTGCACGCGCTGCGGAACCCAGGGCCTCTGACCTCATCTGTAACGTTGAAGAAATACTGTTTTCACTCTTCCCCACTCCCCAGAGAAGCCCAAGCTTCTCGAGTATCTCGCAGGATCCTTTAGCATTCAGAACTGTGATTGAGGGGCGCCTGGGTGGCTCCGTCAGTTAAGTGCCTTCCGCTCAGGTCACGATCTCACAGTTCCTGGGTTCGAGCCCTGCGTCGGGCTCTGTGCTGACAGCTCAGAGCCTGGAGCCTGCTTCGGATTCTGTGTCTCCCTCTCTCTCTCTGCGCCTCCCCTGATCTTGCTCTCTCTCTCTCAAAAATAAATAAAACGTTAAAAAAAATTTTTTTTTGAGCTGTGATTTATAATCTTAGAAAATGGACAAGGCAGGTAGGGGAGGTGTTTCTATCCCCATTCTACAAAAATATGGGGAAACACATAACGGTTGAGAGGACATACAGTTGTTTAGTAAATGGTGAGTGAAAGGGTGATGGGTAGAAGACTGGAATTCAGCCACAGGAATAAATGTGCTGAGGACATGCTGCTACTTTCTGGAAAAGATGGGAGTGGGACCTAGGTTTCTAGACCGTGTATCACTCCTCTATGGAGAGACGGTACTTTGCGGAGAGAACGCCTTGAATCCCCCCAGGTGATACAGGTGGCTGATTGCCGATGATGGTTCCAGGGTGGGAGAAAACTGGTCCCCAGCAACCAGGGTGACTAAGCAGAGGTAATGTGCTGCGAGCTCCAAGGATGATTCAAACCAAGAATCTGGGTTTCTCGGCTCTTGCTTACGTGTCACCGGACTCTGTGACCTTATTAGCTTTATTTTTCCTCGTAGCTAAGGTGAACAGATGTCCACGTTTGCTCAAGACAGTCCTACTTGATGATCGTCCGAAAGTAACTATAAAAACTCCTTTCACACTCAAAAGGAAAAGGATTTGGAAAATAAAAACTACACGGCAAATCATCACCTGGCATATCTTTTGTGTTTGTTTATCATTTATCTCACCCACTAGAATGTCAGCTCCATGACAGCAGGAAGCTTGTGTGTTTTGTTCGGTGCTATATTGTTAGTATCTTAACTGGTGCTGACACATAGTTGATACTAATAAACATTTATTGAATTAACTAATTAATATATTTTAAATGAGTGAGATTTGTGACCTCAGAATAGCGTAAAGGAGTAACATGATCAAATGGGTTTCAGGTTAAGTTCAGACTCCTTGTGTCTGTGGGTCCTTTGGGCATGTCCCCTAATCCCTGGGGACTTCAGGGTCCTTCTGGATAGAATGGAACTAATCGAAATACTGGTTCTGCCAACCAGGGGGTAGGAGCAGACATGCTAATGCGTAGGAACATATATGAAAATGCCTCCCAAACTGCTGTTTGATTTTCCTTCAACAGTTCTAGAACAGTGGCTTTGCTAGAAATGAGATGGCCATATGGATGAGAAGGGAGGTGGTAAAGCACATATTCAGACTTTTTTTTTTTTAAAGGGCTGGGCATTCTGTACCCTTTCAGCACTTGTGAGAAAGCCCAGTAAGCGAGCGAGGGCTTTGCAGAAGAAGGTTTTACAGGGCTGTGCTTCAAAGGCAACCTTCCCCAGATTCCTGTTTCAGGCAGGAGGAAACAGGGCACACTGCTCTTAAATGTATTGTTCTCAGGCCCAGCTGGCTCCCTCCCTCTGCCTCTCTGGGCGGCAGAGGGCAGCTTGCAAGGACGCAGGCTGCTTGGAGCAAAGACGTGGGTCCTGCTCTCAACGGGCCGTCACACACACTTAGAGCCAAACCACGGCAGGTCCAGGGCTTTCTACTCTCTCCCAGGGAGTTCCCAGAGCAATTAACGAAACAGAGGCCTAATTAGGAGCATTTGGGATTTACTGCCGACTTTAAAGTGATCCTGAGACCCTTTTAAAGGAAAGTGAGGTCTTTTCCCAGGATCCTCCAAGCAGGAATTTGTCAAAGATTTGTCTAAGGGTGGCAGAGCCTGGCAGCTAATTCTCCAGCCTCTCCCAATGGAATCTCGACTCTTTGAAGAGCTTTCCTCCCATCTAGAAAAATCTAAGGAGCGAGGCAAGGAAACATAATTTTGACCACCTGAGGCCTCACCTTTTACAAATTACTTTCTCTGCCGTTGATGTGTGTATTTTCTTCAGCAAACGATGAGTTTTGCTTTTGACTTTTCTCTTTTGTAACGTCTGACAATTGAGACCACGTGAGTGAGTGCCTCTGTGATTCCCTCAGAGTAATCCTTCCAACGGGACACAATTAGCCATTCCTGACTATGTGCTTCTCGAACCGAGAGGCACCAAGAAGAATGACATCGCTTGTCGCTTCTGGCTCAGTAACACTCATAGGAAGAGAGATACAAGTTATAACTCTACAGAGGTACTTTTCTCACCTATCAGATTAGCAATCATCAAGTCCATGGTGTTGTGTCAGTGAGAGAAGGTGGGAAAATGGGCATTGCCATGGATAGACAGGGCCCTGCCAAGGGAGCTGGGGGCATTTAGATTAGTGCAGTTCAGGGCTATCTATCGAGTTCACAAATGCACTTACACTTGACCCAGCAACTCCACTCCTGGGCATTTTTCCTACAGACATCCTCATTGGCCTACAGAATCTGTTTACAAATAGGAAAGCGGTTACATGAACTATTCGTACAGCCATAAAAAATGAGGAAGCTTTTTACGTACCAATATATGCCAGATATATTGCTAGATTAGAAAAACAAAGGGAGAACAGTGTGTACAGTAGGCTCTCACTTTTTTTTTTTTAATTTTTTTTCAACGTTTTTTTTATTTATTTTTGGGACAGAGAGAGACAGAGCATGAATGGGGTAGGGGCAGAGAGAGAGGGAGACACAGAATCGGAAACAGGCTCCAGGCTCTGAGCCATCAGCCCAGAGCCTGACGTGGGGCTCGAACTCACGGACCGCGAGATCGTGACCTGGCTGAAGTCGGACGCTTAACCAACTGCGCCACCCAGGCGCCCCTCACTTTTTTTTTTTTTTTAAAGGGAGTGATTGCACAAACACAGACAAGTAAGTTTGAATATGTATACAATGTCTAGAGTGATAAGCAAACCATGGTTAACACTGTTTGCCTTCAGAGAAAGGAACTGGGGAACAAGTGTAGAAGGGATACTCTTCCGTATACCTTTTTTATGCATTTTGAGTTTTGCACTCTGTGCAATTAGCTTCTTTGGAAAAAAGAACGAAAGAAAGAAGGAAAGAGAAAGTAACAAGGAAGGAAATCTGTACATTCTCAATGCTTCCATTCTAAGTCCCAAGATTTGGCTTGGTCCATGTGCTATAATGCACTCTATTCACCATTTTTATAATTTTAATACAAAAAGATACAGTATTACATTTCTTTTTTAAAAAGATTTTATTTTTAATAAGCTCTATAATTTTTAGTAATCTCTGCACCCAACGTGGGGCTCAAACTCACAACCTTGAGATCAAGAGTTGCATGCTCCACTGACTGAGCCAGCCAGGAGCCCCCTGTATTGTATTTCTGAAGTGGTTTCAGATACGGGATTGACATAGGAGTTTAACCTTGGTTAAATGACCTCTCTCAATACAACATTCTGTTTCGTTTCACAATTCTTTAAGAAAAATTAAAATAAGATGGATGTAGAGATGAATTTCAGATGCTTAGAATCAGAAATACATCTCTAAAAGCAGATCTTAATATTTGATCTGACAGATGATAACCTAATACCAAAGATAGTATATTTAAAGCAGAAATAAAGTTTACTTTCACATCTCTCTCTCTTTTATAACCATTTCATGAATCACTCTCTTCATCCTCTATGTGACTCTTATGAATTTAGTTTATACTTTGTTAGGTCGCCCCATAGTACCTGCTGAGAAACACTATTTCCTGTGGCCAAAGACGTGAGCCTTAGAATAAAACAGGCTAGGTTCAGATCCCGGTGCCTCGTCCGCCAGTTATGTGACCTTGAGCAAGTTACTGAATCTCTCTGATCCTCCGCCCCTCATCCGTAGAATGGCATAGTCCTAACGCATTGAAGGGTTTGTCCATGATGTCACTCGAGCCCAATGCCTGGTGCAGGGCCTGGTGTTCAGCGAGCTCTCCAGGAATGGTAACTGCCATCTTTGTCCTCATTCAGGCTCCTTGTTTCGTTTCCCTAACTTAGTCATGAAAGTGACAACAGGACCGCCTCTTTTTCAACCAGTTCTTCTCCCACGGCATCCATGCCCCGCCAAAGGTGGGCACTAATGAAAGGCCGATCAGCTCCCAGATCTTAGAGCTGGGGACCTCAAAAGCTCCCTTAGTGTGGGTCCAGCCTCTTGTAGAGATAAGACATTAGCTCCATTTTGTAAAAGGTAGAATGGTACCCCGAGAGGGGGTTAAATAACCTGAACTTTTACTTTCTTTAAAATATAGTTCTTTTGTTCTTACAAAAGTACAAAAGTTGAGTGTATTTATCTTTCTCATTAAGTTCAAATCCATCCATTACATTTCTCATTATATCTGGTATTGGAGTCTCTCCCCCTTTCGTGCTCATTTCTAAGACTTGATGGAAAAGTATCCCTATTATTTTTTTGGCTTTATTGTACCCTCACTATGTTTAGGAAGTGAGATCAGATGATCGCGGAGAGGTTCTCAGAGTTGCTAAGGAGCAGGGGATGCTGTGGGGGACCACAGAGCTCCCCTAAAGCAAGAGGACAGGGTTTCCTGTCTACAGTCTTGGCAGCAAACAACTTCTGAGAGGCCTTCTGGACTGATGCCCAACCTACTGGGTCATAGATGGAACTTAGAATGTTCTAGCCCTTAAGAAGCTCAGGATGAAGAAAGGCTGCCGGGCCAGCTCAGTAAGTGCCCACTGGTTACTACTGCTACGTTATGAGCATTGTTGTCATTACATTACCCTATTGTACCTTATTGAGGCCCAGTGAGTTATATTTTGCTTAATTTATATCAAGTAACTCTTTCCTGTATTTAGTGCAGAGAAGTTGACAAAAGGAATTAGGGCAAAACAAAATGAAACAAATTCAGCTCCTTCCAAAGGTATCCAATGCCCATCTTTCCACACTCATATTTATTTTCAGGTACTCACAGGGGAAAGGGGCACTGCTTATAAAAGAACCTTCAAGTATGGGCCTCTGCTAATGTCTGCAGCATCATCAAGCCTCACCACGCCAAACCACTTTAATTCCCCTAAACCACCACGAGAATTCAGTACAGCGTTTGTCTTAAACATGGTGGCTCTGGAACAGTCAACCTGAACTTGAATCCACCATCTTCTAATTACTAGCTCAATGACCTTGGGTAAATTCTATAAACTTTTTATGGCTCAGTTCTCCCATTTACAAAGTGAGAAAACTATGCTTTGTAGAGTTATTATGGGGGGATGTATAGGCACACACAACTTTGGAGAATGCCATGCAAATAGTAAGCATTCAACACATGTTAGCTATCCCTGTAAACTCCAGGATTTCCCCCCTTGCTGTTCCCTTTACCCAAACACTCACACTTTCCATGTGTGCCCTTTTTGCCATTTAGCTTTTCCCTCACTCTTTAGAATCAGCTTAAAATCAGCTTCCTCCAGGAAGCCTTCTCAGAAAAGCCTCCTCAGCCCCAGCCAAGACCAGGGTCCCTTTCTTTGGGGCTTCCTTAGTCCCTTGTCAACCCCTATGTAGAGAATGCCATACTCATCCATGAGCGTATGTTTACTTGTCTGGCATCCCGCCATATTATAAGTTTCACAAGGATGGTTATTTATCGTATCTGCAGCACCTAGTCAGGTGCTTGGCCTGCATTAGGTCATCAACATTTGCATAAGACAGAATGCATAAGAACCTTGTCTGTTGAGGCTGTGTTCACAAATGTCTTTGAGGAGAGTTTTGTATCGGAATGCCTCTTGACATTCAAAAATGGTGAGCCAATCAGAGATGGACAGCTAGCACAGATCTTGACATGGATTTAAACCTTGAAAAAAAAAAAATGAATGTAGATTATATAGATAAACCACTATCAAAATACCCCGGGTAGTAAGCGCTTAGTCCTCTGTGTATTTTGGATCCTGCTGGTTGTTGTTTTGACAGATAGTAGCTAATTCCCATCCAAGAGGTGAATAAATACATTCATGGAGATGAAAGGGGGTGGTGACATTAGAACTCGATCCTCTGGGTTTCTGCGTGGAGAACTCGCAATCATAACCTTCCCTGACTCCTTGACTATCGTCCAGTTCTTGCTCCTATCAGGAGAGCGTGACCTCAGGAAGAGGGGCATGGCATGAGCACCCAATGGATCCAGCCGGGAGTATCCTCGTTGTAAGGACTCGAGCTCCCCAACCTAATATATTTTTTAAAGTTAATTTATTTATTTTGAGAGCGAGACAGAGAGTGCCAAGCAGGCTCTGCGCTGATAGCGTAGAACCCAACATGGTCTCCATCCCACAAACTGTGAGATCATGACCTGAGCCAAGATCAAGAGTTGGATACTTGACTGACTGAGCCACCCAGGCGCTCCAACCTAATATTTTTTAAAACTGACAAATAGGTCCCTTAATTGTTAACAGAAGGGCAATATGGCTTTGTATCTCCTGACCTAAAAATATGTCTTTGATAGCCGAAGGTGTCTGTGTGTCTGTGTGTGTCTGTGTGTCTGTGTCTGCGTGTGTGTTTTCTGAGGGTGGATTTCTAGGACAGCCCCTGTGTTACTTCCACACAGAGCTTGCTCTCTGGTCTCATTAGCACACCCCCTTTTCAACACGGCCACTAGAAAACGAACGGTCAAAACTAATTTTCAGAACTATGAAATATAAAAGAATTACAGACACGCAGAACTTTAGTCCCCCAGTGATGACCAAGTCCTACCCTGTACTCTTCCCACGAGAAGCCAACCCAAGCTGAGAAAGTAAGAGGCCCCAGCAAGGCTTGCAGTTTGCGCCCCAACCTCCCTTCTGACTCCGTCTCACTTCTTCTTACCCTTCTTCACCTCACTTTCCTCACTTGCTTTTAATTCGTCCTTCTCAACTCGTTGTATTTTTGTACACTGCCCTCGATTGTTTCTAGGAAAGATGAAATGCACGTGAATACCCTCGCTAAAAACCGTATCATCGTTAAAGCAGACACTCCCGCTTCTGGGAGCCCTCGTCAATGGGCATTGAGCGACTGGTGCTCACTGCTGGTTTGGGCCGAGCCGCCGCTGGGAAGTCTGTGCCCGCGGTGAGCTGGCCATAGACCGAAGGACGAACTCCATCTGCATAGTAAATGCTCTCCAGCCTGATTTCATGGTGCACTCCAAGACCCTGAATCCAAGGTAAGTACACAAAGCTTATTGTTTTCTTTGGGGACCTTTTGCCACACTTCTCCTCACTGTGCTTTGGAAACTAACCACCAGAGTCTGGTCATTATGGCTTCATTAACTATTCCTTGTAATTGCACCAGTCATAATTAATTCATTTGTTATTCACATGGGTGACATACGGACCCTTTAATAGATTTTCCTCAGGGAATTACACATATTAAATGATATTGATGGCACTTTCAGAAGAGATTCAAAGGGAACTACAGTATAAACCATTTTGTCTAAGTAGCAACGAGTTACTTTATTATAAAAATGAAGTTAATTATTTTAATCTCTCAACCTTTTTCAGAGAAAAACCAGAAAATGTATAAACTAGTTTTTCCTCCTTCCACCAGACAGTTCTAATCCGTAATTCAGAGTGCCAAAATAAAATCATTCTTATAAAAATAGATGGTGCATTTATACCAATGCATGCCAGAGTATTTAAGTAAATCATACTTGAATTAATTTCAGGTTAAAACCTTTCCTTTAAGCCTCTCTCTCTCTCTCTCTTTTTTCCCAGAAACCATCTGTATTTTAACATCTTACTGCACAGCTGCATTCCTCATGTTTAATTTATGTTGGAGATCTTTTGTGACAAGACCAACTTATTTTTCAGATGAAATCAACTCATTTTAGGTAAAACACTGGTGACCCAAATATTACACACTTTCGAATTATGCATAATCCCTCCCCTGCCCCTGGGTCACACAAACACACGCGCGTACACGCACACACACATTCCCCCTCCCCTTTTTTTCAGTAGGAATGAATGAAAATTCCATACTGCCAAATATTTAACCAAATACTTTAATCACTGGTTGTCTGGTGGAAACATCAGGCCTTTGCTGACAGACACACAATGACATGGCAGAACTACAGCAATTATCTATGTAATTCAGGTTAAAAACTAAGCTCAACAACCAGTTCTGCCTGAAATACCCCAATCACAGAGAGGGAAGAAGAAAAGTGTCCCTTCGGTTTCTATTCTCCCCGTAATTGCCTTAATTCCCATTTGACTCCGTGTGAGTGGAATCACAGACACAGAATTTCAGTCTCTTGGAGATTATCTAGTTCAACCCCCTTATTTTTCACATGAGAAAACTCAGACCCACAGAGGTCAAGTGCCCTGACCAGGTCATTAGTAGGTGGTGGCAGGGTCCAATCATGAACCCAGATTTCCCAGTTCCTGGCTCAGCATCCTTACAACTGATACTGTCTCGCCACCTGATTCCAAGGTCCCTAGAGGTCAAAGGAAATGGTGCCAGCATGAAGCACTATAAAGGAAGACAGTAAAATGCCACCCAAGACTTTGAATCCAAATCAAATGCAACAATTCACCTCAGCTGGGCATCAAATAATTTTCTTTGCACGTGTTCTACTAGCAAATGACCAGCTTTGAACATTTTGTTTTTAATGTTTATTTAGTTTTGAGACAGAGGCACACAGAGAGCGAGTGGGGGAGGGTCCGGGAGAGCGAGGGGGGGCACAGAATCTGAAGCAGGCTCCAGGCTCTGAGCTGTCATCACAGAGGGCGGCGCGGGGCTCGAACTCACAAACGCTGAGAGCAGACCCGAGCTGAGCCACCCAGGCGCCCCTCAAACAGCCAGCTTTTAAAAGCACACATGAGCATGACATCATCCAGCAGGCCATATAATTCAGAGGTGGGAAAAGCATTAGACACTATTAAAAACCAGAACAAGACAAAGCTACATGAATCTTCACAAAATAAACTAAAACATTTTCCCATTCCTAATAGGACCCCAGTGAAAAACCTACAAAAAACCCCAAAAAGCCAAAAACAAAAAACCCTTAAGACCTGCAGGAAAACTCAGGCCCAGGATGTTTTACGAGCTTCAAATCTACCTGGGTGTCCCAGCACACAAGCCGGGTTATCAACTTGATAACCTTCAAGGAAAGCAAACACATTACATCAGACCATTATGAAAGAGCCTGCACTCAGCTTCCCCGTTCTCTCCAGAAGGGCTCCCAGCCCGCTAGTGGGGTGCTCTGTTTTCAGTCTCCTGGGGCATTGCATATATCCTTTGTTTTTGAAACAAGAAAGTTTTCGTAATTCTTCCAAAAGGGTGCTTTCTATTTTAAAGCCAGCCCAGGATCTTGACTGTTTTGCTCCCTTTTCTGCCTCGAAGCCCAGCACGTGATTTTTTTATTTCTTTGTTTTTGCATTTTTACATCAGGACTCGCCTGATTTTCAGGGCCATGGGGGCCACCTGTAGGGTTAACCTGTTAGTGTAAGCCACCCAGCAAAGGTTGTGCTCGTCCTGTATGCTACTGGCTGGAACGGAGGACCCGGACTAAGGTCAAAATTATTATGTGGAGATTAAACCGTAGAATTTAATTATGTGTTCTGTTGCTCCTGGTACATTTATTAATTTAGCAGTAAAAACTGACTGGAGCTAAACAAGCAGGACTGATTAATTTGCAAAGACATCTAGGTAACAGATTGTGATCAAAGCGGAGACCTGATCCTGTTAGATTGAAATGTGTTGTTTTGTGCTTGCAGGAAGGACATGGTGTGGCGTGGTTTATCTTTATCAATGCTTTCCTCTGAAGGAGGGGAACAAGCTTGCAGATACTAATCAGGGCTGAGGCCCTGCCACTCAATAATTACCCACTGTCTCATCATAATCCCGGAACTAAGCCCCTGCCCAATCCATCTGGGACCCTTTTCCATCTATTGCACAGCTCAAGAATACGTGTGTAAGCTATTACCTCTGGTCGTGCTATCTGTCCCCTGAGTATAGATTCATGGCAGTGACCAATTAGGTGGCCGAGTTCTCTCTCCCCCTTTGCTTCCAAACCACACTTGCTGTACTTCTCAGCGCCGGAAAGGGAAGCACAGACTCGTGGGGGTGCGGGAATCCACTCACCTATAAAAGCTGTCTCGTCACGGTCACTGGTAAACATCGTATGATGCTTAATTTTGTGGGCTGCTCTGAAAATAGGAGCGGCAAGACCAGAACTCTGTATCTCGAGGTTTCTTTAAGCCACTCTCAACCTGCCACTGCCTTATGCTGGAAACAAATCACAGAGTGAGGAAAATATTTCTGACCTTAATCCAGAAATCAAACGGCCGGGAAGTGAGGAGGGCAAATGTGGGTATAATTGAATTCTGGATCCCTGAATGAAAACCCTGTATTGTACCTCAGTTAAAAGCACGGAGCCCTGAAGTCCAAGAGGACTTGGGTTGAAATTCTGGCTCTGTTCTCGCCAGCTAGTCACTTAACTTTTCCCTCTCGATAGAACAGTGCCGGCCATATAGGGTAGCTTTGAGAGTTAACAGAGACACTCCCTATAATGCATACAACTTGAAAATGAAAAGACCTGGGGGCATCTGATTGGCTCAGTTGGTAGAGCATGTAACTCTTGATCACGAGGACGTGAGTTCCAGCCCCGCACTGGGTGTGGAGCCTACTTTGATAAATAAATAAATACAACCTCAATATGTGTTAGCTAGCCCTCCCACTACGTTTATAGCCAGAACCAAAAAACCCAGCTCCGGTTCAAATTGTGCCAACCATTATGTGCTAATTATTTTACATATACATTTCCTCTTCCCAAATAAATTGCACGTTCCTGAAGGTCAAAATCCATTTTTTTTTTTAATATCCCACAGGTGATAGTTAACAAATGCTGCCTGATTCTTTCCCTTGAACTTAAAAACACCCTTCATAAAATTCTTCATAAACAGTTTTGAAGAGGGACAAGTAGTCAGTTACAATTTTCCAATAAAGAAACAGAGACAACAGTGATGGTAAGCAAGCTGCTATTGTTAGTGGTAGAAATCAGTGGATACAATCCAGTCGTCGCTAGTAGAAGAACCCGCGGGGCAACTGCGTGATGCCTACTGTATGCTCTTGGTCAGGGCGAAACCCATTTCAAACCTCAGGGACCGTTTTCAGCATATATGCTGTCAGGGCACACGCCCAGCTCCTAATTAGCCAGGACCCCATTTCAAGATCTTTGCTGATGCTGACGGTATTTTAATTAGTTAAATCTACAACTTGGCTCTTCTTGTTCTTCTCTGGCAGTCAGAGAGGAAAATCTGCTAAAATGCGAATGTTTCACATTCACCCTTCCAAAACACCCCCTCCCTCACCTAAGGCGTTGAGGATGCACCCTGAAGACGGACCATCCTTTGGAATTTATACCGGCAGCTCTGACAGCTGTTTTGTATTTATTTCCATGGTCGGCCCTTTCAATTTGGGACTCTTATTCATTATATAAGCAAATATTTGTTAAGGGATCGGGCACAGGATGAGGTATGTTTGTCAGGATTGTAATTAAGGTGGTGTGTGCACCAGAGTTAGAGGAAGACGGGACGGTGGGGGGGGAGGGATCCTCAACTCACGGTGGCTGTGTTACTTCGAAAGACTTACCAACCTCTCTAGGCCACACCTGTCCCCTGTATGTGTTATCCTTGTTCGACTGTCCCAAAACACAGGTGAGTAAGAAACAACCTGGATAAATATTTTAAGATGTTCATACATGAGTTTTGACAAATTCTTGGCCTATAGCATATCCTAATGCCCTCTTATTTTTTAGAGTGAATTCTAATTTCAAGGAATTTTTGAGTATGTTTTAGTTCAATGCTCTTACTTCTAATGCATTCATCAACATTTTAGCTCGCACAAAATGATTATAGATATTACCGGTGAGTACTTCGCATATGACATGATTATTTTTCTTTCTTTTTTTTTTTTCAATATATGAAACTTATTGTCAAATTGGTTTCCAAACATTATTTTTCTGAACGGTTATGTGGTTTCACGGATTCACCCGGCAGTTGCCCAGACAGAAAACTACCCTCAGGAGTGTGGCATTCACTTTTTAGATTGTTAATTGAAATGTGCTGTTTCATGCTGCAGGAGGGACAACCCTGTGTGCCCCAAAGCTACCTGTGGACATTTCATTGCATATTTGAATCTGCAGTAGACATTGGCTGTTTGTCAGTAGACTCCCTCATTTCATATAATGCCTTACATCTTGGGATCTGTACAAATTCATTAATGTAGATGCCTCAGGCATTCAGGGAGGGTGAGTCTAAGTTGTGAGGCTGGTCAGCTGGGGCTATGAAGTTACAAGTTCTGCTATGGCGCTGGCCCTCTTAAGAGGAACTCAAAATCACTAAACTTAGCTGGGCTTCCTCATGAGAGAACCACAGCCTTTTCTCTCTGTGGCTGGTGACACTGCAGCGCTCTCTCCATCAAACAGAACTTTGGCTTCTATAATATGACCTTCCCTGGTGGCTTTCTTCCCCCAGTCCTCTCACTGTGGACGTTCTTTAACCCTCTGCTTGTTTCTTTCTAAATTTAAACTGTCTAGAACTTTCTTATTCTTGTCTCCTTCACATCACCCAGTACAGCACTTGGAAACCTCCTTCTCCATTGCCGACCATTCACCCAGGCTCTAATTCTGCATTACCAGCACTTTCTAGATGTCTATACTGGAAAAACCCTCATCTGCCAAAATTCAACCTGTTCTCAAATAAGCCCATTAATATCCCACCCCACCCTTCAACACACATTACAGTATTTTACCTCCAGCAGCGGCTCGACACAACTTCACACTTCCCTGTTCTCTAATTGCTTACTTTGTGTGTCTGTTTTGCCTCCTGACTAGATTGCAATATCTCGGAGGAAGGAGGTTCCGTGGAGCAGGAGGCCCCTGGAGAGACCCTAATAAGTGCCAGATGCAAAAAAGGTCGAAGTCACCAATTGAGAAAATCTGCATAAAATACACCTGAGCTTTTGGCCTGTATAAAATCAGCATGATGTTTTCTCCTGGGAGAGTTTCACAGCATATAATTTTTAGTTCCTGTTTTCCCCAGTGCTCAAGTTTCTCCAGGAAGCAATTTGGGGTGAGAGAAAGGCACAGGTTCAGCTGAACACATGGAACCAGAAAATGCTTTAAAATGTCTTCCATGAGAAAACTTTGTTTTCTCTTGAATGAATATTCTGGGGACATAGGTAAGCCTCAGAAACTTCCTGCAAGCCGGCAAGGTATAAATACCTTGCTAAGGGAATACAGCATGGGATAATGGAATCAGAGGGACCGCAGGTCAAATCTGACATTAGTTGCTACGTCTGTGTGTCCTGGAGAAAGTCACTTACCATCTCTGAGCCTCATTTTCCTCACTGTAAAAATGGAAATAAGATTATTTCTTAAGATTTGTGTGAGGACTAGTAGTAATATACGTGAAGTACCTAATGTAGTGCTTGGCATAGAGCAGGTTCTTAATGAATAATGACTGTTATTTATGATGAGGATGAGGACAGGTTTTGATGATGGTTATGGGGATAATGTTGAAGACAAACCCACCCACAAGAGAGGTTCATTGATACGTAATTTGGCACACACTACAGCCTGCCCAATGCACCACGATTAGAGAGGTAAGGATCTTCACTGCAAAAAGTAGCCAATGAATTCTTTCCCTTTGGGATTCTATCATCAGCTCTTGGGGTATACTGCTTGCTCCCCACCCTGATACCATCCTGCCCATTTTCCCAAGCATTGCCCTGCTCAAGAAACTTGCCAATCATCTGCCATATTCATCTTGAAGAAGCTGAAGTTGCCTGTTCACAGGCGCGCCCGGGTGGCTTAGTTGCTTAAGCGTCCAACTTTTGATTTTGGCTCAGGTCGTGCTCTCCCGGTTCATAAGATGCAGCCCTGTGTCTGGCTCCGCACTGACAGTGTGGAGCCTGCTTAGGATTCTCTCTCCCTCCTTCTCTCTCTGCCTTTCCCCTGCTTGCACGCGCGCACACCACCCACACACACACACGCTCTCTCTCTCTCAAAATAAATAAGCGTTAAAAACAACAACAGAGTTTTCGGGGCGCCTGGGTGGCTTGGACGGTTAAGCGTCCAACTTCAGCTCAGGTCATGATCTCGCGGTCCGTGAGTTCGAGCCCCACGTCGGGCTCTGTGCTGACCGCTCAGAGCCTGGAGCCTGTTTCAGATTCTGTGCCTCCCTCTCTCTGACCCTCCCCTGTTCATGCTCTGTCTCTCTCTGTCTCAAAAATAAATAAACGTTAAAAAAAATGTAAAAAAACAACAACAACAGAGTTTTCTATTTACATCCAGTCTTCTCTTCATCTCTCAGCAACAAAAGCACAGAAGCACAAGCATCGGTCATGACATTCCCTTTTGGAAAGCTTCCAACCTAATGTATAGACACTGTCATCTCCTATCCATCTATCAATGCACTGTCATCTCCTATCCATCTATCAATACTAACTATATGAATAGTTAGTCCTCTGTTGACTGATCTAATCTATCTATACTACGTGAATCCAGCCCTTATGCAGTGAGAAATCAACCACTTTGAAAAATGCTTATCCTATTGAAATGTTACCTGGCTAAAGGTTCTTTAGGGACAGACTTCAAAAGGCTTTATGACAGTGTCATAAGCTCAGTCTGTGTAAGTTGGAAGTTATAACCTCTGAGCTTTAGGGGTAAAACATCCTATAGAACTAACACACCATGAAATGACCATGGGATGAGAGCTGAGACGTGTTTGATTTAATCATTGAGTATTGTGGTTGAGGGATATTCTAAAATGGTTTATGGTGATTTTATCAGCCCACTTGAGTTAATGTTGAATTTTCTATTTGACAGGACCTGCCAATTTCCCATCTGTTGGATCTCAGTAATATACAAAATGCCCAAGATGAATTATAATCCCTTTACTATCATAATCAATGTTCAGTGCATATGGCGCCTTGGCCCACAGACAATGGCTGGGGGTTTGGGCAGATGATTATCTTCATATACTTGCCGGTTGCCTGATGCTTCCCTTTCTGGTTTCAGATTATGTGCCTCAACTTTGCTGTGATAGAGAATGTGCTGATTGGCGGGGATTTACTCAAGTCTGAGGCATTTGTTAGACTCTCAGATTCTGATCCAATAGCTGCCTTTGGCTTTGTGTTTCTCTCACAGTGATAATGATTGAGAGCCTCTAACCTCTCTCGGAAAGTGTGAGAGGAAATCTGAATCCCACCAAAGTTGAGTTTCTTGGTAACATTTCAGAGTTTGAGAAGGGAGCCTACAAAGGACTGAGACAGGAAAGGTGTGGATTTGCCCCTCCAGGAACAGAGTGCAAATCTTGAAATTTATAGTCTCTGATGTAAGAATGGGTTCGTTTATCTTAAAATACCTGCCTTTACAGACAGGAGATGTCTATATGACATTTTCTCAAGTCAAAAATTCATTAGTTCATTGTCCTCCGAGGCAATTCATGGACTTAAGTAAATTTTTTAACTGTGAATCAGTAAGATAGCATTCTACTGATTCAGACAAAATTAATACCAAGCCTTTCCTCCCCAGTCAATTGGTGGCCAAGGGTTAGGAAAGGGAAGACTGGTGTGCCTTGCTAAGAAATTTCTCCCCTGACAGATAACATGGGCAGGCTTCATCTATGGCTTGAGTACAGAGAAAAAGGTGACAACATTATAGTCTAGATGATAAAACCCCCAAGACAGAAAACATCTGGATGCTTAATGACTCTCTTATAATTGTTCCACCTTCCTCCTCACAGCAGGGAGAGGAGTGCCTTTAGACCAGTGGCTTGACTTCACGTTTGAGAGGCTCCCTGGGCTGGGGCCTACCACAGATGAGGCTCACCTCACAAATTAACAGGCTCTGGGGGGAAGGCATCATTTTAATTGCTCCCAAATGTCATCAAAATCCAGAAATCTACATAGGAGGGGAAGTCACTTCTATGATAGGAAAAGCAGAACTGAAGACGATTCGTGCCGTCAGTGTTCCCACATCTGTTTGGTGGTGGTACCTCGTATTCTTACCGTCCTGGATCATGCCATTTATTCCACGGTAGAGACCGAACATGTATGAGTTGGGGTAATACTAACCACTGTAACAAATGGATATCAGGTTTCTTTTTTTATATACATACTCCAAGCATGTGTTGGTGAGAGATAGCACTGTTCAGGGACCCAGAGGTTCTGCCACCTTCAACACATGACTTCCAAAGTCACTTTGATCATTCTCCATCAGAATGGGGGAAAGCATGGAAGAGCAGGGATATCACCCTGAACCATTCACATGGTCTAGAACTCACTTGAATGGCCACACATAACTGGAAGGAAACCTGTGAGATATAGACTAGCTGGGTAGCCAGAAAGAAGAGGAAACATTCTTGGTGAACAGTTGGAAATCTCTGCCCCTAGCTTATAAGACAGAGGTCTCTGGGAAAATAAAACATTGGCTATTAATGTTAGGGACTGGCATGAGGCTTGATTAGGAAGGAAAGTGTAAGGAGACTGGAAATATGAGGAGTAAGGTGAAAGAACAATATCCCAGATGAGGGGACGATGCCACACCTGATGGTCCATCACGTTCTATAAGACGACTTCCCGTGTTACCCTGAGCTGTTCACATGGTTTCACAAGGTCCTGCTTATGGCCAATGGTATGATGGCTGACGGAGGGGGGGCCAAAACTGTGACCAGGGAACAGATCTATGTGGCTACCACAGAAGGATGGAAACTGTAAGCCTCAGCCATCGACATCAAAAAGATTGCAAAATTGACTTCCTTGCAGAGTTAGCTCTGAAAAGAAGGATGAATGTGATTGATTTCAGGTCATGGAGCTATACAAAGCCAGAGTCAGAAATAGCACATGGAAAAATCCAGGTGTCTTCACTTCCCAGCATTCATTCAGGCATTCATCTCACAGGCTAAAGGAGCCACTGTCCTTAATCAAAGATGGCATCAGAGGTTCTGGGGGTGGCCCATCAGATGAACAAGTAAATACTTTCTTGGCAACAGGCACTGACACACTGACCTGAGCTGGGGCCCAAAATGCTGTATAACTTTTGGCTCACAATGCCACTCTGTTGCTTAAGATGAATGACAAGCTGGCCTCTTGCAAGGTGCATGCTCCCACTCATCCAATACAAGACTGTGAAGTTTGATGTGTAATTCATTATGCCCTTACATTTTTTTCTTTGGTTGATCTGATTTTTGGCTACTTGATTTTGGGTAACTGTGCAGCATTTCCCTGATGGTTTTGCCAACCATTTTCTTTCTTTTTTTTTTTTTTTCAATATATGAAATTTATTGTCAAATTGGTTTCCATACAACACCCAGTGCTCATCCCAAAAGGTGCCCTCCTCAATACCCATCACCCACCCTCCCTCCCTCCCACCCCCCATCAACCCTCAGTTTGTTCTCGGTTTTTAATAGTCTCTTATGCTTTGGCTCTCTCCCTCTCTAACCTCTTTTTTTTTTTTCCTTCCCCTCCTCCATGGGTTTCTGTTAAGTTTCTCAGGATCTACGTAAGAGTGAAAACATATGGTATCTGTCTTTCTCTGTATGGCTTATTTCACTTAGCATCACACTCTCCAGTTCCATCCATGTTGCTACAAAGGGCCATATTTCGTTCTTTCTCATTGCCATGTAGTACTGCATTGTGTATACAAACCACAATTTCTTTATCCATTCATCAGTTGATGGACATTTAGGCTCTTTCCATAATTTGGCTATTGTTGAGAGTGCTGCTATAAACATTGGGGTACAAGTGCCCCTATGCATCAGTACTCCTGTATCCCTTGGGTAAATTCCTAGCAGTGCTATTGCTGGGTCATAGGGTAGGTCTATTTTTAGTTTTCTGAGGAACCTCCACACTGCTTTCCAGAGTGGCTGCACCAATTTGCATTCCCACCAACAGTGCAAGAGGCCAACCATTTTCTTCACATGTCCACCCCAGGGTATGGGCAACACAGCAAACAGCATTTCAGTGCTGGAAAACCACAGTCCATGATATAGTTAGAGCTTCATTATTGCCATGGTATGTGCTGGGCTCCAACATTGCGTGTAGCATCCAAAACTACCCAGCTTCCCTGTAGGGGCTGATTTTCAGGGCTGATTCACTGCAGAATCAGAGCCATCAAGCCACGGCTACTCAGATACCAGATATCCTTTGAGTAGTCTGATGCAATGGAAAATGCATGGGATTTGGAGTCAGGCTGTTCCGCTTGTCCCTGGCAAGCTCTGTGAATTGGGGCAAATTCTTTAATCTCTCTAAGTCTTAAGTATCCATTCTGTAAAATAGCAATTATAATATCTACTTTATACACCATTATAAAATAGAAAGTAGTAAGTGCTTTATTGACTGCCTTCCATAGAGGCTAGAGATTTTATATATCTTAACTCTTGAAACGATTCCTTGAGTTAAGCCTCATTTCCACATCCTTCATTTATAGATGAGCAAACTGAAGGTTTTAGACTAACTGGCCAAAGACCTAGAGCTAGTAAGAAGTAGGATTTGAATCCACAGCCTTCTCATCCAAAGATAGCCTTAATTACTAAGTTACCCTGCTGAGATAAGGTGAGATAAATTATGATACTCGGCAGCAGGTACTCAGAAAATGTTAGTTTTCTTCCTTTTCCCCTTTTGTTTCTAAGGTTCTAGGCTACAGCTTTCCTTTCTGGGCTCAGATAATGCATACTGTTTTGCAGTTGGCTTGCTTTCATTCACACTCACTTAATAAATATTTACTGAGTGTCTACTATGTGTCTTGCCCCACGCCAGACACTGGGTATTCAGTGGCGAATACAAAAGACATGATCCCCCCATCCTCAATGTACTTGTAGCAATGCCAACTGCGTCCTCCAGGAGTCTCTGAATATAGAGACTGAGCCATGCTTCTCTTCTTTAAGATGGATTAATACCACAGCATTTGCAACTATAATATTATGTTACCTTGGACACCAGGCAATTAGCAAGCAATTAAATCTCCCTTGGTCTGAATACACCTGCAACCAAACTGTCTGCTAAAGTTCTGTTACACTCATTAATTAGCATGAGTTGAATGACAGGATAATCAGAAAGGAAATACCTCCTCTTGGAGACCAGGAGTAAATGATTAAAAAGTGGAATGTGCTTTTTAACACTTTTGCTTGAGTTTATATCAATGTAGAGTATATGGAGGGACCCACTGTTTATCAATATTAATGTCTCTGGCGGTGAATGTGCCAAGAGAGAACTGACATATGCTAATATTTATATTCATCCATTTGACATCACGAAAACTTTGAAAATAACTTGCTTAGACACCAGCCAAATGCTTCCGATAGTAACAGGCAACCATCTCTCAGAGCTAAAAGTGAAGACCCTTACACCTGATCAGGTACAGGAGTACTTACTCAAGAAGCCACAGTTTTATTTTTATGACCATCTACTACAAAGGCACTATAAAAAATAGAGGACTCTCATCCAATTTCTCTCCCATCCATTATATTACTCGTTTCTTCTTCTTTTTTTAACTGTTTATTTTCGAGAGACGGAAAGAGAGAGTGTGAACGGGGGAGGGGCAGAGAGAGAGGGAGACAGAGGATCCCAAGCCGGCTCTGTGCTAACAGCAGAGAGCCCTGTGCGAGGCTCGAACTCACAAACCATGAGACCATGACCTGAGCCGAAATCAAGAGCTGGACACTTAACCGACTGAGCCACCCAGGGGCCCCTATATTACCTGTTTCTATAGAGCCTGATGGCAACCTAGATGAGCTGATTCATCAGGAAAAATCAGCTTTTTGGCTGTAGAGTATTTTTTTTTAATGAACAGAAAAAACAAGCAGGAGATCTTTAGATATTATGTTTCCTCCTTTTAAATCCCTTAGTTCTTTGATTAACAAATTGCCTTAAAAACGTCGGGAAGGAGTATCACAGTATCACATTATCCTTGTGCTATTCCCCCACTAAGGAGCCCGTGAACATCTCTCGACTGCAGACAAAAAGCAACTGTCTGGGCTGTGTGGCTAGTTCATTGTACAGGCTCCGCTGAACCTGCCCCGGTTGAGTCAGTGGTTCTCATCCCTCCAGCCACAGCCTGGGCAGACCGCAGCCTTGTGGCCTTCAAGAAAGGCCATGAATCGGGGCTGCTGCAGTAACAGTCAGTTAGAAACAGACTCAGGGCCAAGTCAGAGGTCCTGGAGCCCACTCTGGGTTTTCCAATGTCTACTGTTCAAAACGTTTGCCAGCCCTTCAACAAAAGCTCGATGGGACAAACCTCAATGCTCTAAACTCTAAGGGAATTTAGCTTCATGCTAACGCAGAAAAAAATGTCCCAGCCACTCATGTAACATTATTAGACAAAGTGGAGCTTGCCCGCTTTTAAAGAAGAAGAAGAAGGAAAAAAAGACATTTTCTTTTTCCGAGATTGTGCTACCCTCGAAAGGGAATGCATTTGAAGTGGCAAATGTAGACGTTTCAGGCAAATGTGTACTTTGTCTTCAAATGAACAGCTTTCAGAATGATCTTGTTTAAGCCCCCTTTTATTTTTATCTTTTATTCCCCCACAATGCCAGCCGAGGTTGTCCATCTCCCAACAGCTACCAAATGGACTCGTAATTGTAAGGCTCAGTGATTTAATTAGACTCATTCTAAACACTCACATTTTTATCAATTAGTTAATGGGCTAAAGAGAGTCTCTTTGTTGGAGCCAGGTCATTTGGAAGCTAGAGGCTTCTTGAGGGCAAGAAGCTGAAGAGCCACAGCGTTAATATCTGTAATTAACCTCACGAGTCCTAGGTTGTTCAATTAGGAATGACCTCCCTTCCCTTCCATATGCCTATCGTCAAATGGGATGCTCATGTGAAATAATCACTGAAGAAAAATGAATCCAAAAAGGATGCCACAAAAAAAAAAAAAAAATCATACCTGGATGAAAATAAAACAAAAAGTTCTCGGTCTTCAAATGCTTCTCAGTTATTTTTTTCAATTACAGTGGTTTGTGCTTTGCAGCTTCCCCTAAAAATAATAATTCTGGGTGTTTCAGATCAGCAATGCCCCCAGTAATAGATATCGAGGAATGTTGAAAAACAGGGTTTTTTGTGTTTGGGTTTGTGTTATCAAACAGGCCAGTTCTGAAACAGGGATGAGGGGCACCTGGGTGGCTCAGTCAGTTGAGCGTCCGACTTCGGCTCAGGTCATGATCTTACGGTTCGTGGGTTTGAGCCCCGTGTTGGGCTCTGTGCTGACGGCTCAGAGCCTGGAGCCTGCTTCGGATTCTGTGTCTCTCTCTCTCTCTGCCCCACCCCTGTTTGTGCTCTGTCTCTCTCTCTCTCTCTTTCAAAAAATGAATAAACAAAAAAAAATTTTAAACAGGGATGATATGCTATGCTTCTGAAAAAGTTCAACCTTTGATTACATTTTGCAAATTATTGCCTTCAACTTTTTTTGGCTTGGAGAATTCCATTTACTATTTCTCTGTGAAAGAAGACTTCCATCTTGTACCTGTGGTTATAATAAATAAATACCAGATGCATTAAATCGAGGATTATTTTGCTTCTTAACAAGCTACTCAACTTCTACTCGTGTGAGAAGTCTATGGAAAATTCATAAACTGCCCATACTTATTCCTATCCAATGACAAAATGTGAAGCAGGCTTACATGGAAATAAAAACCAGTACTGACAGAAAAAAAGTTAATCTGTAAGAAAGGGATAAAACAATTTACAAATTAAGGTATACAAAAGACCATAACAAGCGATCTACCAGGAAAAAATCCATACCCTCAAAGAATATACACCATTATTTTTCATTTCTAACTAAATCTATAAGTTGTTATGGTTCAACAGCATCAATGTTTTGAATGTGAAGGAAAAAGATACATTCACTTTGAAGCCAGACACATCAAAATAGTAGCCGTTACAAAGATAACTTCTTTGTTTTCTGCTTGGTTAGAAACTGCTCACAGATGAGAAAATTAAGGCATGAACTTCTGAGAACCAGGCAAACCAGAGGAAAAGCCACTTGTTTTGAGGATTTTAACAAGCAACGGGCATGGACTACCATTTGAGAAAATCTGAGTCTATCAGGCATTCTTTGCAAACTTAGAGCCCTATCTCCTACCGCTGGGCATCAAAATTACAGGCACCAAAACAGCTGGTAAAGAGTAGCAATTCCCCACTCCTACTGTGATTGTGTTTATGTATCAGCCGCGCTGACCAGTAGCAGTTTACGTTTATTGTTATGGTCAACAATTATATTGTGCATGCTCAATAAATACGCTGCTTGCTGCGCTTCATAAATGTGCCCTTTGTTCCCTTCATCATTAGGCAGACAGTTCGTTCTGTACAATGTCCAACTTCCAGACAGGTGGAATAAGGAGGTGGCATCTGTCTAAATATTGAATGCCACGCTTCCCCCATCTGCTGTAATAACAGTGCCGGGTCTGCTTGGCTTCGGTTACCCTCTTCTGCACACAACCAGTCAGCCATATGCCCTATATAGTGCACGTGCCACCAGAGCGACAGGGCCTGCTCTGCAGCCCCTGAGCTGGTCACCAAACAAGTGGGGAAAAGACTCGAGGTGGAGACTGGAGGTCAGGCACGTGCGGGAACCAGCAGGTGATGGTCAATATGGCCACTGGGAGCTGTTCAAAGAACTAGTAGAAAAGGCCCTCAAAAGGCAATGGCCAGCATAGAGCACATTGCCAATCAAATTTTACAGGGCATACCTTCCAGGCTAGGCAAATAAGAAGATTTAGAGCACATGGCAGTTCATCGTTTATAATCCTGTCTTAGCCCAGCATGGCTTAGTGACAGTTCAGTGACAGATGATGAGCACATGACAGCTGCAGGATCTTATACAAACGCATACAGTAAAATTAAAATTAAATTAGTGACACACGTGTACACATTGGTCGTGCAACAGTTACACAATCTGTTCGGGACCCCTCACAGACTCTGCCACTGTGCCCTCGATTCGGGGTGCCTATAAACACTTTCAAAAGGTCCCCAAGAGCTGGTCCTAGCCAGGAAGGGCCCTTCCCTTGGACAAAGGTGGAATTCAAAAGTCCTCTAAGGCAAATAAAGGTGCTCAGCAACCCCCCAACAAAACTGACAAAGTTTAACGATGTATCCAATTGGCCTAATTAAAATCAACTGAGGGTTTGGAGTATTTAAAGGAAGAAGAAGGGGCGCCTGGGTGACTCGGTTGAGCGTCTGACTTCAGCTCAGGTCAGGATCTCTCAGTTTGTGAGTTCAAGCCCTGCGTCGGGCTCTGTGCTGACAGCTCAGAGCCTGAAGCCCGCTTGGAGTTCTGTGCCTCCCTCTCTCTCTCTCTCTCTCTGACTCTCCCCTACTCACACTCTGTCTCTCTCAGAAATAAATAGGGGCACCTGGGTGGCTCAGTCCGTTAAGCGTCTGACTTCAGCTCAGGTCATGATCTCACGGTTTGTGACTTTGAGCCCTGAGTTGGCTCTGTGCTGACAGCTCAGAGCCTGGAGCCTGCTTCAGATTCTGTGTCTCCTTCTCTCTCTGCCCCTTCCCCACTCATGCTCTGTCTCTCTCTGTCTCTCAAAAATGAATAAATGTTAATAAAAAAAATTTTTTTTTTTTTTAATGAAGAAAAAAAAAGGCCAACACAACCAAAGGAAGTAAGCGTATCGGGCCTGGAATAAATCATTAACGACCTTGCACCTTCAATCTGTAATCTGCTGATTTTATTACTCACAAATTATATATATTTTTTGTAAAAATACAAATGCCCATACTTGAGAAATCTAGTTTGGGTGTGACTTCGGTTGTTCTAAATGTCTCCATCTTTTGCTTTACAAATGTTCTATCATTCATTTGTCTGAATATTTGTTCAGGTAACTTGCCATAATAAAAGAGTTTCTGAAATTGTGCTTCCCTGTGAAACTTTATGAAGAGGTTACCTATTTTTAGAAATTGAAGTTTGTATTTAAAATGTTTTTACTCTCTTCTCTTGACCTAACCCACTTCAAAAGGAATTGTGGTGACTATGTTTCACATTTACATTTGCTTTTCCTCAGATTGTGCTGGCAAGCAAAAATGTTAGATAAAAAAAAGAATAGTTTCAGCTCTGACCTGCTTGTCATATGTCCATAAGATATCTTTTTTTTTTTTTTTTTTTTTTTTTTAGTATATTAGTCGTACAGTCATGTCTTACTGAATTTGCAATTCGCAGATTCCTGGAAAAGAGTGTGTAAGGGAAAAAAAATGATAGTACAGACAAAAACTGTACCTTACTGATTTGAAAGATTTTCACAGTCATCTAAAAAAATGTTAATTTCTTCTCAGGAAAGCAACTCAAAGATAATAACAATGGTTCTTCTAAATGTCCAGATCTGTTTATACCTCATGGAATCTAATCAAGATGTGTAACTCCACAGCCATGCGTGTTTATGACAATATATTCTCTACATAATTACTTTATAAATCATTCCATATTTTAACACACAAAATAACTCATGAAAGCTTTTTTTAGTTAATGTGTTTTTAAAAGACTATGTTAAATTATTAGAACGTTATATCAAAATTAATTTTTTATAAGTAATTATTATGAATCCCCCCAGCAGCTCTGTGAACACTAGGACTCATTAACGCAACAAAGCCCTGAAAGGGACAAGCCATTTGATCGAAGTCACATGCAAAAAAATCATCAGTAAAATCAAGATTCAAACAAAGAACTTCTTACTTTGCCTTTTACATTTTATCGTAGACTCAAAATTTCTTCACCGAATTTAAACTCCTGTCCCCTCTTTTGGGACGGATCCTTTACTCTAGGTCACCTGTCACCTGTGTCTCCCATGTTACTAAACTAAACATGAAGCAACCTCAGAATCCATGTGAATAGGTTTACCAATAAAGAAAAGGCCAAAAGGTGTTTAAGGTGGGTACTGAAGCCTGATTTCTGGATGCTTTGGGGCCATTTCTAAAAACTTGTAAGGATCGGGAGTGCCGGCTGGCTCAGTTGGAAGAGTATGTGACTCTTGATCTTGGGGTCATGAGTTTGAGTCCCATGTGGGGTGCAGAGATCACTAAAATAAATAAATCAACTTAAAAAAAACACACTTGAAAGAACTATACTTTCATAAGAATGAAATCTTAGCTATCAATGCTGATAGTGTTTTGGATATAAGATTTATTGAAACATGTCAAATTCTCCTGAGGTAGTAATAAAATCACCTCCTATTTTCCAAGTGAAGAATCTTTAAACATTTCTTCTCTGACTCCTATATGATATGTAGCTTCTCTTGAGGTCAATTTCTACTGAGTATACACACAAAATATCACATGCCTCAACTAAAGAGATTTCCTGGAGCTATTCTTAAAAAAAAAAAAAAAGAAAAGCTTTGATAAGCAACTGTTTTATTGTTTAGTTGTTACTGCCCTTGAGCCAAACTTCCTACTGAATCCCAGTTCTCTGTCCCATTCCCAGAAGGGCCACCCAACAAGTTTCTGTACTGGTCTTACATGCTGCGTGGTGGTATCCTACAGAAAAGGCATGGAAAACATGAATCCTATGACATTCCACATTTAACGTAAAGCAGCAGGGATATTTGCTTGAAAGCGATAAGCAAATGACAATTTTGAACTTATACTGCTAAACCTTATTTGGTATATCCAAACAAGGGGCTGAAAATCTGCCAGCTCCAGAACCATGCATTCAAGTTAGATTCCTGGTCCATCCAAATTTTGCATGTGGTCTGAGTAGCTGTGAGCACAAAAAGCCAGAGGGATCCTAGTCCCAACCTGTGTGAGCCCTTTGAGATCTCCAGACAGACCGCAATAAGGCTGCGCTCACAAGATGCCTTTTGCCAAAGCTTGGAGGAAGTGGAAAATAAACACTGATAGAAACTAATATGTAAGTCCGATTAAAAAAATACACACATGTACATTTTTGACAAACAGGTTCACGCAGACAGAGCATCCAGGGGTCAAGGGCAGTGAGATGGTCATAAAAGTTCTCCAAGGGAATGAACCACACTATGTATGATGGGAAAGAGTAGCAGTCACTGCAGGTGGCCTTGTGTTTATTGAAAAGTGACACAAATCATACAAATAACAAATCATAAAACTTCATCATTAGGTTGATGGAGTGGCCATATTTGACACAAGGGTGTCCTCTGGAGGGAGTTCTGTG
Source organism: Acinonyx jubatus (assembly GCF_027475565.1). Taxonomy (NCBI): domain Eukaryota; kingdom Metazoa; phylum Chordata; class Mammalia; order Carnivora; family Felidae; genus Acinonyx; species Acinonyx jubatus. Next base: position 101,893,786 of record NC_069386.1, read on the forward strand.
TCCGAGCTTCTCTGCAGCCCACCCATGAGAATGAAGCTTAAATCTTTGCTGGGTGAGCAGCTTTGGGGGGGTGGGGAGGGCAGAAGGCAGGGTAGAGAGCAATCTCCCTAAGTCACTAAACAAACCTTAAAAAAAAAAAAATCTCCTCGTTACTATTATTATTTCCAGCCCCAGTTCTTCATTAGAAATAAAAGAGTTGTACTCAGGAGCCAAATCTGAAATGATGAAAATCCTTCAAGGAAAAGAAGGAAGAAAGATTTAGCCGTTCACCCTTTTATTACTGTTATGATTACTCTTTATTACTTAGCACTTACATGGTACTTTATTTCTTCCAAGTGCTTTACAATCCTTAATTACTTAATCTTGAAATATATTTAGAAAGGCACTTGAATTTATTTGACGCTGCTATTCAAAACCTATTTTGCCCCATTTTCAGCCCCCACTCGCGGAGGTACGGTATCTTCCCGCTGGGGAGCGAGGTGCAGAAAAGGGGTGGCCCATAGAAAACTCCTGAAGAAAAATGGAGGGGGAGGAAGGAGAGGAGAAACCAGTCTGTGGTACAATAACAATAATCAGCCATGACTACTACTCTCTCCTTCTCTTCGGCATTCTATGCCAATCTGGTGCCTTTCAAATTTGTAAATAATCAGTAATTTATAAAATGCGGTAAATATATACTATGCATAGCATACACACAACAGATTTTTCTGACTGAATTATGTTGCTTGTCATGCAAATAGGTAATCCCGAATCAATTAAAAAACAAAGGCACGTTGTAATGGAGTAATGGAAGTTTCTGGATGCCAGCTCCTAGGCACAGGGTCCTTAAAGACAGAGAAGAAAAAGGAAAAGAAACCCGGAGAACAATATCATCATTCTATCAGCAGTTAACTTGAGTCTACTTATGCATGATCAAAGACTGCAAATATAGTTTAAACAGCATGAAATAATCGCTGGGTTTACAATATGAAATGATTTTTAAAAGCGAGACCGACAACAATCGTGGTGCCACTATGTTCGGCGACTAAAGACTAATTTTGTGATGCACAGCCAAGCTGAGGTAGTGGTAGGGAAATTAGGGTTAAGAGGCTAACCTCCCTCCCGGGTTCCCTTTGAAGATTTCCATATTCTGGGGGAGAGGGTAATGAAAATATTTTACCTCCCCTATTGCAATTAGGTCAGTGGGCCAAAGAAAAAAGCTGCTCCCTCCACCACACGCCAGCGCAATTGCAATCCCAAAAGAGGCCGAAGGGACAGGATTCCGCAATATCGCCTGCTCTAGAAAGGCCGGTCCAACGACAGTGAGTTCGGCTCCTCTGCCAGCTCCGGCATTTTGGCAAGGGAGAGACTAAAAAAGAAGCGCAAGCCTTCCTCCCCGATTCTTAAGCTTCTCACACCTGCCGAGCATCCACACCAACTGGGAGCTCCAGTGAACCAAAACGACTCACGGCTTGGAGATGAGGGCCAGTGTTCTTAACAACAGAAAGGGAGACCCTGGCATCTCCATTGCCGGACACTCCTTAGCAAGGAAAGAAAGCCGTAACAGGGAACAGCCATCTGCCTGGTTGCCTCGCTGTTGCTGTTTTTCTAATTTCGCTTCTGACACCGATGAGGCAAAGGAGTGGCGTATAGAACATTCAGAACCCAGAAACTTAATAAAACGGCTCGAAACATGACAGCGTTTATGAAAAAGATTAATTACTAGGAGTACGGAGGCCTGATGCCAGGAATTTATAGGATTGATACAAATACGATGCCCTGCTGGGCTGCTAGGCCCATAAAATGCGACCCTAATCTTCAGGCCCATTGTTGTTTTTGCAGAAACAACAGGCTTCAGCCAAGACAACAAAAGGGTCCATAATAGAGTTTCAGTAGGGGGAAAAAACATCACCAGAGCCGTGGAAAATAAACACCTTTAGAGAATCTGTTTGTGAACACCTAACCCGGCCTTCCCTCAAAGCGCCCATGTCTACAGAGTGAAGGCGCCATTGTTGTGTTTATCTCTGAGCCCAGCTGAAGGAAAGGGGAGGACCAATTAGGAAAAAGAAATGGGGCCTCTAACCGCACAGCCCGCAGTTCCGACTGGCAGTGGACAGATAGTTTGTTCTTTAATTGGGAAATAATCCGACCGCCTTCTTAAAGAAGAGAATTGCTCTTGCAAACACCCAGGAAGACCTCTGCCTCCGATCACTATTTTAGTTCTTTGTAAACATGTTTTAACCTCCTCTCCCCGCCTTATGGTTCTCCTTACGCATCTCGCCCACCTCTCATAATTGACGTGTCTGACATTCAGAAACACTTTGCAAAACCGCAAATTAGTCATGGCAGGAACAAGAAAAGAAGCTCAACTCGGCAATTGGATTACACTAACCAATCGGACCGGTGGCTGCCTGTGTTTGTCCTCGCCACAGTGATGGTAAAGAGAAAGACAACCTTCGTAACTAGTAATTTGAGGTTTGCACTACATTCGTGTTTAAAATCGTACACATTCTCTGGGTACCGACCAAAGGGAAAACACTGCGTTTTTCCACGTTCGTGTGTCTGCAATGTCTTTTTAAAGTGTGAAGGGGTCAAGGTAAAAACACCTACCCTAAGTGCAACCTGTGTTCACGTACAAATTAATCTTGACATTCGACATCATTCAGAGGGTTCGTTTACAACATATGGTGTCTGTTTCACACGCTAACGGTGACTTTTTAATTTGAAGTCAGCCACAATCAGTGGTCCTAAATCCTCACTGTCTCCGGGATTAATTATGGGCACTAGACAGCAATAGCAATCCTCTCTTCATGATAAGCTGCATGGAGGAGTTGGCAGGAGGAGAAAATAGGGCTTTCAAGGTTAGAGAATAACCAGACGGACACACACATCTTTAATGACACCCGTTTGAAATATTAATGATAAGATGGCCTCCATTCTTAGAGCGCCTTAGTAAAACACCCTAGACCAAGAAATGCCATTCCTAAGTGCTTCCTACTTCTTCCTCTCGGTAGAACGATTGAAATAGCTACACTCTTCTGCCTCTACAGTGAACAACTGCTACACAAACAAATACACGAAACAACAAGAACAACAATAATGGACAGCAACTATGGCTCCATCGGCCAGCAGCTTCCCAGCTTAACCAGCCAGAACCTGCAGGAACACAGGCAGTGCTCATTCAGGACGTGCCGCCTCACCATGGACGAAAAGAATCACAATCTCTACCCACAGATGAATGAAGCAGCCACAGATTCACTGACCACATATCTAGCGATGCTTCCCGCAATTTATAACATAAAGTGGAGTTCCTAATCACAACCATTCCTGCAGACCTGCTCACACAGCAAGATGCTCAAACCTCTGTGCTGTTTTAGCAATGTATTCTTCTACCTGGTCATCACCTGTTTCTAAAGACTGAGGAAAGGGGTCAGGTTGATTCCTTGCAATACTTTCCAGTCCTGTTTTTCAAGATCTAAGATGTTTTACTGGATCATCCTGATTGTGTCTTGGGTAACTTGTATATTCACTGGAGAATTTAAACACCTACAATGTGTCAGGCACCGTACTGGGCCAGAGGATACAATGGTGTGCAAAAACAGGGGGGTTCTGCCTTAGGTGGGAGGATGTGCATTAGAGAAAAGAGGCCAGGTCATTCCAGGGACTGCGGGAAGCTTCCTTGAGGAAATGACATTTTGGCTGAAATCTTAAGGAGGAGTAGGAATTACCTGGGGAAAGTGGAAGTCTGCTCACTCTAGGCAAAGAGCACAGCATGTGCAAAGGTCCTGAGGTGGGTGAGAGCTTATTTTTTTAGGAAGCAAAAGAAGGCTGGTGACTGGAAGTGAGGAGTGCCTGGTGCTGGAGAAGGTGACAGAGGCAAGCAGGGATTCAACTACAGGGTGGTCTTGCATAATTACAGAAACCCAGAATCTTTTTTCTTAGTAAGTCCGTTGCTCTTGTGGAGTTTTTCCAATTGCATTGTGAACAGATAAGAATATAGGATCTCACTTTGGAAACTCTTAGGGATTTAACATTCCCCAAAGTACTCACAAATAATATAGAGTATAGAAACCTAGGGTACAGTCTGAACTGTTCAGACATTCAACTCCTGTTTTATAATTTACAACACAGTTTAAAGGCTTAACCGTCCAAGAAATACAGACCTATCGCCATAATGTTCTCCTGTGTATAGCCAGTTAGTCTCTGAGTTAGGAGCTTTACTAACATACAGATGAAGAAACTTTTAATAATTATACATTTTATAATTTTGTAATTATAATTTTATAGTTTATATAATTTTATAATTTTTATAATTGATAAATTCAACAGAATTTTAGCTTTTTTATGGCTAAAACTTTGATTCCATCATAGCTCAGAATTTGTCCCTCAGTGTCTTCTTGGAACACCATCCAAGATGGGGGGGCCTGGCTAGCTCAATCGGTCGAGCCTGTGGTGGTGAGTTCAAGTCCCACGCTGGACCTAGAGCTCACTTGAAAAAAAAATGTCCAAGAGATTTTAAGTTAAATACCAGCACTGAGATACTACCCTACTAAAAACAACTAAGTCCTAAAAAACAGACAGTCAAACCCAAAATGTCAGCCAAACTTCTTATAAGATTAAATCCTTTTTCAAATGTGGACAAAAGACTTGAACTAATTGTAGATACACAATTACAACAGAAATAGTTTTAGGCCATTGGAAAGTGGACTCCATGAAAGGCAATGCAAGGGAGCATCATAAATAGGGATGTGTTGACTATCACACTTGACCCAAACATGTCTAAAGAAAACATCTTTGTTTTTTCAGCCTAATTAAATATGGACATTACTGATGGACAAGACAACATTCAGCATTATATTTTGCCATTTCTCAATTCATAAATAGCCTCCGATGCATTGAATTCTCACCGAAGAATGAAATGCTTCTGGTTCTTTCTGTAGTCTGGGATCTTATCTCCCATTGTCGACTCTATCTTAGTAATGGAGATAGATTCAGGATTTTAAATGAATTGGCTTCTTACTCTATATTCTTTTTTCTTTCACTCAACCCCTCCCCATTAAAAAAAAATAAATAAATAGAAGTGTAGTTGTTGTTTTCCTGAGGCAAATACTGCTTTTGTATAATGGCAGTGTCCTTTCCTTTGTTCAAGTAGGGACCTCTCCCTGCCATCCACTCTTCGGCACCTGGCTCCCGTAACCACACATCAGTCTCTGGGCTTTGTTTTCTGAAGTTCCTCAGTGAGTCTTAGCACCTTTCCCCCTCAAGAGTAGTGCTTAATTTTCAGGAACAGAAACTCAAACGTCAGGAACACCATTCCCCTTCAGTTGCTAAAGAGCCACCATCCCAACAAAACCCACTCGGTTTATCCAGAAGCTGTATTTGCAGCCTGTTAATTACATAGCTCCACAGCAACCCTGCGGGCTGTTGGCTTCTTGGCCACTTCACTTTTCATTAGCACTTTCAGCAGAAAAAGAACAAGAACAACCAGAAGGCTGAAATTCTCATAAAGCAGCCTTGGATCCTCCCCTGCGTATTTGGGATCTCATAATTTTGGAAAGGGCCTTACGGATCACCTAGCCCATCCCAGACACGAGGAAACAGTCTCAGGGCCCTGTGCGATTCCCAGGGACACGGGCTGACATAATGGCAGCGAGGAGATTAGAACCTCCATGGCAGACTCCTGTGTCTTCTACCGCAGTGTAGATTCTTTTACAACGGGAGGTAGAAGTTTGAAATTCTAGTTCCATCTTTGTGTCCTCCTCGCATTGTACTTTCAGGGAAGCCACAGAGCTTTTCTGAAACCCCAGATGATTAATACCTGCCTTACCTATTGCACAGAGTTACTGTACAGGAAGTTACTTTAAAATCTATAAGGAGTGGGGGCTCCTGGGTGGCTCAGTAGAGTAAGCCTCTGACTCCTGGTTTCGGCTCAGGTCATGATCTTACGGTTTGTGGGTTCAAGCCCCGCATTAGGCTCTGCGCTGACAGTGGGGAGCCTGCTTCTAGGATTCTCTCTCTCTCCCTCTCTCTCTCTCTGCTCCTCCGCCACTCAGCTCTCGTGCATTCTCTCTCTCTCCCTTTTTCTCTCAAAATAAATAAAAAGACTTAAAAGAAATAAAATCTAGGGGGTTGGGGGAGAGGGGAAAGTGGGTAATGGGCACTGAGGAGGTCACTTGTTGGGAGGAGCACTGGGTATTTTATGGAAACCAACTTGACAATAAATTATATTTAAAAAAATAATAACAATAAAATAAAACCTAGGTGCACCTGAGTGGCTCAGTCAGTTAAGTGCCGACCTTGGCTCAGGTCATGGTCTTATGGTTTGTGGGTTCAAGCCCCGCATTAGGCTCTGCGCTGACAGTGGGGAGCCTGCTTCTAGGATTCTCTCTCTCTCCCTCTCTCTCTCTCTGCTCCTCCGCCACTCACGCTCTCGTGCATTCTCTCTCTCTCCCTTTTTCTCTCAAAATAAATAAATAGACTTAAAAGAAATAAAATCTAGGGGGTTGGGGGAGAGGGGAAAGTGGGTGATGGGCATTGGGAAGAGCACTGGGTATTTTATGGAAACCAACTTGACAATAAATTATATTAAAAAAAATAATAACAATAAAATCTAGGTGCACCTGAGTGGCTCATTCAGTTAAGTGCCGACCTTGGCTCAGGTCATGGTCTCGAGGTTCATGAGTTGGAGCCCCGTGTGGGGCTCTGCGCTGACAGCTCAGAGCCTGGAGCCTGCTTCAGATTCTGTGTCTCCCTCTCTCTGCCCCTCCCCTGCTTGTGCTCTTTCTCTCTCTCTCAAAAATAAAACATTAAAAAAATTAAAAAATAAAATGTTAAGGAGTTGGCGTTGTGGTGTGTGTTTGTTTTTGAGGGCAAGAAGAAAATGTATTCAAAACACTGTAGTAAAATCTACCTGGTTCCTGACAAGATGGTGAACAACTCAGGGTGTTAGCTTCCAGCATTAAACCTTAAATCCCGGGGGCGCCTGGGTGGGGTCAGTTGAGCATCCGACTTCGGCTCAGGTCATGATCTCACCGTTCGGTTCTTGAGTTTGAGCTCTGCATTGGGCTAGCTGCTGTCAGCACAGAGCCCACTTCAGATCCTCTGTCCCCCTCTCTCTACCCTTTCCCTGTTCTCTCTCTCTCAAAAATAAATAAAACATTAAAAAACAAAAACAAAAACAAAACCTTAAACCCTCTGACGTGAGAGGGGTACCGATGAATCCAGAGCTTAAAGACCTGCTCAACACAGGGCATAGCGAGGGGGACAGAGGATCTGTCACAGGGCAGGGGCAGGTGTCCCAGACACAGGACAGGATGGGGAGGGTTCCCATTCCTGTTGTGCACTTTTTCTCCGCCTAAGTGCTCTGGGAGGCCCCACACACAAGCAATCTCTCCTCAGGGCAAAGAACTATCAGTGCCAGCCCAGCACTCGCTGGAGGCAGCAGGTAACATCAGAACAGCCTAGAAGCCCAGTTGTAGTGAGGAGCTGATAATATGTTATATCTATTTCTTGAAATTCCAATCAGAATTCCAAGAGGACTTAAAAAAAAAAATGGAAAAGTTACTGTAACTTGAATACGGAGAATAAAGAGCCATAAACAGCTAAGATACTTTTGAAAAAGAAGAACAAAGAGGGAAGAGCATGATTCACTCTACTAGATTCAGGAATGCAATAAAGCCTTGGTGGTAATAATTGTTGTTTTTTTTTAAAAAAAAAGTTGTTCAGGTACTGAAATAGACCCATGATCCAGAACAGAATGAATATTTATGGAATACAAGTATGGATAAATATGTGGTATTTCTCTTAGCAACAAGAACTTTGTATATAAGAAAAATGTCATCAAAACTCAGTGAAGAAAAGATGGTCATTAATTAATTAGTTAATTATTCTTATTTTAATTTAAATCCAAGTTAGTTAACATATAGTGTAATAATGACTTCAGGGGTAGAATTTAGTGATTCATCACTTACATATAACATCCAGTGCTCATCCCAACAAGTGCCCTCCTTAATGCCCATTACCCATTTAGACCATTCCCCCCCACCCAACACCCCACCAGCAACCCTCAGATTGTTCTCTGTATTTAAGAGTCTCTTATGGTTTGTCTCCCTTTCTGTTTGGATCTTATATTTGCTTCCTTTCCCTTACGTTCTTTTGTTTTGTTTCATTTCACAGATGAGTGAAATCATACTAGATTTGTCTTTCTCTGGCTTCACTTAGCATCATACACTCTAGTTCCATTCATATTGTTGCAAACGACAAGATTTCATTCTTTTTGGTTGCCAAGTAATACTCCATTGTGTATATACACCACATCTTTATTCATCAGTCGATGGACATTTGGGCTCTTTCCCTACTTTGACTATTGTCGATAGTGTTGCTATAAACGTTGGGGTGCATGTGTCCCTTCTAAACAGCGCACCTGTATCCCTTGGATAAATGCCTAGTAGTGCAATTGCTGGGTCGTAGGGTAGTTCTATTTTTAATTTTTTGAGAAACCTCCAGACTCTTTTCCAGTGTGGCTGCACCAGTTTGCATTCCCACCAGCAGTGCAAAAGTGTTGCCCTTTCTCCACATCCTTGCCAGCATCTGTTGCTTCCTGAGTTGTTAATTTTAGCCATTCTGACAGGTGTGAGTTGGTATCTCACCGTGGTTTTGATCTGTAAGAAAAGATGGTCATTTAGACTGATTCAGAGTTGGAAAACTGATTATATCAAGAAGAGTAAAACTTGCTCTCTAACCTAAAAGGATGAACTTCAAGAAAGAATTTATCAATGTGAAAGATGAAACTACAAACCTAATACAGGAAAACTGTTGAAGAATATCTTTGTGAGCTTAGGGTGAGGAAGGATTTTTTTTTTTTTTAATTTAAAGGCATAAACCATAAGAGGAAACACTGATGGACTTGACAAAAAATAACAGAGGTAGTAATTTTTATTAAACAAATGACACCATAAAGTTAATAAATTGGTGATATATTAAAAAAAGATATTTGTCCTAAGTAAAACCAATGAGATATTAATTTCTAGATGACACAAAGTACTCCTGTATGTCAGAAAGAAAAAACCATGAACTCAAATAGGAAAATGGTCCAAAGATATAAATATTCCATTCACAGTGAAGGAAATAGAAAGAGCTAATAGATACACCAAAAAATAGACAACAGTGCTAATAACCAGAGCTATGTACATTAAAGCAACACTAAAATAACTTTATGTTCATCAGATTGGTCCAAAACTGAAAAGTTAGATAATGTCGAGTGTTGGACTATTTGGGGAATCAGGAATCCTCATACATTGCTGGTGGGAGTATAGACCTAAGTAGAGTTAAGCTACAATATGATCTGACACTATTTACAGTATATACCTGAGAGAAATGATCCTGTACAAGGCCATTCATGGCACATTTTCATTACAATGGAGATTTCAAAGTAGATGCCTGTAACATTAACAGTATGTGGCAGTCAAAAGCCATGAAGTACATAAACATCTAGCAATGTTCATTTCAAGCAGAACTTGAAAACTGCACGGAGGGAAAAATGAGAACTGGATTGGGATCCATAGCACAACACCACTTATGTATATTACAATCATACATCCTTTGGGGCACCTGGGTAGCTCAGTCAGTTGAGTGCCTGCCTTCGACTCAGGTCATGATCTCACCGTTCCTGGGTTCAGGCTCTGTGCTGACAGCTCAGAGCCTGGAGCCTGCTTCGGATTCTGTGTCTCCCTCTCTCTCTGTCCCTCCCCCATTCTCTCTCTCTCTCTCTCTCTCTCAAAAGTAAATAAATATTAAAAAAAATTTTAAATCATACATCTTTTAGAAAAAATACACAGGGTATATCTTCCAAGAATCCATGCATATCGAAGGAAAAACATGATCTGCATTAGAGACAGTGCCTATGGAGGGTGAGGACATACGGGGATACAGGTGGGGTCAATGACTGTGTGATCAACTGGAGACTATGATTAATCCAACTCTCTGCACCTCAGGTTAAAAAAAAAAAAACCCTGTGGAACAGCTTAATGAACATTATTTTTTAAGTTGCTAAGACCAACAGCAAGGAAAGACACGTTTAAACATTAAATAAAATGGTCACTCTAAACTTTATCTAGAAACTATCTCATAAATTCAGCATCACTGAGGGAGTGATCGCAAATGTCAAGGAGTTTTTACAGAGTCTGTCTTGTGAGACGGGTACAGGGGAATGTTGCATTTCTAAAACAATGTGCAATAAGTTTTATTTATTATTTATTATTTTTATTTATTAACAGCTGAAATAAACACTTGCGTTTATTCCGGGCTCATTTCAGAGAAAACCAGTAGGATAGTGACACCACCGTTTGGAGAAGTGACTAAGTGCCATTCCCTGCACACAGGGAGAGCACCCACTCTAGGAGATTGTGCAGATTTGCACCAGAGACCATTCTAAAGTCCTGACACGTTAGAATAAAAAATAAGGGCATCCGTCTCTGTTTCCCTTATTTCCAATTTTGCTGTTAGCATCCGCCCAGTGTTTAAATGGAGCGTCATTCGAAATGTACTTTTTATTTCAGTGATTCAAAGCTATTATAAAGCTGCTCAGTAGAAAAGCATGACATAACTTCGTCTCAAAAGGACTTCGTTTCCAAAGGAATTTCATAATACATGCGATATGACCCCTCTATCTGTAGGAGGGACTGGAAATGAACTGCAGGGCTGTGAGTTCTGCCCCTTTTAACTCTGAACTCATTTGCATGGCGTTGGGTGGTGTAGAACCAGCAGTTGTAGATCCCTGAACAGCATTTGTGGCTCCTCTCCTTCCAGCCCTGCGTGGACTGTCACCAGCGCATTACTAATGGAACATGATGGGCACTAGGTTGATTAAAGGGAAAATTGCATTCTACTTATCAAATGCTGATTAGCATAAGTAGCACATGTGCTTGCTTTCTCTTGCCCTATTCAATAAACATTTCATTAGAAAAATGAATTCTGTCACTTGGGAAATGGGGCTCTAACTCATCAAGTTTTTACTCGGCATGTAATATTCAGAGGAACTTGATATACAGTCCGTGGGGGTGTGTTGCTGTATTTATTTGAAAAACTCCCCAAGCAGATCTTGGCCAATACTTTGCTTTTAGAATAGGGGAAGTAAAAAGGCAACTGATGTGAGGTTTTGGCCCCAGGACATGAAGAGCAGCTGACCCAGGCCCCCTGGGCAACAGATCAGAGCCCTCCAGGGCAGAGACACCAGGAACATAGGCTGCTCCCCTCAGGAGACAGTCCCACAGCCAAGAGGCAAAAGGCCTCACCGAGCGTGGCCCCTGCCGCAGCTAGCTGCCTGGGTTCCAGGTCTGGTGCCCCACTGCAGCTGCAGCAACTTTCCCAAGCAGCTGTAAACATCTCCTGTCTGACCCTACCTCTCCCCCACACCAAACAAAGTTAGAGGAAGGCAGTGTAAGGGAAAGGAGGGGAGTAAAGTATTGACTTCCCGGAGCGCCTGGGTGGCTCAGTTGGTTAAGCATCCGACTTCGGCTTAGGTCACGATCTCATCATGGTTCATGGGTTCGAGCCCCGCCCCCCCCCCCCCCCCATTAGCACTGATGGCGCGCAGCCTGCTTGGGATTCTCTCTCTCCCCCTCCATCCCTTCCCCACTTGTGCTCACTCTCTCTCAAAATAAACAAGCCTAAAAAAAAAAAGAAAAAGAATTGACTTTCCTCTCTGTTGTAGCTGACACCCTTTGGTGTGTCTGACTAACTTGCGGTGGCTCCCTCAGTTCTGGAAACCGTTTGCCCACTTTGCCTGCCAACATGGTTAATGGCTTGCACTCCGTGACCCACCTGGACCTTCACTGATTGGATTGGGGATGGGGGAGTCACCTATCTCAAGCTGGGCCAGTTACCTCCTTCTTCAGATTCTGGAACTAGGTCAGAGTGGCAGCAAATTTCACTAGTACTTGGAATCACAGCAGGTAGGCCATATTCCACATGGACCACAAAGATAGAGGTGGTCAGAGAGAAAGCAAGTTAGAAGGAATTGAGTAAAAATAGCCAGAGGAGAGGAGAGGAGAGGAGAGGAGAGGAGAGGAGAGGAGAGAAGAAAACCTAGAGACTTTGCACTTCAGACTCAAAAACGCCTTTGGCATGCATGCCCTTGAATCCAAAAGAAAATCCCTGGGTCCTGAAATATTCTTCCCACTTTTGCTTAAAACCAGTTCGACTTAGTTTCTTTTCCACGAAACTATTAGGTCTTGACTAATTAATATAACATTTTTCTTTCAAGAGGCTCAAAGTGACTGAAAGAGAGCCCAGGATTCATCAATATCCATGAGAAGCTAGTGCCAAGATGTCCACAAAAGTTTGGAAGATGGAAAGCAGATGGCCAGGCAGTAATTGACTCAGCAAAGCAGAGAAAGTACAGTCATCAGCACCTGCAGAAGGGAAAGGTCAAAACAAAACAAAACAAAAGCAAGTAGATACTTGCCATAGAATCCAAGAAGGGGTCAGGATTTAGAAGCACCAGATATAATTGAAGAGTAGATTGGGGTGGGGATTTTACACTGAAGAATGCCATCCTATATGTGGCTGCTCTTACAGGAGCCGAGTGACCAGTTCTCCCTCAGACCAGCAGAAGTTAGGATAGTGCCTATCTGAAGAAAAAGGACCAGGGCGGGGGCTCTGGCCATGGACATGGGCTCATAAGACAAAGAGGAGGACAAGGGGGAAATGTTTCACTGAAAGATAGAGAAGATGATTGACAGTTTGCATGCTGAATCAGGACCACCCAGCCTCCCTCTCCTGCTCTCCCAGAATGCAGGTAAATGCAGGTAAATGCTTATGCAAGTAAATGCATTATAAGATGTTTATGCCTTATTCTTCATATGTCAAATACAGCCAGTATAGCACAGACACCAACCAACTGGAATGAACACTGGCTTTAGCACTGAGGTTAGATCTTGTAGGTGTTAACCCTATAGTTGCTAGTTGTGGGAAGTGGGGTTTCAGAAGGGTCAGGGTGGTAAAGTAAAGGGCAGTCTGAGAGCTCAGGACAGTGGCTCTATACCCCAGTAATAAGAGTTTCATTATTTTAACAACAAGTGTGTCTGCACTAGTGTGTCCCAGCAGAACATCAGCCTTGTTCATACCTAGAGGCAAGAAATTCTTCTCTGGTGAAACTGAATTTTTCTCTGATGAAAATCTGAAAACTTAGGGTCCCTAAATATAAAAGCCAGGTCATGCCCAATCATCTGACAGCGAACCCCAGTAGTCAACACAACTGCCCATGCACACAGAGCTTCCAACTGGCTTCTAGTACCTCCGGTTTAAATAGGAATGGACATGCCCGGACCATTCCACTTTTGAAGGATGCCATTAAAGATGGAGACCAAACAAAGGAAATACAGAACTCAGAGGAAACAGACATGAGGCAGGGAACAGGGGGTTAAAAAAAAAAAAAAAAGACTTCCAATTATAGAATTAATATCTTTAGAGGGCTAAGTAAAGAAATTGCAACCAGAGAAGAAAAACAACCACAAAAGCATACATGCCATTCACGTATTCAACAATTGTTTATTTAGCATGTACTATATGTATCACCCTGTTTCAGTGATCACTTCCTATTTTCTGCCCTCCTGCCACCTCCACAGCCACAGCCCTAGAGGCATGCTTATCACTTCTCAGCTGAACGTTAGCAGTTGACTTCCAATTCATTTCCCTGTCTCTAGTCTTGCTCTCCTATAATCCACCATTTACATTTAGAAGGTAAACTCCCAGGATCTATGGGATTTCCACTGCTCAGAGAAAAGAGCCCAGAAACCTTAGCTCTGCACACACGCCCACAACTCGGCAGTACTAAAGCACTTGACATTCCCCTAAACGTGTTGACATTTCCCAGCTTCGTGTCTTTGAGATCCTTCTGCCTGAAATCACCTTCCTTAACTCGTCCACATTGAGAGACAGCTCCTCTCATGTCACCCTAACACCAGGTAGCACTCAACATGCTCTGCTCACTGTCACTGTACCGTGGACTTTGTGCTCTTCCCTGTCACGGAAATGTTGTCCCTCAAGGCTCGGGACTTTGCCTCATTTGGATCCTCGTGACCTTGCCCAGTGCTCGACACCTGGTAGAGTGATGTTCTTAGGCTAGACAGGTGGGTGAGTGGATGAATTTAGGAACTGAGCTGTGTCTTATGGGGTGAATAGAATCTGGACTGGCAGAAAGAAAAAAGGAAGGCATTCCAAAGCGGGAGAATGTAATGAGTGTTCAGGTGGAAGCAGGGACAGGCACGGTGAAAACACTACCCAGCCTAGAACACAGGATGGGAGCTAGGCAGAGGAGCATCCGTGAAGCCTCGGAACAGGAGTTTGGTTTAGATATGGCAGAGCATAGAAGCTGTTGTTAAAATGGTTTGCAGGTCTTTGAGTAACTACAGCTTTGAGTTAGTCCAATGAATCTGTGGTGAAGCCTGGTGTAGACCCCCCCAAAAGTGAAATGTGTAAAGAGCAACATGTGTGAACCCTGAGTGTGTACAAGACGTGTCATGTGGAATATCTTAGGTCAGACTCATTTCCTTCTCATGAGGCAGGAATCATTACCCCCATGCTGGACAAGAAGGGACTGAGACTTGAAGAAGTTAAGGAGCTTGCCAAAGACCACAGCAAATGCCAGTAAACTTGAATCCAGATCTAGCTCACCACAAATACTGTATTCTTTGAACTCTGTATTCTAACTGTATTCAATAACTCTGATTGATATAGAAATCTAGGTCATTTCCATACTTGACCAAAAATGTGACAACTCCGCTGAAGTAAACACCATTTAAATTAATTTCTGTCTTTAAGGTCTGGTGTATTTTATTTACAAGCAAGCAAGAAAACACTTGGTATGATGTAAACAATCACATAATTTCTTCGGCCTTAGTTTACTCATCTATAACCAAATGATTACCTCATAGAGTGGCTACGGGGGGGCTAATGAGTTCGTGAATTTAAAGTGCTTAGCTAGTATTTGATACATCCCAATACTTGATAAATATTAGCTACCGTCATTACGTTTGTTTTACTAACTTAATAATACCATTCATGTAATAACTTTAATCCTTTAAATGTTTTACGAAACAAGCTAAGAGAATAGGTCTTAAATGTCCTCACCACAAAAAAGAAATGGCAGTTCTGTGACACAATACAGATGTTAGCTAATGCTATGGTGATAATCATTTTACAATATACGAGTGTAATATCAACACTGTTGTGCACCTTAAACTTACACAATGTTGCATGTAAACTGTATTTCAATAAAGCTGGAGAATAAAAAAAGTAATAAAATAAAATAAACATGAAATAAAATGTTTCTCTTCAGGATACAAAACCTTCACATCTTGCATTACATACAAGAATTACTTTGCAAGTTAATATTTTGAAATTATAGGCAATATACAAGTGATTCTTCTTTATACACTCTTACTACATAAATGGCTGTGCTACAGTCAAATATATTAAAATTACTCACTAGAAACCAGAGCCACCATTTCCATCACAGTGATTTCCTAAGCCATCCCACAAAATATAAAATCAGACGCATAATGAGGCGCTGCTTTTGAACTTCTTATAAGCCCAAAAGGTACTGCACCTTGTTTACTTGACAGCTCAGCCATTAATTTCAGAAAGGCTAAAATGAATAACCACCCAGGTTACAGTTGCCTTGCAGGGATCCCTCTGCTATAATCTCATAGTTTTTTCACCTAATTAATTTCCCCTTTCCTTACACCAGAGTTTCATGAGTGTATCTTGTTTGGAGGAGATTAAGAGTCACACGCTTCATTAGCAAGGTGTAAATTATCAGCGAGGCCCTCTCCATCCACCTGCTTAATCGGGTTAATGAAGCACCTCTGCAGGCCCTTCCTAGTGCCGCCCTCTCCATGCTCTCTGCAGGTTTCACCTCCCTTGGCTGCTGGAAAAACAGGGAAGTGTTTAAAGGTGCTACTGGCCTGCTCTATTTCCAACAAGGGAAACCTTGACACTAAAATTCAGCTTAGCTTTGGTCTTCTGAAAGACAAAAATTGTTGCTTGGGGAAAATTACCAACAGGTGTTTCCACTTTTGCCTTCCTGTCTCCTGCTCTTTCAGAGAGTTTGCCCTGAGTGGGGCTTGAGTCAACTCTTGAGATTAGGGTTGTGACCATCGAATAGAGAGTCCTAATCTCCCTTTAGGCCTCTTGAATATCAGTGCAAATGTCAGGAAAGTAAGCTCCATCATGGTTTTTTCTGGTTATCTCTGCTTTGGAGATCATCAGGGTAGCTTTTTCTTTTTCATCATTTCTAAGTTCTTGAGTGTTGACTTAAAACCTCTGCCAAGAAATTTTTTTAAATGTGATGCATCACGGTTAGCTGTGTGTAAGCTGGTCATTTCTACAATATCCTTACTCATAAAGGAATGTTCGTGGTGGCTCCTTAAGCCCTCCGGGTGATCTGCAAGCTTACTTGGAGCATGCTGATCTTACACCTATAAAGACAGAACGAGACAACTACGTGCATCCAAGGTAAACATTTACTGGAACACTCTTAAATGGGCTTCTGTTCTACTCCCCATTGCACTCCGTCCTCCAGGGGTAAAGCTAGCGGCTTCACGGCTTCCTCAGGTCTGTAGCTGAGCGGGAATGAACACTTGGGTCCCTTCTGGCATCCCCTCAGGCCAAATTTTCAATGAACTTAAAATTAATTAGAGGTCAAATTTGGATGTCAGTGACTATCTCGGGAATTTTGTCCGAGAAAGAAGCCCATTGTGCTTAAATCCCCTGACCATATGAATTAAATCTCTTCTTAGAATTTGCCATTATCAGTTCACTGAATTGCCCATCCCCGACGGCCAATGAGAACTAACTACTCCAGCTCCTGCTTTCTGAAACTCCCTAAAGTGTAAAGACAACATGCGTGGAGAGGAAAAAAAAAATCCTTTACTAGATCAAGCTCCCCCTTTAACCATCTGTATACACTTTGATTCAAAGTGAATGGGGTTGGGGGTGGGAGAAGAAGAAAGACAGAAGTAGAAGAGGATCCATAAGTACATTCAACTTGTGTGCTTGTTCTGGGTATTCAGGTGGAAACTACCAAGTACAGGTGTGCTAAAGGCTTTAGTTTCTACTAGAATATGTATACTCTTCAGTTTATGCAACCTTCAGCACACTGCAATTTGAGCTTTTAAAACCGTGTCTCATACGATTAATGCCATCCCTCAAACATAAAAACACACACACACACGTACACAAGCACATGTATAGTCCTACGTTTCACAGAAATCCTTCCTTCAGCCTCTTCTGATAGGGCAATTTAAGGTGAATTATATTAATAAGCAGATTGGTCCATCCGTAATGTCAACACTGATAATGCAAATACAGTAGAGGATTTTAGGCACGTAGGTTTTTCTTTTATTATTAATGAAAAGTAATCAAATGACAACTGAATGTGTTTCCATTCAGGCCAGGGAGACAGTGTTAACATTAATGTCGGGATCTGTTTATCTTCGCACTCAGTTGTGTGGTTGCAATTATTACGTTGTTCAGATAAGAAACCTTTACTTTTGCAGCAGCTCCCTCATTTACTTCCTTTATAATCACTCCCATTACAGTCACAACTACCCACGTCTGATGTAATAATTCTCTTTGCAGCCGTGCAATCTCTAAGACAACATTCATTAACATGCACCACGCTGACCTGAGTGTGTGCTATGCACCAAGAAGTGTCCAGGGCTGCTTGGCAGTCAGGGGTCAGCAGATAACTCTGCCACCCAAAATGTGCTAGAAAGCAACGTCCTGCCTCCTCTCCACATAAGGAATACTTAGGCCCCTCTTTTCTCTGTAAGCACATGGAAGTTCTCATTGGCTCCAGAATAAACCTAAGGAGAGAAGGTAGCCTTAAATTTCATATCTGGATGATGGCTGCACATAGGACGTGTTCCAGAATCTGATCTGTACCTCTTCCACACAATGTTTGTGAAGGCAACCCAGTGAGAAGAGACATCTCCCTGCATCCCAGGCACTATCTATGTTTGGACCGTTCTCCACCTTGGGAACCATAAATTTCAGCCCCACGTCAATTGCACCGAAAGTCTGCGTTAACGTAGACTGACAACTATGGGCATTATAATCAGTGTGCAAGTAATATCAAAGGATAGGTGAGAAACTGGATCTTTGGGAGAACCACCTGCGATGTCAAATGATTCCCAAGAATGTGAGGGCAATCACATGATGCTCAACTGCCTCAGAGCCGTGAAAGCTGACTCTATACTGTTTTTTTTCCATAGGCACCTTAGTATATTTCTAGCTATAGAACTTTTAATAGCCACTGGTGTTTTTATGCCTTCAAATTTTCATTAAATTAATTAATTAAATCTCACTAATTAAATAAAAATCAAATGCAACTTTGAAGTCTCTTAATTTTCTGCTACCCTGAAAGCATGTTCTGACTTTCCAGATAAGATGATTACATTCCTTTATGATCAAACTTTCTCGTATTTCTGATAAGTGAGTCTGCATCAGGGAAGAAGAGGGAAAGAAAGCACATAACTTAGGAGAATGAGACTTTCCTGTTGAAGATAACTGCAAACCGGAGTGTCCCAGCTTAACTGCCTTGACTCATGTTTCACAGTTCATAGGTGAATTGAAATTGCCTCCATTTATTCATTCAGCATTTGACAATCATTCACTGAACGTCAGTGCTCTGTGCTGAACACAGCACTAGACAGTGGATATATGTAGATAAAGAACAACCATGTCCTCAAAGTGAGGCTCGCTCCCTCCAGGATAGGAGGTTCCTTTGGTGAACAGAAACCAATGGCTTCAAAGTCGCAAGGTATCTTAAACATCGGTAATTCAACCTCCCTTCTTTAAACTACAGGAATTCCTTCTACAAAACACATGACCAAAGTTTCAGCCTGTTTCTGCTTGACTAGTTCACAGATGCACCTCTGTCAAGTCACCTCTTGACACCTCTGCAAGTCAACGCTTTCCCACTATTTGGTCACTCTCTGTGTTACTGAATTATTTCTTAGCATAAGCCCCGATTCTTCTCACTGTAACTCCATCTACCATCACCCCACTACCTTTCACTCTAGAATATAATTAATTCCTTCTTTACTTTTTCTGTGTATCACATATTTACAGACAGTGATTATATCTTCCCTACTTATTAAGTATTCCAAATTTCTTCCAATGTTCTTCAACGGAGAGAATTTGCAAGTCACCGTGTTTTTCGAAGTCCTTCATAAAGTGTGAACCCAAACCTGGGTGCAGCTCGGCAGTTATGAGCGGAAGACTGTACTTCTACTAATTCAGTCTCCAGAGGCATTTCATGTGTATTTCTCGATCGGGAGTCTCTCACTTTTCCTGCACCCCAAGAGTTTTTAGAGCCCAAGCCATTCTTATCCGGCAACTGCCCCCCAAATCCTTTCTACGTACTCCTCTTAGGGATGTCATTGTACTCCCAGGCACCTAGATGTGAAACCTTGAAGTCTTTTTTTTTTTAAGTTTATTTATTTATTTTGAGAGAGACAGAGAGAGTCCTAGTAGGGGAGGGGCAGAGAGACAGAGGGAGAATCTCAAGCAGGCTCTGTGCTGTCGACGCAGAGCCCTACTCGGTGCTCCAACTCATGAACTGAGATATCATGACCTGAGCCGAAATCAAGAGTCGGGCACTCAACCGACTGAGCCACCCAGGTGCCCCAAACCTTGAAGTCTTAAGTGGGTATTTATTATATCTCACTTGGACTATTTACTTATTTTTTTTTAATTTTGCTTTTGAGTAAACTCTACATCCAACGTGGGTCTCAAACTCATGACCCCAAGATCAAGAGTCTCGTGCTCTACCGACCGAGCCAGCCAGGTGTCCCTAGTTTGGGCTATGTAAATGGCTGCCAAGCGGTCTTTCTGCCTTAAATCTCTCTGAGCTACAATCCACCCTTCAGCTACTACCACAGTCATCTTTGTAAGGAGGTACCTCTGATCATTTCCGTCCAAGCTGAGGTAAACTATGCATCTATTTATACTTCCCCTCCACTTCTGTTGGAAATGTTTAAATTTCTTAACCAAATATACATATTTTTACTTGCCACATTTGTACTCCTATCACTACCATTAGGGTGATAACTGTGCAGTTATATTTACAACCTTGGTTAATACTCCACGTTCACTTTATTACTCGTGTAGTCTATTGATATCGAACTATCGAGGGCCCTAAGAATTGGGTTTTTTTAACTTTCTATTCTGCTTTTCCTTCCATCACTGGGCACTTTTTCTAGTATAATTTTTCTCCAAAGGCCACAACTTTTGTTGTCCATAGAATCAACAAAGAGAGTTACTGAACATAAGAGAAATAAAGATAAAATGCTATAAAAGAGGCAGAGTTTGAGTTGAGCCTTAAAGGATGGGTAGGACTCAGGGATTGCGATAGAATAAAAGGCATTATTGGTGTCAGGATTTGCAAAGAATAAAATGGAAGCGGGCACAGAATTTTGATAGGTCTAATTGCCAAGAATATAAAGTGCATGAGAAAAGGATACATAGACCCTAAGAGAAAAAAAGGGATTGGATCTTAGTGTGCTTGAATGCCAAATGGTGGCATTTGATACCATTGGAATGACAAATTTATAATTTACAGTGGTCAAAATTCTACCTGTGCCTCCAAACTTTGGATTCCCTATCTCTTCAAAATTGATAAAGATACAGACTAGGTTAGGTTTACACTGTGTTGTTTGTTCTCATTTGAATCAGTTGAAGTAGATGGAGGGTAGTGGGTTTTATGACCCTTGCCATGTATCACCGATTCAGGAAGATGGGGACGCTGCCCACTCTGCCATCACTTGACAGTCGCAGGCACAGATCCCTTCGTGCTCCTCAGTATGGTAACATCACAATGTGGTTCTTTCTGTTGGGGACAGCTACAGAATTTCTTCCAGTTGCTAAAACTTGCATGTATGTTTTTGGATTCTTCCAAGTTTTCTTTCCCCATCCTCTTCTGAACATCTCTGGGTCCACTCCACAAAGGAAGAACTTCTTACCTGCTGCAAGGCTCAAATGCTGCTAAGTTTCTCCTCTTCTTCCTCCTCTCTCCCTTTTATTATACTCCTTCACCATGTGCCTCTTGCCACTGATTTTGTGCCATTTCTGTGCACGGGACAATTTTTTCCATCTGGCTGACTTCTATCTCTGAGCACTCCAACCTCTTCAAAAGGCAGAAAATCTGTCCTTTCTAGAACATGGATTCCTAATCTGAAGTTCAAAGGACCAATCCCCACATACACATATACAAGGTGTTTGTGCATAGAATTCTGGGGGAAGGGGCCATGAACTTAGATGGAAGGAAAAAAAAATCACACCTTTAATTGCACTCACCTCTTAGAGAAATTTAGCATTTTCTTCCATTATGAATATAGGCAACAAACTTCAGTATCTTAAGCAACACCTGTGACTTTGTCTTGAGTAGAGAGAACTCACAGATATTTTTTTTTAATTTTTTTTTAACGTTTATTTATTTTTGAGACAGAGAGAGACAGAGCATGAACGGGGGAGGGGCAGAGAGAGAGGGAGACACAGAATCGGAAGCAGGCTCCAGGCTCTGAGCCATCAGCCCAGAGCCCGACGCAGGGCTCGAACTCATGGACCGTGAGATCGTGACCTGAGCTGAAGTCGGATGCTTAACCGACTGAGCCACCCAGGCGCCCCAGATCACAGATATTTTCATCATATTTCAGTTGCAGATATCTCAAAATATTGTCTAAGCCCATTAAAACTTCAGAATTAAAGTCATTATTAGTCTCACTGCTAGATCTTATTTTTAAGGCATTAAAAAAGAAAGGCACAGGGGCTCCTAGATGACTCTGTCGATAGAGCATGCAACTCAATGTCGGGGTCTGAGTTCTAGTCCCACCTTGGATGTAGAGATTACTTAAATAAATAAAACTTTATTTATTTATTTATTTAGAAAGGCACCTATTACTATATCACAACTTTTTTTTTTTTTTACTATTTTGATAAACCATATTTCAACTAATTGGTTTCCTTTGCAATTCTGTTATTTTTAATGCATTTAAAAATGTTCTGGGGTGTCTGGCTCAGTCGGAAGAGTCTGTGACTCTTGATCTCAGGGTTGTGAGGTCATGCCCCAGGTTGGGCCCAGAGCCTGCTTAAAAACAAAAAAAAAAAACCCTTCAGTCTCTGACACCGCAGGAGCTGTGTTATATTGCCTCTTACCTGCTGACGTCCTCTAGGGCAATGCCTCCCCCCAGTGCCAAGGACATCAAGAAGATTCTGGACAGCATGGGCATTGAGGCGGATGACGACCTGCTTGACAAGGTCATCTGTGAGTTGACCGGAAAAAGCACTGAAGACATCATGGCCCAGGGTATTGGCAAGTTGGCCAGTGTGACTGCTGGTGGGGCTGTGGCTATCCGTGCCTCCCCAGGATCTGCAGCTCCTGCTGCTGGTTCCATCCCAGCTGCAGCAGAGGAGAAGAAGGATGAGAAGGAAGAGTTAGAGGCGTTGGACAATGACACGGGATTTGACTTGTTCCATTATAGTCCCGCTGTCCTGTAAACAAAACCCTTTTTTACATACATACATACATACATACATACTTTAAAAAAGTGTTCTGAGCAGTCTATGAACATTACCAGACTGCCAAAGGAGTCCAAAGCACAGAAAAGGATTATGATCCCTGCCCTGGAGGGAAACCCCACTGCATTTAGAGTACATATATTTTTGTTTTATAGTACGTGTGACTGGGGGTGCTTGGCTGGCTCAGTCAGAAGAGCATGCAACTCTTGATCTTGGGGTTTTGAGTTTGAGCCCCACATTGGGTGCAGAGATGACTTAAATAAATAAAAACTTTTTAAAACTAGAGTACATATAATTGGTGAATGCTCTAGAAAGAAGACACACTTACCCGGCTATTCTTCCAGCAAGGGAAAAATGGCTAAGAGCATGGACTGAATCCAGGTTTCAAATTCCAACTCTATCATTTCCTGGGGTTGCAGCACTGGATCTATCCTCAAAACTCTGTGTCTATGTACTTACCTAAGATAAAACATAGGTTGTAAAGTTTAAGTGAAATTTTATATCTAAGTGATTAGCAAGTACCTGGTACATAGCATTCAGCAGATAAAAAATAGCTATCGTTAATAACAATTATAGTCAATTATTATCATAGATGATAGCAATATTAGTACTATTATTGATTACTAGCATTAATTACTAATATAGTTATGGTTTATCACAATGACTATGATCCCTTGCTAAAGCATTTTAATTACCATTTAACATCAACGACTATGATCCCCTCAATTCTGCCACGACAGGTCTTTGTCTCAAAATGTTCATCATTAAAAGTCTTCTGCAAAAGAGTGATAATGAAAAGCCCATTCAATTCAACTAATATTAAGGTACGATTGTGTGTGCTGTGCTCTATACTGGGTGCTGAGGTTGTAAGATGGCTAAGGCTTGGCTGGCCCCCTGCCCTGGGTAGCTCGTGGTCTAGCTGGAAAGACAATCATGTAAACAAACAGTTATGATAACTTATAATAAGTGCTAAACATTAGTCCTAGCAAAGTGCTGTGAGAACCTGGTAGACAGAGTGATTAGCTGACCAAGAAGGCAGCAGCTGAGCTGGAAGTCTTCACAGAGATGGTGATATTTGAGCTGTCTGGAAGGATGAGTAATGGTTTAGGAGGCAGAAAAGGTATAATGTGAGTCAAAGCCCAAGTCGGAGAATTGCAAAGGAATGCCAAGAACAAAAGTTTTGCTAGAATGTAGGGCGCGGGGTGAGGAGTGAATCGAGATGAAGCTAAAAGGGCATTTATCACCTGGGCCAGGCCAAGTGTTGTAGAGACTTGCCGTTCAAAATGTGGTCCCGGGACCTGCAGCATCTGCCTGAGATGTTGTTAAAAATGCAAATTCTTGGGCCTCACCCCCAGACCGACCAGAACAGAATCTGCATTCTGAAAACCCCAGATGATTTGTATGCGCATTAAAGTTCGAAAAGCGCTGTTGTAGAACCGTAAATGCTAGGCTAACATGTTAAGCCTTTATCCTGTGGCCCTTATACGTTATAGATCTGGTTTGTAGAAACTAAATTTAATAGCAGCATGAACAGATTGGAAGGTAGAGAAGAGAAAGCAGGATGGGTAGATAAGAGACCAAAGTAATGGCTCTGTCAAGGTAGAGAGGGAACAAAAGAGACAGATAAACACCCCCTGGCCTTGCCTTTGGTTGCTAGAGTCATCATAACCTGTCAATAATTTCTCTGTATTAAGCACCTGCTGTATTCCAAGTCCTGGACTGGGTACTGGGAGGACAGAAATAAGTGTAAAGTGAAATCCCCTGAAAATTTCACCCTATATAATGAGATGACAGACACACGAAAAGTCAACAAATACACAGGGGGGTGTATATGTGTCACACATACATGTACACATGCACGTATGTGAACATGATGTTGGCTAATTGCCACCTCTCCCTGACTCCTGCTGTAACCTATGATAAAGTGATTACTGGTCATCTTCTGGAGGTGAAACTGGTCATATGGAGATAGGAACCAATCCCAGGTTCATGGCTGTGCCCGATTAATCTGAGATTGGAATGGATAGCTAATGGGGGCTTAGAGTATCATCATATCAGCCATTAACTTGAGGGGAGGCATTTTTTCCCTGACAACGCAATCACTTGCCTCGTGCTTGGAATGTTTAAACATAGATAATATTTTGTATCTAGCAATGTTATCTTTGTAAAAATTAAAATAATAAATAGTCATGCAACGTAATTTTTTCTCTCCCCATTAATATTACAATTAGTTTGTTAGATGTTTGGTGTAAATTTAATGGCTTCGTGGATCAGATGCACTTAATACTATCTCATAAGCATTAGTGATTATTCCAAATATATTAGCCATTTTATCTCTTTGCAGAATGCCTATCTGTGCTTGTCAAATGAAAGAGCATTACCTGCAGGAAAACCCCCCATCTTGATCAATATTGTATCATAAAGTACACTGGGATTTTCTTTCCTACTGGTGTAGGCAACAGAAATGATGTCTTAGAGTAGCCACAACTTCAAGTGTTTTACAGCAGAAAAGTTATCAGAAGGAGCTCCACAGCCATTCAGCCTGAGGAAACGTTATCTACTCTTCCTCCCTGACCCAGAAGGGGTTAGGAGAATGGAGGAACCAGAACTTGGCTACATATCTAACAATCTCTAGATATACCACCATCACCTCTCTGTTTCTCCCCAACCCTCGCACCTCTCTCTCACTGTCTCTCTGCTTCTCTCTCTCTCTGGTTCACACACACCCACACACACCCACACACACCCACACACACCTCCTTCAGGAATTTCCTCACAGGAGTCAACTGTAAACAAGGCCAGCCCCACAGTTGACACAGCAGCAGTAAGGACTTTCACACTAAATTAAAGAGTAAACATAATCTCACTCTATTATTTTTTTTTTTAATGTTTATTTATTTCTGCGAGGCAGAGAGAGAGGGAGACACAGAATCCGAAGCAGGCTCCAGGCTCTGAGCTGTCAGCACAGAGCCCGACGTGGGGCTCGAACTCATGACCTGAGTGAAGTCAGGTGCTGTATCGACTGAGCCATCCAGGTGCCCCTAACTCACTGTATTATCAAAGGAAATATGAATGTGTGTATAGAAAGCCATTTTGTAACAAACTGATCATTCAATTTCATTGCGATAGAACAAGGTGTTGGGAGCCCTGGACGTAGACAAGGTTCAAGAATGTCAGCACATATCACACCACTCTGAGAAAGAGTTGAGAACCATGCGGGGACTCCCTCTCGAAAAGAGCTGTGGAAGCTACATGTACTGCAGACAAAGCTTTCTAATGCCTGCAGCAAGTCTGGTTGCTTGAAGACACATATATTCACTTTTTTCCCCCCTAGGAGGATTATTTCTTGTAGGATTAATACCAGACCATAAGAAAGAAAACAGGGGCACCTGACTGGCTCAGTCAGAAGAGCATGTGACTCTTGATCTCGGGGTCATGAGCTCAAGCCCCCACGATGGGTGTAGAGATCACTTAAATAAACAAATAAACACTTATAAAAAAAAATACTTCCAAAAAGAAAACAGAAACAAAACCCTAGTACTGTTTCTCTCACAATCAACTAGTTTCTTTTTTTCTTCTTCTAAGTTTATTACTTATTTTGAGAGAGACGGCATGAGCAGGGGAGGGGCAGAGAGAGGGGGGTACAGAGGCTCCGAAGTGAGCTCTGTGCTGACAGCAGAGAGCTCAATGAGGGGCTCGAACTCACGAACCCGTGAGATCATGACCTGAGCGGAAATCAGATGCTTAACCGACTGAGTGAGCCACCCAGGCGCCCCACAATCAGCTAGTTTCCGAGTTTACCCAGCCTGTCAGAACTCTGGGCGCTCACCTGGCATATAACTCGCGACTTACAAAACGGTGTTTCCTTGTGGTTTCAGATTTTAAAAGCCCACCACAGAGATTCAACATCTCCAATATTTTTACTAAGTCAGCTCATTTCTGATGCATCAAGGATCTAACGGAGACCACTGAGGTGTAAGTTGAGACCTAACAACGGTACTTGTTCCAGTCAACGTTTTCTAAACAGAAGATCGTTCTGCTCCTTCGTCATTCCGCTCCTGTCCCTACCACCCCACCCCCCACCTCAGGACCCAGAACCAGGGCAAATGCTGGCCATCCCCCAGTGCGGACAAGGACAAAGTGGGAGAAAGGTGGTGAGCCGCAGATGGACTGCCAAGTTCATGCCAGCTGTAAAAAGGGAAATATTAAAGCCACGGCAGCCTTTTCGCGAACCCATTGATGCCAGGAGAAGAGAATCTGCATTGGCAGGTTTTGTTATTTTTTAACTTGACCCTGACAATACCTGCTGGGCTACCTGTGCTTTCTGCCAAAGAAGTGTCAGATGAGGGAGGAAGTTTGCGCACCTGGTGAATTCAACATCACAATGCCAATTGGGAGGGAGGAAAGAGAGAAAGAAAGGCAACTACAGAAAAGAACAGAGCCAAGAAATAGAAACTGGGGAGGAGGAGGAAGAGTAATGAAACAAACAATTTGGAGGAATTCTTGTGTGACGTTTTCCAAGATCGTATTACACCACAGGGACAGTAATAATTAACGATTCTAGTCGCCTTGGGGTGTGAGTATACACCACTCTGGGTTTGAATTTTTGTACCTGGAGCCCAAAAGGAAACTCTGCACCAGCCACCGCTGTCTGTCTTAGATTTTGATGCCCTGTTTGGCTGGGCTGCTGCGGAGTTTCCAACTGCATGTAATTAAACATTAAGTGGTCTCTTGATGGGCTGTCTTTTCCAAAAAGGCCTTTCTTTAATTTACAGTCAGTATGTCTGTAGAAAACACTAGATGGTTGCTTTTGCCTGTCCCAGGGACACTTCGGCCATTCCATTCACAGCCCTGTTTTTTAAGGAGTCAGTCTGATGGAGGCAATTGGAGGGGGGAAAGGAGGGGTGAGTTTCAAAGACGTCCAAGCCTAAGCCAAGCTTGTGAGCAGCAACTGTCACACAACAAGGCCAGGACACAGAACACCATATGGAGCTTCTGCAGCCACGGGCCCTGGGACCTACGTAGGTTCTCAGTGCAGAGCATCTCCTGTGCTCCGACCTCCCTCCGCACACCCAGGACTCCCAGAGGGGCCTGAGTTTGGAGCATCACAAACTATAACCGTTCATCGGAACATCTGGATCGTATTCAAATGTGTTAAAAATACGTGTTCCCATCCATTCGAGTGTCAGCAAACATCAAGCTTCTAGCGTCACTTGCATTTCCATACATCCTTAAACGCACCAGCATTTTCCTTTAGACTCAGAAGCCTTGGCTTCCGTTGTGACCACCCAGCAGAATGGTCTCCCATAACCATGAATGTGAGTTCCATGGAAGCTGAAACTTTGTGTGCCTGGTAGAAAGAAGACCCTCAAATAGTTACTGAATGAATAGATACATCTTACAAGGGCCCTAGTTTTCCTAAACCCTAATGAAGGTTTAAGTGGAGGCTTAATTTTGTAAGCTTGACACCTGAGAATCTTTTCCTACAGCCAATCTAATATCCACTTTAGGGGCGCCTGGGTGGCTCCGTTGGTTAAGCGTCTGACTTCAGCTCAGGTCATGATCTCACAGTCCGTGAGTTCAAGCCCCACGTCAGGCTGTGTGCTGACAGTTCCAAGCCTGGAGCCTGCTTCAGATTCTGTGTCTCCCTCTCTCTCTGACCCTCCCCCGTTCATGCTCTGTCTCTCCCTGTCTCAAAAATAAATAAAAACATTAAAAAAAATAATATCCATTTTAATGTTTATTTATTTTTGAGAGAGAGACAGAGAGACAGACAGTGAGTGGGGTAGGGCAGAGAGAGAGGGAGACACAGAATCCGAAGCGGGCTCCAGGCTCTGAGCTGTCTCTGGGTGGAGACCAACGCGGGGCTCGAACCCATGAACTGTGAGATCACGACCTGAGCCACAGTTGGACCCTTAACCGACTGAGCCACCCAGGTGCCCCTCTAATATCCATTTTAATGTCTCCGGGGCCAGAAAAATATTATAATTTTACCATTCATATAATTGTTAGTATTGCAGTTAGTGTCTGCTCTTCAGAGAAATTTACAGCAGGCATGAGAAGCTACAATGTGCTTGGTTATTCTTTCAATCTCCCGAAGAGGTCAAAGCTGAAGTGTCTTCAAGGCAAACACGGACTCTTATTAATATAACTACATCTCCTCGTGGAACAAATGCAAATCTATATGAACCTACAAAAGTCCCTTTGGCAATAATACCATTAGTGTCACAACTGTCAAAAGGAATTGAAAAACAAGAGTGATATTCAATAAGCCTATGGTTAAGTACATGATAGGTGGGAATTCTCACCTAACAGGTCACCTAGTCATGAGTCGAGCTGTCGGCTGATGCTGGACAGTTCCTGGGGCTTAATTCCAAGGGTTCTTCCTTCCCTGGCTTTAAATGTTCCAGACTGGTGATTCCGTCACTTCCCTTGAGCGACTCTTCCCGGGCCATCGAGAGGTCATCACTGAGACATCTCGCAGTTTCATATTTTTATTCCAAATTAGCCCCTTGGATGCCCCTGGTCAATTCTGATGGGTGATGCCTTTTCAGACTCTTGCAGGTGGTTGTCAGGTCCCTGCTCCATCACAGACGTCACAAAGGAGGTCCTGTCTCCCTGTGCGTGCCCTCAGAGACATGTTTTGAGTTTGCAGTCTTAAACAAATTGCTTGCACAGACCTGTGTGCTGAAGAACTGTGGAAGCTGAGGACTAAAGCTTTGCTCTTTGCAAATGTGGTCCATTTTGCCTATTCAGGCTTTCTTGAGATATCAGCCCCTCTAGCCACTTACTCGTTTTCTCTGTAATTCCTTAGAGAGTTGAATTGCCGTCTTCAGTAAATTCATTTGAACAAATTCATTACCCTGTTCTCTTCTCCTTCTGCCATCATCCTTACTAGTTGATTTGCATAAAGCTTTTTTTTATTCCCAATTATTCTCTCCTTTTTTTAAACCAAGGGCCCAATTTACAAGGTCTTTATTATTTTATTACTAAACAACGTTACCACACTTTTCTTGTTAAAGGCTGATGTTTAGGGGGAAAATTGTGAAATGTGTTGGCAGCCCTGTTTAAGCCACATTTAAAAGGAAATTAAAACCATGTTTTGACAGCATTTTTAGAGATGAGGAGGAGGCAATAAACATTGCCCACAGACTGAATTAACCTGCAGTATGTGGGAATAAAGATGCTAGTATCATTCTCAACAACACTGAGAGCAGGTTGGGGTTCAGGGCATTTGGAGCTGGGAAAAAACTACTTGCAATAATGGATAAACATTTTAAATCTTACATGGAGAGGCCTGGAAGTATGATTTAAAGATAGCAGTGTGGCAGCACCTGGGTGCCTCAGCCAGTTAAGCAGTTAAACATCTGACTTCGGCTCAGGTCTTGGTCTCCCGGTTCATGAATTTGAGCCCCGCATCAGGCTCTCTGCCGTCAGCGTGGAGCCATATTTGGAACCTCTGTCTCCCTCTTTCTGCCCCTCCCCAGCTTGTGCGTGTGGCTCAGTCGGTTAAGCGGCTGACTTCAGCTCAGGTCATGATCTCATGCCTAGTGAGTTGGAGCCCCAGTGGCGGGCTCTCTGCTCTCAGCGTGGAGCCCACCTCGATTCCTCTGTGTCCCTCTCTCTCTCTCTGCCCCTCCCTGCTTGTGCTCTCCCTCTCTCCTTCAAAAATAAATAAACACTAAAAAAGATTTTTTTTTAAAAATAAAATAAAGATAGCAGCGTGGTTTGTTTTGTTACACTTTGACCCTCTTGTCAAATTTGTCTTTGCTCTTCCTTCCTTTTTGCCAAATGCCTTTGCAGATTTCAAAATCCTTACGGTTTCTTGGACTGTTGAACAAAATCAGAGGCTCTTTGTGACAAAGACAGACCCAACACAAAATGAATTTAACCATGTGGTTATGCTACATCTATAATTTGATACATATTATACAACAGTACACGATTACTCTTGCATTCTTCCTATAACTGTGTTCTTGTCCTATTGGTGGAGTGAAAACAGTCAACGTTAGTTCATCGAGGCTTCTGACTCTGACTCAGTTTTGCCGGCCAGAGACTGACTACCATGACAGTGACCATAAGGGTGGCAATAGTAACTGGGACCAAGGATTGAGCACCTATTACCTACCAGACACTGAGCTAAGTGCTTTGTCTTTCACGACAATCAGAGAAGTGGAAACTACCATGTTTTCCTGTTTTACAGATGAGGGCACTAAGGCACAGAAGGGTTGGAAAATCTTCATGAGGAAAAATATCTACTTCATTATAGAGGAGCTTAACACCAGACAATCGAACTTTAAAGCCTGAATGCTCCCCCACTGCCTTTAACTACTCCCCTCCTGGAACTCGGGGTCAGCTTCTCAAATAACAACAAAAAAATATGGACCGACTTATGTTTCCTAAGACACCTGGAAGTCACAATTGCTTATTTAAACACTGTCGTATGAGGGTTTCTACAATACTATGAGAGCCAGAGACATAAGCAAAAACCAAATACCTCTCACTCACACCACCCCTACCACAGCCCAATTTGTGTATGAATTTGAGGTAAAATTAACCAAAGCTCAGAGAAAGCTCAAGATATTCAGAAAAAGATAAGCGGGCGGAGACCAGACTGCGCTTCCACGAGGGAAGCTACCGGTTTCTGCTCGCACTAAATCCGCTCCAGTTATCCATGAAACGCACAAATGTAAAAGTTCTAGACCTACAGTAAAAAAAAACTGACCTCTGGAAAGCAGCACATTTGTCAGTTGAGATAGATCTTTGGAAGGCTGAGTAAATCACCTGGTCCCATGTCCCGCTGATTGGTCTACGATACATGCCAATCATTTCAATATGGGAGATTGATCCCACCTTCATCACTGCCATCATGAAGGCGTGGCAAGACTAGACCAAGAGAACACAGGTCTGGTCTCCTGTGTCCAGGCTCTAGACTCTATCCCAGCCCACTTCTCATGGAGCAGACACATACTAAGGAGAGACAGTCCTGACACTGTAATCTCCTCCAAATACGTAA
Source organism: Acinonyx jubatus (assembly GCF_027475565.1). Classification (NCBI taxonomy): domain Eukaryota; kingdom Metazoa; phylum Chordata; class Mammalia; order Carnivora; family Felidae; genus Acinonyx; species Acinonyx jubatus. The sequence continues at coordinate 101,925,362 of NC_069386.1, forward strand.
ACATTTTGCTTTGCCTCTTGTCTGACCAGGCAAACGCTGTCCATGTTTTTTGAACATTGTATCATCAAGACACTGGAGCCAAGGCCAGTCTTAAGCAGTAACAAGACTTCCCTGTTTATTCCATGCCCTATTTCCCCACAGTCTTTAAAAAAAGAAATCTTCCAATGTTACAAAACACACCACTGTTATCAATCAGTGACTTTTTACCCTAAGGGGTGTCCTTTTACCAATTGTATACAGCTCTCTCATCCTGAGATTAGTAATTATGACTTGAGTTTGTTTATTTAGTGTATCATTTGGGGGAGAAGATACCAAACAATGGGGTAGGGTTTGCAGATACCAGTTAATTAAAAAGCTAGGTCAGCAAACAAAGGGTCTAGGAATGAAGTTCTAGAACAGCATAGCGGGATGTCTCTGTGACACTGTTTGCTGACCGACTGAAATTCTGCATATGTCAAGTTGATTTTTGATCTTGTCCAAAGGAGCTTATTGCTAAAAATACCCAAAAGAATTTGTGTCTACTTCATCAATGACCCACTTCCAACACAGGGACCTTAAACAACATATGATTAAAATAGCTACAGTATTTTTGAAACCTCTCGATTTTTTTTTATCTGTCAATCCTTTCCAGAGCCATTTAACAAAAATCAAATAGAATGATTATAACTAGAATACTGGAGTAGCAGAGGCAGAATACTTCTACCAAGCAGTAAAGGCATATTTCTGTGACTTGAGGCTAGAGCTGAGTACCCTGGGATATGAGCCTAAAACTGTTCCCTCTGGATATTTGAAAAGTGCAAATAGTTAGCAATTGCCCTGCAGGTCACTTAGCCTGGTCTCCCTCTGGGCATCAACAGCTTTCCTTCACCACTACACTGCTTTCCTTTATTCTCCACTGTAACCCCCCCGCCCCGACTTTCTGCTGCCCCATCTATCCCTGAAATGATACGGAATGAGAACATGGTCATCTGTACTGACCTTCCAGATGGCAAAAATAAAGCCATTTTCAAAACAATAAAAGCAATTCTAGATAGTACTTTGCCTTTTATTTTTTATATGTGCATTTTCCCTCTACTGTTTGGCAAAAAAACATTCATTTCCAGAGGTCTTTTTCTAGTCATGGTCACAGTGATGTTGTTTAAAGTTTATTGGGCAGGGAAAACACACAGTTACCTTTTCAACCTTTCTAATTTGTATTGGATTCTAAGCTCCCACATCTTGGCCCTTGGGCATTTTCCTTGATAAAGCCCTCCTACCTTCCAGTCCAACAAAGACCAAAGACTTTGGATATGAAATTTTAAAGTAACCACTGGAGAAGAGGCTTCAATTGTATTGGCCCAACTGGCAATCTGTGGAAGGCCACATGAATTGCTCAGAGATAACGCCCTGCCTTTCACCTTGCGGTCACCAGTTTGAGTCAAGCAGAGATTAACGGTGTCCAAGGGTTGTTATCATCTGGTGATGGCCTGGGAGCTGATATGAAATAAATTGCTAGTATCTTGCGTCTACTTGCCTGAGGTCACTCAGTTCAGGCTATTTTAGGGACCAGATCCAAATCTTAGCTGCAATGGTTACTCTAAATGGAAGCCTCTGCGCAAAGATCAAATGCTAAATAAACCCATAGATTATGCTTCCTCTTGCACTAATGGAAGATATCCCCTTAGACAAGGTTGGAAGTAAGCTGGGGAGTTATGGGGGTGGGAGGGTGGGGGGGATGGGCTAGATCTGCTATTCTGAAGACAGGCCTCTAAGTATTTAATTTAAATTCTACGCTGGGTCCCCTACAGGTGATTATACCATCTGACCTTGAATTCCTTACCTGGATGGTATAATCATGCCCTCCTTCTGATTTGGTTGGAAGGTCCCACCTCCCTTATCTATTATTTCATCCACCTTGACAATCATTAAACTTTAAGGAAAATGAAAAACCTTTCAACAGAAAAATTTGGGAACCTAGGCATGATTACTAAATCTATGTACGTGCACAAAGAGAAAGGGAGATCCAATTCATACTAAATTTTCTAAAGTTTTAAATTAGAGCCAGATAATATTTTGTTGTTATTACTGTTGATTGTCTTGTTTTGGGTAAAGAGACTTGGGGTGCCTGGGTGGCCCAACTGCTTAAGCATTTTGTTTTGGCTCAGGTCATGATCTCATGGTTCTTGAGTTCAAGTCCTGCACTGGGCTCTGGGCTGATAACACAGAGCCTGCTTGGGATTCTCTGTCTCCCTCTCTCTCTGCCCCTTCCCCTTACATGCTCTCTTTCTCTCAAAAATTAAATAAACATTTTTTTAAAAGAAGTTTTTTGGTCTGAATCATTAAAATGTTTGCTTAAATTCTCTACTTCACATTTCATATGTAGATAATATTAAAAACAAGTCTTATTTAATTCATTTGTTATTTTACAATGCATTATACGTAAATAGCCTCATGGGCAATAATTCAAATTGGGCCTAACTAGGTAAAATTTAAAAATAAAAGGGATTTTTTAGATTACTTTGTTTAAAAAAAAAAGTTTCAAAATGTTAGGGGTAGATCTAAATGTCACTGGGCTGCCATTTTGTCCAGGTTTTATGAGAACTACAAGTATCTATCCCCAAGTTCACTCTTCTTTCACAACATATGAATCATAAAAACCAATGGCTCTTAATTCGGGGTGGTTACAGCCTGTGTGTGTGTGTGTGTGTGTGTGTGTGTGTGTGTGTGTGTGTGTGTGAATTTAACAAAAGCTGTAGATCTGTCCAGAAAAATTACACTGAACACACACCAAAAAAAAATGTATTTTTCTATACAATTGAGAGAATTTATCCATCCTCTAAAATCTATCCATGGACAACCATCCCCAAAGGGAAGTTCACTGTTAAGAACTCCTGAAGAAGCACCTGGGTCACTCAGTAGGTTCAGTGACAGACTTGGGCTCAGATCATGATCTCCCTCTTCTGGAGTTGGAGCCCCATATCAGGCTCTCTGTTCTCAGCACACAGAGCATACTTTGGATCCTCTGCCTCCCTCTTTCTGCCCCTCCTCTGCTCACGTGCAAGTTCTCTCTCAAAAATAAATAAATATTAAAAAAAAAAAAGAATTCCTGAAAAAGATATCAGCGCAGGCACCTCTTAATAAAATTGTGTATCATACACTCCATACCTTTAGCTATACCTATGAAGGAAAGGGGGAATAAAAGAAGGAAGAAAAAGGAAAAGAGGAAGTGATGTGTTCATTTACAATAGTCAGGAATCAAGATTATTGGTTTAACCAACTCAATTACTTGTTCTTGAAAATAGGGAATGTATGTTTATACCATCCCCCCCCCCCCCATCTCAAGATCAGAGGGCCTTATCTGTGGTCAGTTTTAAGACTAAATAAAGGCTATGCTTTTTGGTAGAGATTAATCAATAGACTGAGTTCTTGTTAGCCTTCTAAAGCTTCAAAGTGGCCAATTTAGACTAAAATTAAAAATAGCATCAACTTAATCCGCAAGAAGAACTATTGACAAAGACATTTCAATTAGAGACTTGCCTCAATTTAAAATGTATAATATTAATGTGACTCTTCATTCCACAATTACCTAATTTCATTTTTGGATGTGTGCGTGTGTGTGTAAAACTCTCCAAAGTATCTGCCTCCCTATGAAAAAATTCCTTAGCACTGTGTAGCAATAAGAATGAATAGCTGGACATTTCGAGCCAAAGGTAACTCAAAGGTTGTCACACTCGCATGGGTCCATGGGCAAGAAGGACTCGGGAAAAGCTGTGCACCGTCCGTGTTCAAAACTCGAACGCAGCGTTCATTTTAGGACGCTCCTTACCAGTCTTCTGAACCTGCCCTGGCAGCTCCCGCGGGCTGGGTCAGGCCAGGCCAGGCCTCCAGGTGGAACCGGAAGCTGCCACCCGCCGGCCGGCGTCCAGGCCTGGGGCCCGGATGGGCGCACTGCCGCAAGGATCCAGGACGGGGTCCAGACCCTGGGCACTGGGGTCCGAGCCCAGGCCCGCCCGGGGAGGCAGCGTTTACTCCAAGTCGCGAGCTCTAGGGACAAGCACGTCGCAGTTCTCCCGTCTTTTCGCCACGAGGTGCTCGAAGGAGGAAATGTGGACTTCTGCGCCCGCCCAGAGTGGGGCGCCCACGTGGGACCGGACCGCGGGGCGTTTTGGCCTCTTGCGTCATTACGCCCCCACGCACCACCCTGAACCTCGGAGAGACTGCGGAAGCCGATAAAGGTGGGGCACGAAGACCACGGCACCCCCACCCCCACCCCCACCCCACTTCCCGCTTTTTCGAGAGCGGTGGCACTGTGCCTGGGGCCCGAGCCTTCTCAGTCTCCACGGGAGACCCATCCACCGCGGGTTCGAGGCCCGCAGCCGTCGGAGGTACGGGTTAGGGGTCTTGGTCTCGCTGTCCCCAGCAGCTGGCCGGAAGCTGCCTCTCGGCCAGGAGAGTGAGACTCTCTGCGGTCCCTGGCACTCTCTCTGGTCTCCAAGTCACCTTAGCGGGGGCGGAGGGGGGTGGGCGCCGCTGGGGCTGGGGAGGCCCAGCATGCGGAACCCTCCGCTTAGTTTGCTGAATTGGGGTGCGGGTGGGGAGGGTGGAGGACGGGAACACGCGCCTGCACCACTTTTGCTGGAAACCCGGGTCCCCGCTCCCTCCCTGGCGCCGCAGCCGCTGCAGGGGCGTCCACGGCGCCGTCGACTGCGAGCAGCCAGGCCTGTAGGCTTCCGCGCCGCCGGCAGGAGCGCCCCGCGAGTGTTCCAGACTCGGCGGGCCTTGTCGGGGCGGGAGGGCAGGGGCTTTAGGGACTCTGCGCCGGCGCTGAGAAGCGCGGGGGTCCCGCGGGGAAGCCCCGGACTTAGGGCAACGCAGACGTCCCGGGCGCGGGCCTCCATCGGCCTTAGCCGCCTTTCGGGCAAAGCTCCCTTAGAAGCGGGGAGGAGGGGCAGTGGCCCGCGACCCGCCCCTCTTTCGTCTGGAGGTGACCTTATGCCGACAGGCAAGTTTTCCCCCTCCCCTTTCCAAAACTCTACGCGTTTGTTAAATCCGGTTAAATGAAGAACACAGAAGTCTCCCGCTCTGCTGTCGGGAGAAACGCCTCTACTTAAGAGCATCGCAGCTAAAATGTGGTTTGGCTGTAAGCTGATAATCAAGTAGCTGTGGTCAGACACCCACTCCAGAACATCGCTATTCAGGGACCATGTTGTCACACACGACGTCCATTAGGCCCCAGTAATCCGCCATCAACGCATTTTAGAGCCATTTGAATGTTAAGGAGATTTTTATTAATGGCCCATGAGCCTAAAATGTGACTATTGATTCTTGGAACAGATTTTAACAACTAGGGGCCGGGATGAGTGATTTTCAGGTGGCAGTGTGGCCGCAGGCCTCTGGAGACTCCAGTTGGCAGATTGGGGGCAGGGCCTCAGGGAGAGTCTTCACCCAAAAGCTGACTCTAAGGGGCGCTTTCAGGTCTTTACCTGGGGAACCGAGGGTGGAGGGCAGCAGACCTGCAGGGTGCAGTCAAGTGCTGCTCCTGTGTTTCCCGGAGGCCGCATTTGCTGGGCTCGTCCTGGGCCGTTCAGAGGGGTAGAAATCAGCACTGGTATAGCTGCTAGAAACCGGCATCTTATTTTTAAAGACACCCTCGGCTGCAGGTGTCTCCTAGTAAGAAACATCTAATCCAAAGGCCCCCTTCCCACCTCCACAGTAGGCAAACCAAGGCGAGGACGCCGGGAGAGGGTCGCAGAGGATTCTGATTCTTGGACAGCTTTTTTTTTTTTTTTTTTTTTTTTTTCCCTTCTGGAACTAAAACAAGTCAGTTCAAACTTTGGTCACTTACCATTATATATTTGCTGTGGGATTCTTTTTTGTTTTCTTTGTTTTGTTTTGTTTTGTTTTTTTCCACCCCCAAATACCATGTTTCCTTCCACTAAGAATGGAAGGTAAAGAGTTGGGGAGATTAAGGAATAAAAGTGACTCATGGACCTCATGCTGTTCGACTTTCCCTTTAGGAGAAAAACAAAATTCGGAGTCGACCCTCCCCCCAGTGATAGCCTGGCCTCTCGGGCACCTGCAGTTATCTTTGGCCGAATGGGTTGGGCTTGGTAGGGCTCCTTTATTTGAATTTGCTTATTGTTTGTTTGCAGTCGACAGCAGGTTGATTTTTAAATATAAAACACGCTGCTTGCAAGAGAGGAAGTCTGACAGATTCCCTTTAGAATTGGGGGGCGGGGGGAGGTGGTGCCTGCCTTGCTTCTGGGAGTTGCTGCATAGTAGAAGGTCTTGCAAACGCACGCCTGCTCACTTCTCTCAGCCACTTCTGCAGACAGAAGCTTCCTCCAGCTGGCGGAATGGGTTCCGTGTCCTTCGAATTGCCTCCCTTGGAAAAACTGCCCTTTCCAAATAGTGCCTAAATTTTGTTTTAATCGGGTTAAAAACAAAAACCCACAAATGCGTTCAAGGCCTCATATTGCTATTAACAGGCAGTTTGGAAGAGATGCTCCAAGCAATTCTATACAATGTGTCTCAATACACCGGAGCACTATGGTTTCACATGTAATGTTAATTCTGTCCGAGACAAATCCCATAATCTGTGCAGTTTCAGAGCCTAATAGTGAAAGACATCGGGGTGGGTTTTGTTGGGGGTTTTGCTCTCTCCATCCCAGGGGCTCCCTGTCTTTCCTATCGTGCTAACCCACGGGCGGAAATGGGGCGGCTGGGGGATCAGGTTTTATCCCGGCATGCTGCGCTTACTGGGTGCTACCCGTTGAGAGAAAAACAGAGGTGTGTTGAAGGCACTGGTCACAGATCTGGGCATGCAGATACGCGACTGGGGCTTGGACCCTTTTGTGGTAGGAAGGGGAAAGAGCTGTCCTTCCTAAAGGTTTCCAAGGAAGGCAAGAAGCAGGCTGAGGTCATGGCTGAGTCCGACCCTGTATCTTCCCGTTTGGGTTGTTTTCTACGACGTCCGCTTCAGTTGTGTGGGATGCGCCCGACGCCTGCCTGACTCCTTTGTTTTTCTCTTTTGCGTAATTAAAACATGTCTCTGTGTGCAGTAAACCACCACCTAACACTGGCACGCCTGGTTTTGGGTTACAGCTTTGTCCCGGTAACAACAGCGAGGTTTTCACCGGGTGTTAGATGCGGGTTCAAACTTGTGCTGTACGTGCCAGGTCTGGCTGCCCGACCACCCGCTTCTGGTTAAGTGCGGGCGGGCACAGTTCTGCGGCCGCTGCCCTGCAGGTGACCGGAATGGGCTTCCTGGCGCCTTCCAGGACGCCTAAGGCACCGCTTCCCCATTCCAGACCCGGCTTCCAGCCTTCGGGGCTGTTCAGTGCTGCGCCCAGGTCCAAAAAGGAAAAGACAGGGCACTCGGTTAAAAAAAGAAATGTAGAAGGGTAGGAGAAAAGGGATGAGGCTCCCCTCTGAAAGCCTCAGCCCAGAGCCCAGGACCCCGAGGGAGGGCGGAACACACAAGCACGACTTCCCCAGACCCGCCAGCCGGAGCACCTGGCTCTCCAGGGAGATCTCTGAGGGCCCAGAGCAGGCCCAGCTGGACTCCCTGTCGGCGCCACGGACGCCCCTCGGCGGGAGCCCCCGCTGTGGCGGCGGCGGCGGCCTCCCCCTCGCTGCCGGGAGGAGACCCAGCGGTCTGCGGCGCTTCCTCCCGGGAGACGAGGAGAGCCAGAGGCCGTAGGCCCCGCCAGGCCCGCTTTCACCTCCCTGGCCCCCTCTCCTGGGCCCGGCCTCTCCTTGGTCTCAGTTTTCGTTCCTTTTCCAGCGCAAGGTGCTCTGCTCGTGTCCGGACCACACACACACTCTCCTCCCTCCCTCCGCAACTCGGGCCGGGCCGTGCTGTCAGCCAGACGCCTCCCAAGCCCGCGGCCGACCCAAAGGCGACTTCAGGGCTCGAGGAGGCCGCGCTCTCCGTGCGCTGAAGGCGCGCAGGCCCCGCGGCGGCTCCTCAGCTCTGCCCGCGGCCCCCAGCCCCCTGGGCTCTGGCGCGGCCGGATCCCGCGGGGCCTGAACACTTAGCCGAGCGGGGTGGGCTGCGGCCCGGCGGAGGTCCTGGGTTCGGACCCCAGCCGGAGGCAGGGCACAGGAAGGGAGGGGAACTCAAAGAACGAGAGACGGTCTCCTGTCGCCTCCGCCAGGCCCGCAGGGCTGTGAGTAGGGCCCAGAGGGCGGTATCGGCCCGGGGAACTGACTTGGGCCTCTGCCCCAACTGGGGCTCCCAGGGGCAGGGATGCGAGTCCTTTCCCCGGCCAACTCCGACGGGCCTCCAACCCTGAAAGATCGCGGTGAGTTCGGCCGAGAACCCGGGCCGCGCTCCTGCGCCGCCCCTGTGCACACCTTGGGGCACAGTTCCCGCAGTCCCGCCCAGGGCCTCCCGGGGCCCCACGCCTCCCGCCCAGGCTGTGCGGGGCTGGGGCCGAAGGGACGTTTAGAGGAAAGGTGAGACCAAGGAACCGGATGGGAGTTGAGGAAACTGACCATTATCTAAAACTCGGAAATTTCGGCAGCCGGAAATTAATTGACTTGATTGCATTGCTCTTCTTATCTGGGAAGGCTAGAAACACTCCCAAGGTGAAATACAAACGGCCAAGAATCTTTGTGGGGAAGATAAAGGATTGGGGCAGCAGATTTTTGTGAAGCGGACCACCCCACCGACCTCTGCCCCCCGCCCCAGTTGCCAATATGCAGTTGAACTAGCTCCCTGACGCCTTTGGAGGGTGACGTCATTTCAGTACAAGTATCACCATGACTGGGCTTAATTTTGTTAAACCCGGTCTTGAGTAGGAGGGGTGATCAGAACTCTCTGGACGTCTTTAAGCCAGCGCTTGCTCCCCGCCCCCCTTTCCCTCCCTTCGTTGCCTGCGGTCAGGGGGAATTCATTTCTACTTTGCCGTCAATCCAAAGGGATTTAACTCCGTGGTCTGTTAAACGAAGTTGTGCAAAGGTGATGGAAAAATTAGTTTCAGAAGATGCTCAACGCCTTTTTCTGACCTCCTCCGTGTTTATAGTATTGGGGAGAAATCTAACCGCGTTATTTGCTGAGCAATTATTATTATGCCATGTTATAATTATACCATTATTATTTTTAATGAGAGGGGGTCTTTTCCTGATCCTTTGTGGGGCATCCTGAAAACTGGAAGCAGGGAGAGAAATTACTTTCGATCTGCTTTACTGTTGGATGAGAAAAGCTGGGAGAGTTAGATCCAGAAGCTGGAAAATTATAAAGCAAAGATTCTCTCTTGGGCCTCAATTTCACTTCGGTGTAAACTCTGTAGGGTAAATATTATCAATGGGTACTGGAAAATCTTGCCATGAAGTTTTGCCTCAGTTGCTTCTTGTTAACTATTGCATTTCTTTTAGCAGTAAAACAAAACCAATTTACTTATTAGGCAAGATTATGTAGGGTTCAAGAGAGCATGCACGGCCAGGGACAGAAAAATTAGCTAGAAAACAAAATGGTTGCAACTACTAAAGTCATTTAAAAAGTTAGTCAAGAGTCACTTAATTTGGGTCAAATTTAAGAACATAAAGAGTTTAACATTCAATACTGCTTTTACCTGAGGAGCACCATGACCATTGGCCCATTTGTCTTTTCTGGTGATTGGTTTACAAAATGCAAGTAGAACTGAGAAGGGACCTATTTTCTTTTCCTCAGCACTTTCTTTTAAACAAAACAAAAACAAAACTGACCAGGGTGCCTTATGTTCAACTACTGAAATTATAGGTTTTAAAACTTTTCTGGAACTCTTTTGTTCAGAAATCATTTCTGCCTGAACTGCTTTCAGATTCTGATTACATTCCCTCTCATGTTCACCTCAGATTTTTTTGGAAGTTAAAAAATAAAAAATCCCCTTAAATGAGAGAATAAAAACAAGGAATTCTTGCCATTCCCATTTTCTCTGAGGTACTACAGTTCCCCCTGTCTCGCTAAAAAAGAAATGAGCTATGTTAAAAGGTACCAATAAAGTGCCTAAGAAATCACCATGGCATGCGGCAAGGAGAGCAAGATCCTAATGATTGTTAGGCTCCCTATATTCTATTCCAGAGCAGTCCTGATGGAAGTCACACAAAGTGGACATGCCACAGTCACTCGTATCTAGTTCATCCATTGGTAAAGCCAAAAATGCTTTTTAAATAGAGTTTATGGATTTCCTCTCTGACCTAAATAAAATATGTTTAGGGAAGGAGAGGCTGAATATGGGCTTCTCATCCATAAATAGTGGCATAAAATTAAACTGGACCCAATATTGTGCTAGAACCATTTTAATATAATTATACATATCTGCCAAATCCAGGAAGGAAAGGTTTATGCATATATAACTTTTCCAGTTAACATCTGCAAGCATAAACGACAATGATCTCAGTCTATAAATTCATCAGGGTCAGAGCAATTGACCAATGTCTCTTTACTGCTAGGCTTACCAACAGTAAATTACAGATGAATTAGTGTCCTTCTGTTTCTCTTCTCTCACTCTCCTTGTCCAGAGACATTTTGTTGTAAAGTTTCAGTGCAGCTCACCTCCAGCCAAAGGTAATCTTTTTAGATAAGTACTCAGTTGCTCTGAATTTGCTTATAATTATAACCTATTTAATCACAGAAGAACCCCTGCAGAGGTGGAGTTCAAGGTTGCATACAATAACAGGAGATCACAGTTTTGAAGTCTAGCACAGATTAAAAACCACAGATGTACCATTTATAGAAGACACACACTGATTGTCTCTTAAACTACATATTGACTCCTTATGAACATTATTTTTTAAATAAAGTAGTGCATCTAGGACAATCAGTCGCACAATTCACACAGCCCTGAAAAGTTTTTCAGTGCCAACTACCAGTTGGTCATGAAACGTGAGTGAGCTTGAGACACTGTCCATTCCTAAGATTCAACCACGGATTGGCTAAAACATTGGAACACCTCTGCTTAAGAAGGCTATGTCCTTCCCTCCTTTCCCTCGCAATTTAGTTTTGTTTATTTTTGGTGGTGTTTGGTTGCACATGGCTAGAATGCTTTTGATCACTTTGCAAATCAGGAAAACCAATGACCTAAAACTATGACAGGATCTTAAGTAGACTGGTCTGTCCATTTCAGGTTGCTGGTTGGTGGGCCCCTGTAAGGCCCTTCATTTTTCCTTCTATGCCTCTCGGATCATTGATCAGAAGATGAGTCTGAGCATCATCCCATCTAACTCTTTTAACCAATGCCTGGCTAAAACTGGAATGTCCAGCCCAGTATATTTAAAAATCACCCACAAAAAGGTTCTACGGATCTTCACAAAACCTGGAATTTCCACGAGGATGTCTGATCTTTATAATCCAAGCAGTCAGCATTGAAGTTAAGCTTCCAGGAGGCAGTTTGGTCCTTATAATCCAAACAATCAGTGGTTGAGTTAAAACCCAAGCTTGAAGCTCCATATCCCTGGGTGGAAAGAGAAGCTGGGGACTGATTGAGATGGCTGGTGACTGCATTGGTACCCATGGGGCTGAGTGTGGCCCCTGGTCCAGGAAGCTGGTGATGCATAGGGGTCAAATAAGATCCACAGTCCATGCCCCCAAAGTAGGAAGTTGAGCCAGCATATCCTTGACTATAACCTGAAGCCTGAGTATAGGTCATGGGATAGGACCTCTGCATGCAGGAAGAGGAGGTGGACAAGGGATCTGACAGTGGGGAGATGGAAGCTGGGCTCCAGATAGACACGGGAGCACTGCTGCTGGAAATGGCCGGGACTGAGGTGCTAGAGGGGGGAGTGAACTGGCCACTCGTTCCACTCTCTGAACTCACTTCCCGGGCTGGAGAGGTCTTCTTTTTGGCAGGTCTCACTTTGTTTTGACCTCCATTCTGTTGCTGCTGCTGCTGTTGGCGGCACTTAGCTCTTCGATTCTTAAACCATACCTTGAAAGGGAAAGAAATTTCTTTAACGTGGTTTCAAGGACAGGAGTGGCTTCCAGATTACAAATCTGCTCTCCATGGACAGATGAGCTAAGCAGACAATCTCTCCTGCCACTGAAAACCCATTTTGTGGTGCTTTCATATATACCCCTGAAACTGTAAGAAAGTGGGGAGGCTGTCTTAAAGCCTGGACTCCCAGCCCAGTATCATAACTCATATGGCTAAAAATTCTCCCTCTCATTTTCCTATCTCGTATTTCACCTTAAATACACACATACACATAGACCCAGCAGTATTGTGGAACACTCTTACAGTGGAATTCCATGTTTCTAGGTCTTTTGGAGCAAAACACAAGCAAAGCGAGGGATAACAATTCTGTTGTTACTCAACAACAAGAACAGCCTAAATTCAAAGTTTACAGTCCATCTTCTGGGGAGTAACTTTTAATATGGAGGTTCCATCACTCTATTTTTTTTTCCTTCTCTCCTAAAAAGGCTCACTTACAAAAGAGAGCTCCAAGGAGAAGCATTCCTGTTGAAGGAGGTCTGAAAGCCACTGTTTGCTGAAACTGGCTTTATGGTAAGTGGAATGTTTTGTACGTACTCAGCTTTGAGCTTAAGCACAGACTTCTCTGCTAGTCTCAGGTCTGATACTGGAGTCTTTGCCTTCAGGGTGGTGCCACTCAGCACACAGATTCAGTGTCCTGGGCTATGTTCACTGGCTTGTCAATTTAAGTGTCTGCCTGCAACTGTGAAGACTGTCTTTACCAGCCCTGTTCATGTTCTGCAATGAAGGAACAGTATTTGCTATGGGAGGGGGCCTATCAAAGAAATTACCACCCTTTGAGAGAAAACCACAGGCATTTTCTGAGCAACATGTCCTCCGTGGTTTTCTCGAATGAGCTCTACATATGGGTGTGTTAACTGTGCCCCCAAAGCTGAGCATATCACCACCAACCACTCAGAGCCACTTACTTTCTTGCAGTGAAGACTTGAGTTCAAGCCCCCCAAGTGCTAAATTCCTCCGTCCTACTTTGGAAAGTCTCTTGTGTGATCTGCAGGTCACATTGATATGTCCTGGCTAAAGGGGAGTCCCAGGTGTGTGTGTGTGTGTGTGTGTGTGTGTGTTTAGGTGCTAAACATTATTTCCAGAGAACTCTATATGCGGCTTGCGTTTGAGGAAATTTGGAGTTTACTTTCCCTCTCCAGCTTAAGGTCAAGTTAAGGGGAGGGGGGGATGTCACTGAGGATGTTGCCTTGATATTTTATCTGCAAGATGGCTCAGAGCTAGCAAATTCTGTCTACACCCTGAGAAGTTAAAGAAAACACTATTATTGTGTAATTTCTTTGTTAAGAACACCAGTGTTTCTGTGGCTTGGCTCTATCGCCAAACTGACATGTGACCTTGAGCAAGTCATTTACTCCCATTTCTTCACCTGTAAAAATATTGGGGCTATACAGGAGCTAAGCTCCTTTCACCTCTAAAAGTAGATGAGAATGGGGTAGGATTTCCGCACGGGGAAAGGGAAGTATTAAAATATTAAGTGACTGCCCTTGAAATCTGCCAAGACCAGGCCTCTGTTGGCTGGGGACCCGAAAGCTCTAGGACTGTGCTTTATCACTGCAGCAAAATCTCCAGTCTTCCCTTACAACCTAGGTCGGGAGACTCATGCAGAGACTCACCCCTAGGGTGGGGTGGGGGTGCAGAAAGGGGCAAGAGGAGTAATCAGGCCCAAGGAGCCTTAGAACAAGAGTGTACTGGCCTCCAATGGAGGCCTTCCTTTCACACTTTCTAAGACCTGGGACTCTGCCGGGTCCTCAACATACACCGAGCTCAGGGGAGGAGTGGCACGGTCAGGAAGGACGGTTCTATCTACATCTGCCCTACCTGCACCCTGGACTCGGGCAAGTTGATTTTCAGCGCCACCTCCTCCCGCATGAAGATGTCTGGGTACCGGGTCTTAGCAAATAGAGCTTCCAGCACGTCTAGCTGCGCCCGTGTGAACGTCGTCCTCTCCCGGCGTTGCTTCCGGGGAGTGGCTGCGGGACAAGAAGCCCAGGGCCCTTTAGGGTGGGGGAGCAGTTTCTCAGTCATAGGGGTCTCTGCGGGTGCTCCGACTCCCCCGACCCCCACTCCCGGCACTTCCCTTGTCCCCCCAGCCCTTCAACCCAGAGCCTACCAGTGTTCTCCCCACCCCCTGCCCGGACCCGGAGCCGACACTCGGTCCCCAGACAAGCACTGTCCTTTCCAGGGGAGCCCCCACTTTTGACATCGGAGATCGCTCCAGCCAGAGCGACCCTTCCATAGATAACAAATGAAATAAAAGGAAGCCCAAAATCCTAAACTCCCACAGAAGCAACCCCTAAGCCACAACACAAACAAAAAATCCATTCCGTGAAGTCAAGGGATCCCCGAGGACCCGCAGTTCGGATTGATGGGGTGAAATCTCGATCCTGCTCGAGACTCTGGTTTTGAGGGCCTTTGTTCCTCCATCTTTAAAATGGGGGCATATTTCCTACTTCTATGAGGATTTAAAAAAACAGATCTGACCGGAAAGGAAAGCACCCATACCCAGGGTAAGTCACACCTTTAGGGCTTAGAGGCATGGGGCCTGGAGGTCACAGGGGAGGCCCCAGGATTGGCCCGGAGAATTTAGGAGGAGAAACCCAGCTTCTCGAAGAGGGTCCTTCGAGGAACTAGGATTCCAGATACGGGCGGAGGCAGGAACCTTCCTCGCCCGGCTCCGAAGTGTGTCCCCCCAGTCACTCCAATTAAGAATAAAGCGGTGTGGGTTTCCTCCAGTGTTGCAGGATCCACCTACTCCCTCCAGCCCCTATCCTCCCCTCCGGCCGGTAAACGCCCTGTGGCCCTGAGCTGCTTTTTCGAAGGAAAACCCAGTGGGGACCTCGCCTGGAGCTGGGGTGGGGGCAGCGCGACCGCCGGCCCCAGAGCTCCGGGGGGAAAAGGGCGTCACAATCCGAGGGGCGGGTCTGGAGAAAGGCGAGGCAGGAGTGCCGCGAGGCTCACTTACCCGGGTAGCCCACCGAGGGGTGCAGCAAGTCCATGCCCGAAGTGGTCAGACTCAGTCCATTGACTGCGTAAGGCGGTTGCTTAAGATAAGACATCATGCTAAGGTTGTTTGGAGGCGCAAAATCGGCCCAAATCGGGGGGACCCAGCCAGAAGGTCTCGCTTCGCTGGGGGTGGACAGATTCAGGGTCCTTAGTGTGTGGGTTGGGAGCGGTTGAACTATGGGCAAAGCAAACAAACAAACAGAGGTGCTGGTTTACTGCTTGGCAGGCGGCAGCTCTCCCACGTTCCACCACTAACTTCGAAAGAGCCTGGGCTGTGCAAGGTAGAGGCTTTTAAAGGACTTGCAACCCACCCCTCACCCCCGCCCCCAGCTGCTGTGGAACTAGAGGGGATGGAGAGAGACCAGATAAACCTGTCTTCCCCACCCCCACACTAAACTTAAGGGGAAAAAAAAAAAGTACCAGAAGAAAGCAATTACAATCTGCCTTCCCCCCCCCCCCCCCCCCCCCCCCCGCCGAAGAACAAAACCCTGCGCCTTCAAATGCACACATTGCATTCCTATCCCTACATTTGCATAGGACTCATTGGCTGGCACTAGCTAATTGTCTCAAACAAAACTTGATTGGGGCCATTTGCAGAGACAAAGAACTCTTTGGCTAAATAAATAATGCTGATAACAAAGCCCATTGGTGAGAAACAAAGAAACAATTCAAGAAATCTACCTCTCCCCAGACTGTTGCCTTTCCAAGGCAAATTTTAATTATCTTCGCTTTTTTACCACTTTTAACTGCTGTGAACCTAAAATGTCAGTGCATTTAACATCTAAAATACGAAGTTGCTAATCGACAAAGTTGAGAAAACTGCTCAACTGCTATGACTCCACATTTGAAGTCATTTCCAGTAATCATTTTCACCTAATTAGTAGTCTGGGTAATTAGATTTTGAGGTAAGTAACAGATTTATTAAGGTTTTGGAGGACCTTGATTATGTGTCTAAAGAACTAAAGCTAAACAAACAAGTATTTAACTTTTAATCGACACCCATCAAATATTTAAACACACTGCAAAAAAAAAAAAAAGTCTTAGAGATTGGCATGAGGTTTGCTAGAAATCCTGAAGTTAGAATCCCACCAATCAGATAATGACAGGCCCCCACATTTGCAAGCAGAAAGGGTGAGCATTTGTAGTGCAAGCCGCTTCCATGTTGGTTTTGGTGTTGTAGAGGCAGCAGATCCTGCGGGAGGCAAATTTTCAGACATTGGGGTTCTCAGCAGCTACAGCAGAGCTTCCTGTTAATTCTAGCCGCCTGCCTTTTGCACATTTTAGTTTTGAAGAAAGTAGATCCACAAACACCCTAAGTTGTGAAACTAGTAGAATTTCTCCCTACCTTTCAAGTTTTCTACAATCCTATAAGAAAAAGCTCAGGGAGGCAAAAGGCAGGCAGAAAAAGAAAAGTTATTTACTTTCTTCAGCTGTGTGTCTCTCACTGCCCCAAGCAAAAGGATCCCAAATGGATGTTAATACGGGCTGACAGTTTTCAAGTCTAGCTTTTATTTGACTAAAAATTGGCACTTATCCTGCAAAGACCTCTACTTTGCAACTTTGATACTATGAGAGATTGCTTCAAAATGGCGGATACAAGATTAGGAGAAGTTCCCTCTTACTTTGACAAAGGTCCTACTGAGTTTTTAGGACTGGGTTTTCATATTTCCATTGCTTTAGAGATCAAGGCACAAAATTCTACAAATGGAAGTCAGTTACTGCAACTTCTTCCCGATTTAAAGTCATAGCACAAAAATCATGCTTTTCTACCCTCGGGTCTAATTTAATGTAATTTTATAAATACCCTTCTTGGAGGAGTTTGAAAAATCTCATCAATAAAACTAATTTAGTTGCCCCCTGTAACAAAGACTTGATATTTTCTACTCTCTTTCCAAGACAGAGTTATTTAGAGCCTGTGAAAACAATGTTGCTTTAAAATAGTCATTTATGTGTTTATGTAGCTTCTAAGCTGGAGTTCTTTCTTGTTTAATGCAGTCTTACTATATTGTACAGTTCTGAACTACCACAGAAAAAACCAAAATCATAGCAGATGTACACATGAGAAATACGGAATTGTTCTTACATGTAGAGCTCTCACCCAATTAGAAATGCACATTCCAACATAAAAAGCAGTAACAGACAGAAAGCACTAGGCAAAGATCTTTCTCGGAACAGCTTTGCCCTTGCCATCGCAAAATCACTAAAATTCTAGGGATAAACTGTTTTCACTTTAGCTACTCTATGCATCTTTAAAAGAAAAAGAAAAGCACCCCCAAATAAAACTATTCGATACTTTGACCAGCCGGCCTAGGCTATGAAAGAGCCATGCACTCTCCAAAGAAGAGGCCATTGGCTCTTCCATTAACTTCCAAAGCCCTGCAAGGACGCCTTTCTCCCTTCCTCTCTAAAGCGAGCCCAGAAGGGGAAACTGAAATACCCTTTCAAAAATATAAGCGTCAATATGACTGCTCGTGAGGTAGCCACTGGAGAAGTCCTACCCACGGGAGCGGGCGACGGTCGCTGGGCGAGTCTCCGCAGCCGCTGGGCGCCCGCACGTCCGGGCGCGAGTGCCTCGGTCCGGCGTCCCTGCCCGGCAGCCCCGCAGTCCTGGCGCCCCGGGTCCGGCTCCACTGCCCGCCCGGGCCCGCGCCGCCTTATATCTAACGGTCAATTCGTGCAATCTGTCGCTCTTCCATCCCTCCCCCACATCTCCCCCCCTGGTGTGTGTGTGTGTGTGTGTGTGTGTGTGTGTCTTCCAAGGAGCCCATCTACCAGTTGCTGTGTCCTCGCTCAATAATAATTACCTCGTCCAAGAATTAATTATAATAAATGTTTTCTTGATAAACTAACGAGATAATCCGAGGGGCACACGTCCCTTAATTACAGGCCGCCGTGCTCAGCTCCGCTTCTCGTCCGGGCTGATTAATTTTCTGCATGATGGAAAAGAAACAAAACTACGCGGACTGGCGACTGGCCTGTGGCTCGGAGGACCGCGAAGAGCAGGAGGAGAGAAAGAAAGAGGAGAGAAGTGGGCACCGCGGAACCAGCCGGCGCGGGCCTCCCTCTCCGGCGAACTCGAGTGAAAGTTTCTGGCCTCAGGGAATCAAACAACGCTGCCACCCGCAAGGGAGGGAGGAAGAAACGTGCCAAAAGGGTTGGCCTTGACTATTAATTATGGTGAGGAGAAAGCCCCAGTGTTAGCTCGGGGAGTGAGGAGAGGTCTGGTGTCTACCTTCCTTTGGGGGGAGGAGTTTCCTCTCCAACTGGTCTCCTGTGCTAATAACTTTCGGTGCCTGGAAAAAGTCCCGAACTGAGCGGGGAAAAATCCTGACCCCCCCCACCCCCCCAGGCTCTCGGACGGAGGAGAGCATTTCCAGGAACGACTTCCCCACCCCCTCCCCAAGTCATCCACCGCTCCAGGGTCAACGCAGCTCGGCCTTCCGTCCCCGCATCCCACTTCTGTCTGTGAAGGAGGAAAAAGCCAACTCGGGGGAGTTCTGACGAGGGACTTGATCTCAAAAAATGTGTTCTGAAATCGGACTGTGATTTCAAGAGCCACTTGAACACCTCAACACGAAGACTTCTTTGGAGTTGGCGGCGTGACACGTCGCGAGGCCGGCTGCCCGCGGAACCTGATGGTTCAACCTGCGTGGACCCAGAGCGGAGGCTGGGCCTCAGGGCACCCCTCCACCCCGGCCCGGCCCCTGCCCACGACACCCCGGTGTCCCCGAGCCTGGGAGGGGAGCGCGCGAGCGCGCACGCAGGCCCCGGCGCTGCCCCAGGTCCGGAACGGCGGAGGGCCGCCTTCCCCAGTGTAAGGTTTCCGTCCCCGGCCCCGCCGCGGCCTCAGGCGGAGCCGGGGCCACTCACCAACACTTCTGCCAGCCCCAGGTGCGTGCGGAGGGCTGCACCGGGCGGGCCCGGAGCCGTTCCGGACAAAGTCACGTAGCAAAACAACTCTCCCGCTTTCGCTCGGTCTGGAGACCCTGGTCTGGGACCGAGACAACCGGGGATGGGGATGGGGGGTTTACTGCACTCCCAGCTTATTTTGAGGGGAGGAATGTGGCGATCAAAAAGGAAAAGGGGACCTGGAGGCCTTTGAAAGAGGCTGAGAACGGAGGGCGAATCTTGGTGAGCTGCTCTTGGCTCTAGGGAAAGGGGACGGGACAGAGGGAGCGGCGAGCGCGGGGCGGACGAGCTGCCGGCGCTCCACGCCTCCTAGGTTATTCGCTCGGGTTTCCTCTCACGTTCGTTAAGGGCGGGGGGGAGGGGGTGGCTCGAGCTGCGACCATCCTCACCCGCTGATCCGCGAGCAAGCCGGGCTTCGGGCACGCTGGCCCTAGAAGACGCCTATCTTATCATCATCATCATCATCATCATCATCATCCATCTAGCTACATCTGTATCTTTTTGTCTCGGACTCTGAAGATGTCCTTGAGATCAGTCCAAATGACCCAACCACATCTGAGGGCCAAAACGCAAACTAGCAGGGAGAAGCCCAGAATGGGCGTTGACATAAAACAAAACCAGAAACAGAACCCCTCCAAAACACCCCACATTACCCTCACAGGGTTTCCACGACGTTGGGCGGAAGCGGCGACCCCAAGAGCGCGCTGTCTCCCTTCCTCCCACTCCCGCCCTCACCTCCAGATCAGAAATTTTTCGCAATGCTCGTTACTACACCTAAAAAATTTACAAGGGAGAAAAACACGGCATGCTTCAGAAGAACTCCACGTTCGCAGAAGTGTGCATCAGTCGGTCTACTGGAGGTACCGAGGCGATGGTAGACAGGAGGACACATGGACATAGGCAGGCAAGACAGACGGACACTTACCTTACAGCCGCATGGGAAGTTAGAAAAAAAATTAAATTGTCCTTCAAAATTCCAAATAGCCAGCTATCCTAAAAGAAATCAAGAGTATTGAGTTAGAAATCTTGCTGTCTTCACCCCTCCGTAAAAAGTCAAACAACGAAAAAAAAATATTTTTAAGAATCGAAAATGAGGAAAGTAGCTCGAGTTGGAAACACGCGTGGGTCCCTCTGTGATACATACAAAGTAGACGTGGTGAGGGCTGCTCTAGCGATTTTTATTTTTAATAACAGTGGAGGCTGAGTTGGAGCTGAGGTCGGTCCCGCTCTCAGGGAGATTTGCTGAGAAAGCGCCTCTCTGGCAACTTTTTGACGCAAACTCTCCAACCAATGGCAGGGAGAGAATGATTGACACATCTAAGCCAGAGGGAAAATAATAAAAACACACAACAGGGGGAGGAAAACAGGCCGCTGCTGCACGGGGGGACGAGCAGGCAACAAATCCAGGCCTCCGACATTACCAGAATGTTCTTGAAAGACACTGGGCTCCGCTTAAAATATACATTATGGGCTGGAGCATGTGAACTAATTGTATAATTAAAATGATGGACAGGGAGGCCTCCCTTACCTTCCTTCTCCTTTTCTTCTTTTCGTTCTTTTCCTCCCCCCCCCCCTTTTTTGTTTTGTTTTGATTTTAGGGAAGGGGAGAAAGGAAACCCATACAATACGATGGAAAGATAAAAATATTTAGGTAAATGCTGGAGAAGAGTGAGGGTGGGGGTGGGTTATCGCATTCAACGCCACCAGTAAGGGTGTAGATCAAACGCAGAAAGCAAGTCAGGCTGAAGCCTAAAGCCACCACTGTGCTCTCTTAACCAGGATCAGACCACGCTGAGGGCCAGAAAGGGTAAAAGAAGGCGGCCTGGGAGTGAAGTGTGGGCGTGTAGGCAAGAGAGAGACAGATACACAAGTCCAAGAACAAACTATTTTCAAAAACTCGTGTCTCTCCCACTCGTTGCGCCCTTCTAAATATTCCACGGTCCCCGGAGGAGAGACTGGACTCGTGGGATCCGCGCAGGGCTTTTAGAGTTTGAAAGAAACCCAAGGCAGGCTGCAAAGAACACCAGCCGGGGAATCTAACCCCAGGGCCGGTTTGGGGAGACCACAGGAGCCAGGTCAGGACTCGGGGATGGAAGAGGGGTCGGCCGGACACCCGGGGAGGGAGCGAACGCAGGAGGCCCACGCTGGAAACAGAGTTTCCACGTTAATACAAACGCTACTCAATGCCCGCCGGCGCGGCCTGGAGCAAACAGTCCGCGCGGCCCGAGCCGGGGGCTGAGAGCCCGGAGGCGGGAGAGCGGCAGCACCAGGGGACCCGAGCCAGAGAGCGCACCCCAGCCTAACTTTAATGCTGGCACAGAGAGCGGGACCCGACAGCCTTCAAACCGGTCTGAGTCCCTAGAAAAGCAGAAACAGATTGGGCGGAGGAGTCGCGGGGGGTGGGGGGGTGGGGTGGGGGGGGTGAACAAGGGGACCGGCTGAGGGTGTGAGTGGTAGGTGGGGGGAGCAGAAGACATTTCTTCCCTCACAACTCCCAATGCCGGAAAAGAAAAATAAAATCTCTTTCTAAACGCCCTCCCCCTTCAACCACCACCACCACCACCACCACCACCACCACGGCAAGTGGGCCCAAAGAAACAGCTCGCTGCCCTTAATTTGGGGACCTATGTTAATGAAGTTGGTAATTAATTCGTCGCTTTGTTGTCGGTTCTTATACTGTATGTGTAATCAAATGTGGCCGTCCTTGGGATTTACAGCAATTAACGAATTACGGGAGTGCGCACGAGGCAGCAAGCGCACGGCAGCCCGGCTGGACTCAGGCTCCGGCTCCGGCTGCGGCTCGGCCTGGGGCTGGGCATTCGGCGGCCGCGGCCAGCCTCGCAGGTGTCTCTAGAGCTTTGGGCCCCGGCGTACCAGCGAGCCCCCGAGCGGCCCGGGGTCTGCCCAGCAGCTCCAGTCCGAAGAGACCCGCTGGCTGTCGCGTTCCCAGGAGTCGCGACATTGTGGGGTCCCGGGCTGAGGGGGGAGGGTGAGTACGGACCTTTTTTTTCTCACCCCGCCCCCACTGTACTGAAACACCTGGCGACTGCTCCCCCACCCCGGGCCTTTAATGGGGGGGGGGGGGAGAGAAGAGCCACAAATGCCCCAGGCGGTCTGGCCCATTGGTTGGGAGCACTTGGCCAGAGTCGGGATACTTTCGGTGAAGGAAGGGCAAATCCACTCAGCTCCCCTGAGCCAGAGCCTCCTTCCTACCCCGAGAAAAGACAGGGATTCTCCCAGTTTGATCGCAATGATGTTTAAAGCATCAAAGAACGAAAAAGAAAAATGGACGTTGTGCGTCTGGCGGAGGGGAAGGGCCGAAGGGAGGCCTTGGGGACAGTGGAGATGGGTGTGTGTGTGTGTGTGTGTGTGTGTGTGTGTGTGTGTGTGTGTGTGTGTGTAGAAATATCAGAATATGCGCTTGTGTTCTCCACGAAGTACGGGGAGCGTTTTAGGCCCAGAGATCTATGTGCTGTGGGGGGTCCGTTGGTGTGGGAAACCCGTCGAACCCTACGGAGGGGTTTGCGGTGTCCTCTCAGTTGGCGGGGGCAGCTAAATCTCCCTGAAAATTCCCGGGTTCTGTCGGACAAGGGCACATTTCTGAGCGGTGGGGCGTGGGAGGGCTTTTCCCTTTACTGCGGCTGGGAGCAGACAGCTCTCGCTTCTCCTTTGCCCTTTAGTCTAATAACTTCGCAGAAATGCAGGACCAATAAACCA
The DNA here is from genome assembly GCF_027475565.1 of Acinonyx jubatus. Classification (NCBI taxonomy): domain Eukaryota; kingdom Metazoa; phylum Chordata; class Mammalia; order Carnivora; family Felidae; genus Acinonyx; species Acinonyx jubatus. The sequence goes on from NC_069386.1 coordinate 101,947,948, forward strand.
CGAGTTGGAAATGGACAGTGTTAAATAAACAAGGGTCTCTTTAAAATTCCCATCCACTTCAGATGTCTAAAGTAAGATTGTGATGATTTTGTCACGGTTTGGTAAATTTACCCCTTTAAGAGGCTTTCATAAATCCCAGAACACACCTTCAGCCAGATTTGAATATAGATTTAGGTTTTAAAACCCAGAAGCTGGAAACGCCGCTTTATCAAAGAGAATTTCCCTTTAGCTTAGCAATGTGCTGAAGCTCTTAAAAGATTGGATCTGAGAGAGAGAGAGAGAGACAGAGAGAGAGAGACAGAGAGAGACAGAGAGGAGAAAGAGAACTAGAGACACAGGCAGACGGGGGGGGAAAAAAGACTTTCTTTTTCTTTCTAGAGGAATTCTGCCCAGACTCTGCAGCAGTTGGTAGCAAGAAAGCTTTCTCCTGGGTGTCTCCTGGAAAAGTTGCAAAATTGCTCTTCACCTGTAAGAACATGCTCTTTATCTTCCAGTCTCTTCTTGTCAATTTGGAAATTGCAGACAGCCCGGCTCAGGTACAGTCCCCACAAACCATACTGTAGGTCAGGACAAAAGCCACTGGCTTTGGTGGCAGGGGGGGTTGGGCTGTTGTACTGAAAACCGCAGAGGCTTGGTGGGAGAAAAAGACTCCTTGGATGAAAAGTCTAACTCTTGATTTCCAGTAAGTCCTTGAACTTCCAATATACTTACTATGTGGTCATTGTATTTTCTCTGTTCATGTTTAACTTTTTTTTCCCCCTACATCTTCTGTCTTCAGATTTTTTTTTTCTATGAATCTGACTTGTGGTAGGTAGCATGCTTTGTGTTTGTAAGTAATTTTCATTAACAAGTGGATGGTTTTTAATTGCCATGAGTACAACTGTCTTGCTATCAATAGGAGATATAAGTATTCAGAAGTGAAATTAAGAAAACCAGTACATAGGAAATCAAATTGTTAGAGCTTGCATACAGTTTCCAAAATATGGCTGATATTCATATTTTGAAATATAGATTAATGTCTCATGCTAGCTGGATTTACTTTCTCCACCCCACTTGCCAGGCCAGTTTAAAATATTCCAAACTTTCCTCCAAGTTTATTAACTATGGTGGGGGGGGGGGAGGAGTAGAGGAGTGGGAAGAGAAAGGAGAAAGATTTCAGGATTCTTCCAGGCTAATTAAAAAAGAAGAAGAACAAAACCCATATTCCGTGAGAACACCGCCTCTCAGGGGGAAAGGAGCCAGTTAGACTCCCTGAACACTTACTTCAGAAATATGAAGATTAATTTCCAATCTTTTCAGCGATTCAGTGGACAGTAGGGGACCACATCTTGCCTTAGAACTGCCACGATATTTAGAAAGAAGTCATTTTTCATTAGGTTTTTAGATATGTCTTTATTAAAAACTTTGACAAGATTAACTTTAATTAATTTTTTAACGAGGGTTAAAGATTGGCAATGCAGGCAGAATTTGGAGGGAAATAGAAAGCAGATCACTTGTGAATTAAGCTTGAGTTGCTTATTCCCTGCATTTACGATTGCCTCAGAAAAGAGGGTAAGGGAGAAAGAAACAACTTCAAAGATAGGATTGTGCTGTCTTGATAAAAGAGTAGGAGGCAAATTCCAAATGCAGAAAAGAGGAAAAGAGGACCATGTTGTTCCGGAATGAAACGGATTAAGATTGTGTGACAAGTGCGAGATGTGGGGCTGGGAGACATTTATGAGCTGAGTGTGAGCTGGGAGCTGTGCGTCTGTCCCTGAGCATGTGGGGACCCAGGGTGTGTGCAGAGCAAGGTTAGGGTGGGGGATAGGAAGGGTTGGTGTGTGAGACGGAGAGCAATATGAGGGTGTGAGTGTGGGTGTGGGTGTGCGTTAGGAGGGTGTGGACGGGAATGTGGATGGATTGATGAGGGGTGGTAGCTGTCAGTTTATATAATTTTCATCTTCTGGTCCCGAACTTTCCTTGAAATCAATCCTACTGCAGGCAGTAGCCTGAGCTTACAGAGCTGATATAAAACAACCATTACAGTCCAATATCTTGCCTGTTTGCAAACTTCATTTAAAACTGGGGGAAAAAAGACCCAGGAATGGTTTTGTAAGAAAGGGAAAAAAGAAGAAAAGAAAACCGCAGTGAAGCTTTAAACTAGTTTGGATAAATCTCTAATCTTTTATTTGTAACCTTTTACAAGCTTTATTTCCCGTATATGAAAAGCTTCTTTTATATGGGCACGACAGACTTTTCCTTTGGATTTTTAATTAGAGCCCATCAATTGTAGCCATATTTAAGAATCAATATAAAGTAATCCTTCGAGATGGGATAAGGTTTTAATCGAAAATCTAATTTCCCACTCTTTGCAGATCATTTTGAGGGGCTGGTTGATTAAAAAAGAGTTCAATTTTTAAAAGACATAACACCTAAAACCTGGAAAGATCATGTCCGCAGAAAAAGCAACTGATGTTTTCTTACAAAGAAAAAAAGTCTGGCTGTTGTTGGGAACTTTTTTTTTTCTATTTAGAAGAATTTGACTTATTTTTCGCTCAAACACTACTCTCTACTGTGGCTCCTATGAGGGTATTCATATTGAATGGGGACAGAAAAAAAAGAGGAATTGTTTTCTAAAACAGTATTTCATATGCAAAACACAGTAACTTAAATTTTTTATTAACAAAGAAAACATAGATTTTGATAGATCTTTTTCACTACAACCTCAAAAAATCCCAACTTTAGAAAATGAATAACACATTTTTCATTTTTGTTCAATGGATGCAAACTTTCCACTTTCACATCTAGGAATGAATATTTTCAACAGATTTTTAAACTTCTACATTAGAATTTTGCAATTTTAATTTTCTTACAATTGAAAAGTTGCCTATCACAAAAGCATAGAATTGTAAACAGTTGTACCAGATTCACTAGCTTTGAATTTGTCTTTTTTTTTTTTTAAGGAAGAAAAATGATAGCAAGGAAGGAAGTAAATAAACAAAAACTAATTGTAGGTGCACAGCCCAGACATTTTTTTGCTTCTTAATGATCAAGCTGAGGCATTTGTTCAAAAACTGCTCATTATCTAAATGGGCACAGTGCATTTTCTGCAAACACACCACTATTCTGTAAGATCTGCAAATCATCTCTAAACTAGAGGAGATTCCCCCCTAAAGTTTATAGGCGCATTTTCAGACATTCACTGACTTGTTTTTATTGTTATATCTGTTAAGTGCATTTCAAAAAAAGAACTCATGGTATTTGCTTTTTAAAATCTGAATGGAGCGGTTTGAACATAGTTGCTGCTCATGCTTTTCTTTTATCTGCAGAAATTTCAATTTATTTAAAAGCTTGGCGTTTAATGCACTACATGACCGCATAAATTTTAGAGAAACTCTCTTGCATTTCTCTGTAATCGCGTCTAATGAAAACCTGGGATTTTCCATTATTAAAAAAATGTGAAAAAATAATGCATCTTCATTAGGAAAATTGACTGCTGTGCTCACGACAGTTCTTAATTGAAAAGGCAACCTATTTTAATGGTGTGGTTGAGAAGAAGATTACATACTTTATCCAAACACAAAGACAATTAATAATGAGAAGCAGGCTGCTGCCATTAACTCTAATGCAGTTGCATCAATGTCAGTGAGAAGTGCTCATACCTGAGATACATGGTGCAAACTCCCCCGGCTCCCTCCTTCCCCAATTCACCCACTCCTTAATTTGGGTTTCTTAAGCAAGCGCCTGGACCGGCTGTGATCCGGCGGGCTAGTGTCATGCAAATGCGGCGCGGGGCCAGGCGCCCCTTCTTCCCTCGGGTCGCGCGGTCCGGGACAGCGCCGCCCGGCCGGAGGCTCCCCGGCTGCGGGAGGCTCCCCGGCTGCGGGAGGCTCTCCGGCTGCGGGAGGCTCCGCGCACACCTCGCGCCCTCCCGCCTGTGCGCGGAGCCTGGCCAGGGCAGCCGCGGCCCCCGCGCGCCGGAGGGTTTGGAGACCCAGGGCTACCTGGTACATGTTAAGAAGTTTACCAAAAGGGACCGGGCGGCCTCGGAGTCTGGGTTCTGCTTTGATTCGCTTACGGAAAGGTCGTAGGGGGGAAAAAATCTTTTAAAATTGAGAGTGTGGTGGGGACGTCTGGGCGCAAGTGGTCATCCGGCGGATCCATCAAGTTTCCAAAGCGCCCCCTCTCCAACTCGGGCCCGGAGAGCAGAGCGTGCGTGTGTGCGTGTGCGCACGCTCCTGTGTCTCCGTGTGTGTGTGTGTGTGCGCGCGTGTGTGCTCGCGCGTGCGTGTGCGTTGAAGAGGAGATCCCGACCTTTCCTGGGTTCGAGCACGCCAGGCTGCTCCAGGCTGGGAGATAGGGAGGAGGCGGCAGCCACCTCTCTGCTTTTTCTTTCCTCTGCGAGGCGCGGCCAATTCAGGCCTCCAGCCGGCTGCCTCGAACCCGGGCCGGTGAGCTGCAGGAGACAGCGCGGGAAGGGGGGTGGGGAGACCCAGGGCTCCCAGGCCTTGGCGCTGGGGGTAGCGGCGGCGCCTTGTGCCAGGCGCGGCGCGGCCCGGCGCTCCTGGGCTCGAGGACTCCAGGGTGCGATCTGCCCTTGGTCGGCCCTGCAGCCGCCAGGCCCCAGGGAGGCGTGCAGGTTGAGGATGGGGCAGATCTCAATTTGGGTCTCTACGAGGGGCTTTGGCGCCCGAGGAGGGCTAGGCGCCTGCTGCGTGGCGTACTGCAGCCCTCCGAACCAGCTCTGCCCCTGGCCCTTCCCCAGCTCAGTTTCCCCAAAGAGGCTCAGAGCAGCGAGGGGGAGGGAGTGCCCCTCAATCGGTATTACTTCCTTCTCCCAGTGTGAACCAGGGCCAGGCTGCAGGCTAACAGGAGCTTTCACGCGAGGTGGTCACCTGCCTTCACCAAAGGGCTGGTGGGGGGGGGGGGGGGGCGTGCTCCTTCGGGAAATTCTGGAGGCTTCTCGCATTGGCCAGCCATGCGCAGCGACCGGGAGAGAGAGTGTGCTGGGTGAGAACTACACACATGCATCCTGCAGAGGAAGAGTGAGGGACCCCATTCTCTAAGGCCCGACAGGCTACATCTCTTCCCCTTGAGGGATAGCTTCACAGGGAAGTTCCCTCCACAAATGCCACACTTCCCTCTGCAGCCCTCAGAGTCCCTGGGCCCACCTTGTCCTACCCCACTTTCCCTCTGGTTTCCACCTTTTCATCTACAGACGTCCTGCAGATTTGCCATTTTTGGTTTCTGCCCACTGGTCAGGGATCCTCTCAAACCTGAAGACAAGAGGACCTGGAGTTTCCCTGAAGCCCAGGCTCCTCCGCTCCCTCCCTCAGGATAGGTGATCTCTGGGACATTGAAACCTCCCTTTGGTGAAAGCCAGCCATGGGCTGCTTGGCATGGTCTGCCTTACATCTCTATGATGTATCTAGAGCTTTTCCTGTTCCTTTTGACTACCTTTTTCACATTGCAAAGGTTGAAGTACTCCAGTTATTATTTATCAGCAAATCTCAGCTTCTGCTGGTGCTGAGGCTAAATGTGTCAGCTGAGTATCAAGGGGGAGACCAGGTCTCTTAGACCAGAGAGAAGTGATTTTCTTCTTGGGAGAGCATGAACCTTAGATGTCATACTTGCCCAAGAACATAAGAGCAACAACAAACTAACTTGTATTTATGGATCTGTTTCTTGACATATGACCTATGGATGCTGGAGACATCTTTTTTTTTTAAGTTTTATTTATTTATTTTTGAGAGGCAGACGGAGTGGGGGAGGGGCAGAGAGAGAGGGACAGAGAGAATCCCAAGCAGGCTCTGCACTGTCAGCACAGAGTCCAATGCGGGGCTCGAACTCATACACCGTGAGATCATGACCTGAGCTGAAACTAAGAAAGAGTTGGACTCTTAACCGACTGAGTCACCCAGGCGCTCCGGATGCTGGAGACATCTTTATTAGCATGTATGGACTTTGGATAGCCAACCAATAATGACATTCCTAATCATTTATTGAAAATTATTTAAGCTAGTTCAGCAAAAGACCGTAGCTCTTAGCCTAAATGGCAGGTTTCTGACAGCTTATTCAATGAGCAAACAAGCAAAAAACGAAAGATATAATCGCTTCCAATACTTAACTCCTGAATATAACAGTCACCACTTAAGGGACACGCAGACCACACCAAAAGTAGATGGTGTGGTCTAAGTTATTATTGGAAAAGCAGTTTCTTTCTGATTGTGCTCTCTTGTATATAATGCACAAAATTATGTCAAAGAAACAGAAGAACCAGGCATGGTTTATAGATATTGGGTATCAACAGAATCATGGCCCCAAGTGTATCCTGACCTTTCCCTGCTGTTTTGGGAAAAAGCAGAAGTCGCAAAGACCTTGGTGAAGACTTTTTCTAACAGAAACATTCTGTAGACACTATGTATTCACCAAGGAGTAGGTCACCTCGAGTCAGCCTGTGTCTGTGTCAAAACACCTGGAAGGAAATTAAACAATTCCATTATTTTTAAGAAATATTTTTAAATGTCCTTGTTGTTGACTTTGGGTGGATACAACCCCAGTCAACTCTAGAATCCTAATGAAGATATTCCAGTAAAAGAAAAAAAAAATTACCCTAGACCACACAATAGTAGCCCCTTATCTGTGGTTTCACTTTACACGGTTTCAGTTACCCAAGGTCAACTGCGATGTGGAAGCAGATGATCTTCCTGCTGGCCCATCATCAGAGAGTCAACAGTAGCCTAAAACTACGTCACAATGCTTATGTCATTCACCTCAATTCATCTCAATTCCAAGGCACTTTATCATCTTGCATCATCACAAGGAGAGGAAGAATGAATACAGTACAATAAGATATTTTGAGAGAGAGAGAGACCACATTTGTATAATTTTTATTACAGTATATTGTCATAATTGTTCTTTTATTATTAATTATTGTTAATCTCATGCTGTGCCTAGCTTATGAATTTTTGATAGGTATGTAGGTATAGGAAAAAACATAGTGTATATAGGGTTCAGTTCTGGCTGCGGTTTCAGGCATCCTGTGGGGGTCTTGGAACATATCCCCCTGCAGTTAAGGGGAGACTGCTATAGCGTCTTAAATCTGATTGCACATTTGGATCAATTTGGTTGATTAACCAATTTATTCATACATGGCAGGATGGATAAATCTATTTCTTTTTCATGTGCAGAATTTTTCATTGAAGTCTCTGATTTCTCTAAAGGTTTGTGATTTGCGATGTAAGAAGTCTCCAGAGTACACGTATTTTTTTTTTAAGTGGACTGTAACATGAACTCGCATTGCTTCCTTCCTTCATTTCTTCATTTAGCAAACATATTTTGGATCCCACTGTATACTATGCGATTGTCAGGCATCGATTATGCTCAGGACCAGGAGCTAAGTTGTTGTTTTTTCTCACTTAAAGCAGAAGGCAGATGGTTATATAATAAACGTTTGGTCTAAAGGTATACATTATCTACTCTCTTCTGGGAAATTCACCATCCCAAATCTGAGGACAGAGGTCATCTTGATTTTTCTGCTTTCCAGAGTATAGATTATTGGAGACAAAAATTAAGCCTGGAGAGATTTGTGAGTTGCTCAAAGTTGTAAGACCTTGTTGGTCATTCACAGCAGTGCTCCTAGAGAAAGCTGTAGGAGTTGTTTGTATTAACAGACACAAGTAGATGACTCTTAATGTTTAAATTTGGTTTGTTTCTAAAAAATAAAATCAGAAGGCAACTGAGTGTATAATTTATTGCATGTTTAGATAAATTATGTGCTCTTCAGTAACAGATAACTTTTTCATAGGAATAAAAACAAATTTGATATTTAACCTTCTTTTAGCCAATATCTAAAAGACGTAGAGATGGTGTGTATGCCATCATTACGTTCTTACCTTATTTTTAAGAGAATGCAAGGAGTCAGATGCCTGGCTGGCTCAGTCAACAGAGCATACGACTCTTGATCTCGGGGTCTTGAGTTTCAGCCCCATGTGCGTCATATTTAGTTAAAATATAAAAATTAATTAATTTTGAAAAGGGAGAGAATGCAAAAAGAAGTATTTGTAAGTCTAATACTATTTATTTTTTGAATCCCTTTTCCTGGGCTAGAAATAGTTGTTATGGTTTGTTTGTTTGTTGGCCTTTTTAGCTTCAACTACTTGCCGGTCCTCAAAGTTGACAGGTTTTCTTTCTTTTTGAATTTAGGATTTACAAAGTAACAACTTATACTCAAATATAGTCTTTTCTATAAAGATTCTCTCCTCCTGTTTTAAATTTGTTTCTCATTCATAAAATAAACATGACCATGAGTTTTCCATAGATCCTTGATGGAGTTATTGAACGTGGTGATCAAATGATAGATTAGAACTGAGTCTCCATAGAGGTGGCCAGTATAGAAAGCCCCTTTTTTTGCTGGTGAACTCTACCAGGAGGAATTAAATGCTACCTCTTATAAAGCAGTCTTACTGATCTATGTCTGCTTGGGCCCACTAGTCTTTGAGTCCTCACTTTGCTAGTAGTTACTTTACCTTTTGAATATGATTTGTGGGTCATGGCACCCGTACATAGCCTGTGGTCTGTAGAGAGGCCATATTGATTAATGCCTTTGGTGCAAATTATTCAGAAGGTTATTGTTGTTGTTGTTGTTTTATCCTAAAAACATCCAAACACTAATTCTTTACTTTCCCAATTTGATCTTTTTAATTTCCTTCACAGCTAAGACGGTATGAGAGCCCCTTTGTTCTGGAACTGCCGATTCTAGTGTTCAAGGTGTTTGTTCCAGGGACTGCACTTATGATTTTAAAGTGCCATAAATTTTTCAAACTAAGCCCCTCTACTTTTTATAACACCTTACGAGCTTCGATTGTGTGATCTTGAGAATGAAAAAAAGTTTCCATGAGATTAGGTAGCTATTCAGATTATAAATATGGCTTTATTAAATTTAACTGGCAAAGTGATCTATTGCAAGTAAAGAAAGTGAAAACACAGGCTTAAAATATCCAGGACTGAAAATAGAACATTTAATTTCTGATTCTCTCTGCAGGTGGGGTATGAAATAGAATGCTAGTGTTGCTGCTGCCAGAATGCTTGCCTGTTTTTATACTTTTGTCAAGGATGTGGGCAATGGAAACGGATACTTACTGAAGTACAACAGGGTTTATGTAGACATCCACAAGACTTAAGGAGGGCAGTATTTCCTTTACAGAAGAAAGTAGGTCTCTTGATGCCGGCAAGGTATATGAGAAAGATGGTGAAATGAAAGGAGATGAGAATCCAGACACTCTATCAGCAGCCTTACCCTGTGACAGACCCAGAGGCAACTCCAAAGCCACCAGGGCAACTGCCTGTTCAGTTTGCCAAAGAGCCAGATGCTGTTGCTTGGAAGAATCTCCTCCACAGCTTGATGTCTGGGTCCTGTGATTGCCATCCAAAGAACAGTGGTGGGGCATGCTGGGATGAATGCAATCCCGGCATCCCACTACAGTGCTTTCTTTTTAAAAAGAGTCATTTTAAATTAAATAAGTTTTAAAACTCACATGTTATTTTTTCTTAATGTAAAAAGGAAATTGGAGGAGGACAGTAGTACAAATCAAGGCTGTATATTTGAAAAAAAAAAACCTCTTAAACTTTATTTTGCTCATAAGTCATATTTAATTATCCCTTGAGGATCGGGACATTTAGAAAAGACAAAAGACCATCTACTATTCACAGTGATGAAATAAAAATCACTATAATATAGATGAATGGTGATGCAGAGAATTTTAACTATTTATGTTATTAACGATGGTCACTTACAATATTTATTTGCGTGAAATAAGATACTCAATTTTAGTGTTAGTTTTGCAACAGAATTTTGATTGTGGGTGCCACTGAACACGTGTTTAAATTAAAAGGGCAATAAAAAAGTGATAGGTGACATCTAAGGGAAAAAATTATGCCTGAATTTCTGATGAGGCACTAACATCTCTTCTTAAATGTCAGCAGTATTGTCACATGAAGCAACATCTCTCCTTTTCAAAATATGTGTTAATATCTGCTGTGTTGTAGCTGAGTGAATAACAGCTGCTGTATGTCTTTGGAGTCATTCAGACCACTTCAACAAATGAATGTAATTTGATTCCAGAGTACAACCAAAATCTTTGCTCTTTTCGTGTAATCTCTTATTTTTGTAATTATAGGAATTTTTTCCCTTTAATATTACCAGGCTTTGTCTAATAGCCTGATAGTAAGTGCTGGAGTGCCAGAGTAAATCTGTAATTTCTTTAATCATTGTGATCAATGCGAATCATGGCATGATTAATGCAGCCATGGTAATAGGTAATGGTTAAAAAGATAATCAAAATATTTGGAGAGTAATAACTTACTATAGAGCAGTGGTTCTTAACCAGGGATGGCTTCTCCCCCCAGGGGACATTTGGCAATGTTCTTCAGACATTTTTGGTTGTCACAACTGTTATCTAGTGGATAGAGACCACAAATACTGCTAAACATCCTGCGATGCAAAGAGCAGACCTTCCCACTCCCACAACAAGCTATCTGGCCTAACATGTCAAAAGGTACCAAGGTTGAGAAATTCTGATGTAGAGAAATAGATAACATGTATAATAATGTTGGCATTTAAAAATTTGGGTAGCGATATAGTATCACTAACCCAGATGAAAAGTAAAAAAAAACTAAACAAAACAAAAACACAAAACAACAACAACAAAAAGTCTTAGTCACTCAAATATTTTCAAATACCTTTAGGTTTGGGGTCATATAGACAAGGCATACAGACATAATATTATTCTTACTTTCTGTAAAATATATTTCTCACCCTCACTTCAGTTATTATTAAAGCACAAACTAGCCACATATTGATTAAATCAATTAGTGACTTTGCGTTATTAAGCTCTGCTTCTTGAATAGAATATATTCAGCGGGAAGAAATATATTAAAGAGTTTTTAGTTTTTACTTTTTTTCTCTTTCTAAAAATTCTTTCCAAAAAATTTGGAAAACACATAAAACTATCAAGAGGAAAAGGAAAGGAATCTTTAATTTTACTACCTTAGGTTTTTAGTTTCTGTAAACTCAAAGGTATACCTATGGTCATTGATTGTTCACTACAGCAACAAATATTGTTTGACCAGTATTTCACCGTGGTTAAATTTTCATGATACTAACTCCCCTGTTAACAGGGGAGATGAAAAGTGAAATTTTTAGTCATTTTCATAATTGTTGTTTGACAAATATTTCACTATGGTTAAATATTTCATGATATGAACTCCCCTGTTAATAAGGGAGATGGAAAGTGGAATTTTTAGTCATTTTCGTAATTGTTGTCAATACTAGTTTATCTCCCTGCTTTGGAGCATGAATTTTTTTAAGTTTTTTTTTTTTAAGTAGTGTGTTCAGTTATACTAAATAGAAGGCATCTCTCCATATAAAACCTTGCTTGGACAACACTAGCATCCTGCCTTATCTGTTTTTATGTAACCTTATATATGATTTGTCTTCTAATAATTTTTTCTTAACTCAGATGTTTATGCTAAAGTTGTTTTTCAACTTTGAACTACTGTTCATAGGTTAATACTTTTGTCTCAGAGAGATCTATGGGTGAAGACACCACCAAGATTAAGGTGGTAGGTAGTTAGTTACTAATGGGTATTAAGGGTCCTGGTAGGGAGAGACAGGCACAGGGTCCTTGTCAGGGGATGAAACCTAGACAGTAGTGTAGGGAGGATTGCCGGAATGGCAGACTGGCCCAGTGTAGAAAAATGACAGAAGCAAAGAGGACAAATCGAAGTTAATGGAATAAAGCACAGCTTTTATTTTTTATTTTTTTTACATTTATTTATTTTTGAGAAACCGAGTGAGACAAAGCGTGAGCAGGGGAGGGGCAGAGAGAGAAGGAGACACAGAATCTGAAGCAGCCTCCAGGCTCTGAGCAAGCAGTCAGCACAGAGTCTGATGCGGAGCTCGAACTCACAAACTGTGAGATCATGACCTGAGCCGAAGTCGGACGCTCAACCGCTCAACCGACTGAGCCACCCAGGTGTCCCAAGCACAGCTTTTAAATAACAAACTGAACAGCAATGAGTTTGTATTATCATTTAGGCAATTAAATCCTTAACAGGACTTCTTTATTTAAGCCATTGATACTTGGTTTCCTCCTCAGACCCAATTACTTCTTGTCAGGAAAGCAGAGGGGAGAGTGCAAATGGCCCTTAATTTGCGGGGTTTATCTTTTCTAGGATTTTAAAATGGGGGGGGACTGGGTGGCTCAGTCGGTTAAGCATCCGACTTCGGCTCAGGTCATGATCTCACGCTCCGAGAGCTCGAGCCCCGCTTTGGGCTCTGTGCTGACAGCTCAGAGCCTGGAGCCTGCTTCGGATTCTGTGTCTCCCTCTCTCTCTGGCCCTCCCCCCGTTCATGCTCTGTCTCCCTCTGTCTCAAAAATAAGTAAACGTTAAAAAAATTTTTTTTAATAAAATAGGGACAGTTCCCTCAGCTACCACCAGTTTTGTCTTATGCAGTTGATAATGGCAATTTTATGGAGCCCCCTCAATACAACACAAGAATTTCAGTGAATAGTTTCTTTCTTTCTTTTCATTCATTCATTTACTTAAAAGTAATCTCTATACCCAACGTGGGGCCTGAGCTTACAACCCCCGAGATTAAGAGTCACATGCTCTAGTGACTGAGCCAGTCAGGTGTCCCTGAATAGTTTCTAGAGTAGAACCACTTTTCTTCTTCATAGAGTAGGTCTCATTCCTGTTCCTGGGTAACAGGTATCATACTCAACAGTAATAGGCCTGTCTAGGGCGTGTTTGTTATTTTTTTCACAGACTCTGAACAACAGGATTTAGAATAAGTCCAGTCTCTTGTGTCCACCAAGTTAAGGCACATGAAAAGAAACATAATACAGGGCTTTCAAAAGGTTGCAAAAGAATTATTTCAGGAGGAATAAAACATACTATGGAATGAATAATATTTCAGTTAGTAAGAAAATAATATAAACATATAACTAAAGTAGGGATCCTTTCTACAGTAAGGAATGGATGAACCCTTTTGCCACTAAGACGGTGGAGTGACTTGTTCTGGTTCCCTCTGGGGTCTTCTTTCCCATCAAATGATAGTAGGTGTCTGTTGGGCCTCCTGTGGGTGCTGTCCTGGCCACATTGAAAGTTGGCCCATGCTAGCCTCGCCATTTCTATGAATTACAGAGAAATTTCAGTCTCTGGGTGTTTCAAACTTGAAATTTGAAATCCAATGTGGAGTGTCTTTGTGAACTTTATTTCTACACCTCTAGTTATTTCTGTTCCTATTTATATGTACAAATGCCAGAATAGCATGCTCATTTAATTATGTCTTAAAATTTTTATGGCTGTTAATTATAAAACTCATTTTATTTTGTTCTGCTGCTATAGAGAATGGGGCCTTATACATCCACCCCAATGTTGATGGGAAGAGAATGTTAACTCCTCTGGGCCCAACTAGAAGTCTCCTTCTTTACCACTTACATGTCCTTGGCTTAAGGCTACTTTGCATATTCTTGCTGCACTTTCATCATTAACTAAAAAACAGGGGCGCCTGAGTGGCTCAGTTGGTTGAGCGTCTGGCTTCGGCTCAGGTCATGATCTCACGGTTTGTGAGTTGGAGCCCCGCGTCAGGCTCTGTGCTGAGAGCTCAGAGCCTGGAGCCTGTTTCGGATTCTGTGTCTTCCTCTCTCTCTGCTCCTCCCCTGCTTGTGCTCTGTCTCTGTCTCTCAAAATAAATAAATAAACATTAAAAACAAAAACAAAAAACCAAAAAACAAACTAAAGAACCAGGTGCAGATTCTTTATTAGGGTTTTGCACTTACGTGGTGCCCATTTGTATGTGGTTTGTATACACAACACCTAACTTCTTCCCAGACTGTTTTAAAAAAGAACAGAGAAAAAAATGGAACAGAGCATGCATGGCCTGGGAAGCACTCAACCCTCAGGACAGCGGCTGAGTATCATTAACAAGAATACAGCCCCTACTTTAGTCACTGTTCTTTAAAATACACAGGGTGGCTGAGTGGGTTAAGCATCCGACTTCGGTTAGGCATCTGACTTTGGCTCAGGTCATGATGTCACTGTTCGTGGGCTCGAGCCCCACATCCGGTTCTTTGCTGACAGCTCGGAGCCTGGAGCCTGCTTCAGATTCTGTCTCCCTCTCTCTCTGCCCCTCCCCTGCTCTTTCTCTCTCTCAAAAACAGTAAAAAGAACTTTTAAAATAAAATAAAATACACTGGACGTGTTGAACCCCAAGTGAATATGTTATGATAGAAGTATCCTGGGGCACCTGGGTGGCTCAGTTGGTTAAGCGTCCGACTTGGGCTCAGGTCATGATCTCACAGTTCGTGAGTTTGAGCCCCGCGTCGACAGTTCAGAGCCTGGAGCCTGTTTCAGATTCTGTGTCTCCCTCTCTCTCTGCCTCTCCCCTGCTCATGCTCTGCCTCCATCTCTCCCTCAAAAATAAATAAACATTAAAAATTAAAAAAAAAAAGAAGTATCTTATGGGTACCTCTATGAGCATAGCACATAGTTAAAGGGTTAAGCTTGTTGAACTTGACTGAGAATGGCTAAAGTGATGACCCAATTAATATCATGAAGAGCATCTATAGAGATTAGAGGAGGAATTTTGAAGGACATTCTCTATGTCTTCTTTCTGAGATCAGAGATGATGAAAAGAATTGTTTTTGAATGTTTATTTTTAATTTTTTATTTTTAAAATTTACATCCAAGTTAGTTAGTGTATAGTGCAATAATGATTTCAGGAGTAGAATCCAGTGATTTATATCCCTACATATAACACCCAGTGCTCATCCCAACAAGTGCCCTCCTTAATGACCCTTGCCCCTTTATCCCATCCCCCCACCCACAACCTCTCCAACAACCCTCAGTTTGTTCTCTGTATTTAAGAGTCTTTTGTGTTTTGTCCTCTCCCTGTTTTTATATTATTTTTGCTTCCCTTCCCTTATGTTCATCTGTTTTGTATCTTAAAGTCCTCATATGAGTGAAGTCATATGATATTTGTCTTTATCTGACTAATTTCGCTTAGCATGATATCCTCTAGTTCCATCCATATGTTGCAAATGGCAAGATTTCATTCTTTTTGGTCACTGAGTAATACTCCATTGTATATATACACCGCATCTTCTTTATCCATTCGAGATGATGAAAAAATTTAATGTAGGAGGTATCTCATCTAAACATACAGACTGATATCCCCAACTTACCCAGCCCAATAGTAAAACACAGGAATATGTTTACTGTTGGCCATTGTGGAATCTCTATGTTTGGAGATCTCTGAGAAAAGATTTGAAAGTTTTGGTTAAACAGCCTGAGATAATCAGTCTTAAATTTCTTTCTAGTTCTTATTCTTTGATACAAACATAATTTTAAAATTATTTTTATTAATAGCTGAGAAAAATATTTATTTCCAACTAGTAAATCCTAGGAGGGTCTTCTTGTGTTTTGAGGCTATAAAAAGTTTATGCTTGGAAAAGTTTTAGTAGGTTTGAAATTCTCTCTTAAGAAAGCTCATATCCCAGATTGCATAGTTCTTTCATATTTTTTGGTATGTGCTTTAAAGCATTTTTCCTTGTGAGGCACCTGGCTGGCTCAGTTGGAAGAACGTGTGACTCTTGCTCTCAGGGTCATGAGATCAAGCCCCACAGTGGATGTAGAAATTGCTAAAAAAAATAATTTTTTTGCTTTTTTCCATATAGTCTTAGCACTATTACTATTTATTTATAAATTTTTATTCCTTGCCATAGGTTATGTTTTATCCTTCAGAGGCCAGCACAAACTTAAAAAAAAAAAATCTAAACCACTTGTCTTATGGTTTATAAAATGCTTTAAAAATTTTAAACAACTATACATTTTTTTTAGTTAATTTTGTTTGAATTATCATACAGTAAATCTGACCTTTTTTGGTGTATAGTTCTGTAAATTTTTAAACCTATATATAGATTCATGTAACCACCATCCTAATTGGGATACCCTGAACTCTTTTAACATCAGACATCCTCCATCTTTTAATAATTTTGCCACTGAAATCAGTTTTCTAATGAAATTGCTCTATGAGTTTATATCCAGCAAACACTTAGTAGAATATAGTACTAAAATTGTAAAGGGGTAAATGTTTATCTACAAAAAAGTGCTTTACTCAAGATACTCTTTTTTTTTTTTTTTTTTTTAAAGAGAGACCGACTCTTAAGCAGGCTCCATGCTCAGCACAGAGCCTGATGTAGGGCTTGATCCTGCAACCCTGGGATCATGACCTGAGCTCAAATCTAGAGTCAGATATTCAACAAACTGAGCCACCCAGGTGCCCCTACTCAAGATACTCTTTAAAAAAATCCAAGTTTCTGAATTCAACTCATTGTGTCCAAATTCATTTTATACAATTCCTTATTATCACAATAGCTATCATCATTAACAGAAATAATACATGTCAATATAATATCAATATTCCATAATTTTGAAGGCTTAATTGTATCTCACAAGGTTTTTAGTTTTTTTTTTAAATCTAACTTAAACTATGACATGAACTTACAATCAGATTATAACTTAGAATATTTTCAATCATTTGCCTGGTATAGAATCTATCTTGATTATATTTTAACTTATTCTTTTTTTTTTAATGTTTATTTATTTTTGAGACAGAGAGAGACAGAGCATGAACAGGGGAGGGTCAGAGAGAGGGAGACACAGAATCCGAAACAGGCTCCAGGCTCCGAGCTGTCAGCACAGAGCCCGATGCGGGGCTCGAACTCACGGACTGCAAAATCATGACCTGAGCCGAAGTTGGCCGCTTAACCGACTGAGCCACCCAGGCGCCCCTAATTTATTCTTTTTATAAAAGTTGCTTAGAAGAGATTGCAGAAAATGTGACTTTTACCATAAGACATCAAAACAAAACAAACTCCTTACCATGCCAGATTTATAGATACTAAAAATACTATCCTCAGTATGAAAAGAAATTGATTTGAAGATTCTACCCATATTTTTATGGTTGAATTGGATACAACAAAAATTTTTGGTCATTCTGACTTGTGTAAACTACCTAAGAGGAATTAATACTACATGCAGAGTCTTTTATTTTATTTTTATTTTAAGTACACTCTACATCACACATAGGGCTCAAACTCACCATTCTGAGATCAAGAGTCACACACACACTCTATGGACTGAGTGAGCCAGGCAACCCCAGAATCTTTTTTTTTTAATTTTTTTTGATGTTTATTTATTTTTGAAGGAGACAGAGAGACAGAGCGTGAGCAGGGGAGGGGCAGAGAGAGAGATGGAGACACAGAATCTGAAGCAGGCTCCAAGCTGTCAGCACAGAGCCCAACACAGGGCTCGAACCTCGAGCCATGAGATCATGATCTGAGCCGAAGTCAGATGCCCACCTGACTGAGCCACCCAAGTGCCCCAACCCGAGTCTTTTTGATAGGCATGATGAGTCAGATCTGTTAGCAATGCCAAATTTGCTTATCCGTTTGTAGATGTACAGCATGATAATAATTTGTCATAAGCCCAGTTTTTATATAAATAGAGAAATGATAATATGGATAAAGATAGCATTGATTTTTGGATATGTTGTTTCTGTAGATTGATGAAAATATGTGTTTGTAATTTTTTTAAATAGCTAAGTTGAAAAACTCAAGGATTTGTACTCCACTAATAGCAGTCAACACATTGAATAGAATGCTGTTAAACATGCCTCTTTCTTCCCATCTCCTCTTCAGAAAAAAGGCTATTATGAGACAGTAAACATAATGGGGTTAAAAATACCTGGAAATTTAGCACGTGGTATCAGAGAAGATACCACAATAGTCAAATGTAATGAGGTTGGATTGTGTGTATTCTTCCAATTTGTCATTTCCTTTCAAAGCCATTATTTCACCCTTACTGATAACCTCTCTTCAGTTAAAAAAAAAAATTACCATTAACATTCACTACTTTTTGCAGGTTTTGAACAATTTTTTAATCCAACAAGCTATTTTACCTTGCACAATAGATGTGGTCTTAGCCAATAATCTTCATTGTTAACAACATCCAATGGCTTTTTAACAATTACATGACATCCATTGTGTTCCATTTTCTTTCTATGTCAGTAAATGCCTTCTAAAGCACTCCAACTAGTAAGGTACACGAAGTATCACTTTCATAAAGCTATGCTAGCTGTCTCTAATTCAATTATTCAACTCAAAGACTGCCTTCAAAGCTGCAAAATTGTCCTGGCACTTCCCCATTTCTGATGTTAACCTGAGCTGTTTGTGGTTCCTTGGGTTGTAAAGTGTTTTCATTATCTATTTTGCTTATCTTTTAGAACCATTTTACTTGTCCTGAAGAAATGGTTTTAGATTTTTTTTTTTTTAATCCTTAAGAGTGACCATGGGGATTATAAGTGGTTGTCATTTGTCTAAGTATAGAGAAGAAATGAGCATCTTGCGGGAGAAATGTCGGCATCTGTACCCGTGAAGAAAGCCATGATGTTAAAGTTCAGACTCTGTACTACCCATGCCACTGCTTCTTACTGCTCTCCGCCTCCCACTCCCTTATTTCTGGGGTAAATCATATTTGGGTCATTTGATTATTTACTTATTATCTCCAGAGGCTGGGTAAGCTAGTACTATCTGAACTCTAAATACACTCAAAATGCAATAAAGGCCAGAAGCTAGAGAGGATTAACCCCTCTACATTTTATAGTGATTGTTATATTTACCTTTCAAAAACCCATCCAGCTTCACCCCACAATTTCATCCTGGGAAAAAGTAGAAATGATATTGGATACATTGTCAGAAGAGAGTAGGTATGTGGTTCTTTGTCGCTAACTAATCATGAGTCATTTCTTCTCATAAAATAAATATTTGGAGTTAGTTTGTGATTTCTTTTTTCTTCCTCTCTGAATTTTTAGGTATGTAAACCACAGATCTCAAAATCTCCCCCATACATTTGATTCTACAGTGACTGAAACGGTAAATCATTTGGCTGACATGATTTTGCCTTTTTAAAAAATCCCTCAAGGGGCACCTGGGTGGCTTAGTCGGTTGAGCGTCCAACTCTTGATTTTGGCCCAGGGCATGATCCCAGGGTCATGGGATCGAGCCCCATATTGGGCTCAGGGCTGAGCAAGGAGCCCACTTAAGATTCTCTCTCTCTCTCTCTCTCTCTCTCTCTTTCTCTCTCTCTCTCTCTCTCTTTCTCTCTCTGCCCTTTTCCCCTGCTCAAGCTCTCTCTCTCTCTAAAAAAAAAAAAAAAAAAAGGCCTGGGAGTGGATAGGGGTAGAGTCTGGTATGACTGGGGCATCACTAATGGGGGTCCTAATTAAAAAAAAAGTAGGGGCGCCTGGGTGGCTCAGTCGGTTAAGCATCCGACTTCGGCTCAGGTCATGATCTCGCGGTTTGTGAGTTCAAGCCCCGTGTCAGGCTCTGTGCTGATGGCTCAGAGCCTGGAGCCTGTTTCAGATTCTGTGACTCCCTCTCTCTCTGACCCTCCCCCATTCATGCTCTGTCTCTCTCTGTCTCAAAAATAAATAAACGTTAAAAAAATTTTTTTAAATTTAAAAAAAGTAAAAAAGACAAAAGGAAGGAAAAAATAGAAATTTCAGTTCATTAACCCAACTAATTTTTCCTCCAGAAGAACAAGTGGGCTTAAATATATGAACTATATTTAATAAAGATTAATATTATAAACACAAATCCAATAGAAGCCTGAAACACTATAAGAGCAAAAGAAATAGCAAGCACTATATATAGTTAGGTATAAGTACTTGCTGAAGGTGAATCTTCTTACTGATTGAAGAACCATAGTTCATAGAGTTGTTTTCTCTTCTGCAAGTCATAAAATGTTAATTTAAGTCTGGTAGTTCTTGCTTTGTTTTCTTTCTTCCTTTAGCAGATGCTTACCAAGTACCCACAGTGAGCTAGTAGCTGTTGGCGGCTATATAGAGGTGTAACCCATGGGAATTCATAGAGGCTAAAGTAAAGCCACAGTGCTGTCCTATCAGTTGGGGTTTGGGCAAAGAATAGACAGTAATTGACGAGAGTTTAATGGAGGGACGATTTACAAAAGTGTTGGGCAGGGGTAAAGGAACCCACAACAGATGGTGAAGTGCCATGGGACTAGGAATATTGGGGAGCCATCTCCACCTCTCCACCTGAAGGGATAAGGAGAAAGCAGTTACTGGAACCCAGGGCAGGCTGTAGCTGTAGAGAGAGCCACCCGGTAGGAACTGTGGCCTTCAGGAGAAGAATGGCTGATACATGTGTCCCAATAGGGAGGGGATTGGGCAACAGATACCACATACTGTCTCTTCCCACCCTCTTATTTCCTTCTGGTGATTGTTACTGCTTAACTTCAACCCCAAACCAGTGAACAAGAGAGTCCATTGACAAAACCCACAAAGGCCAGCATCCTGGTTTATAGAAGAGAGTGGAAAAAGGTAGAGGATGATGGTTCTAGAGGGGCAGGCAGCATACCTAGCACAGTGATCTTGAGATATCCATACAAAGAAAGTTAACCTCAAAAGAAGGAAACAATACAAAAGATATCCCAAGATAAAGGATACCTGGTATAGACAGTAGGTCCTGGGTAAGGTGTGTGGTGTAACTCAGGGAAGACTCCTAGAAATGAAAGGAACACTTCTGTGATTGAGCCTTTAAGAATGATTTGGGGGCCGCCTAGGTGGCTCAGTCGGTTGGCCGTCTGACTTTGGCTCAGGTCATGATCTCGCGGTCCGTGTGTTCGAGCCCCGCATCCGGCTGTGTGCTGACAGCTCGGAGCCTGGAGCCTGCTTCGGATTCTGTGTCTCCCTCTCTCTGCCCCTCCCCCGCTCACACTCATTCTCTCTCTCTCTCTCTCTCAAAAATAAACATTAAAAAATATAAAAATAAAATTTAAAAAAAGAATGATTTGGGATTAGGTGAGCACAGAGGAATGTGGAGGATAGTCTAGCTGGAACAGAATAAAGGGAAGAAAGGCATGGAAGTAAAAATAAATATGACATAACTGAGATTATATTCAATTGGCTTAAGCATGGAGTATGTAGAAGCCATAATAAAAATGCCAGGGACTTTCTGTGAGAATGGTGAACCACTTCCATTTATGAAAATCTTTTTAGTTCTACTGAATGCCTGCTGTATGCCTTGTACTCTACAAAGCTTTTGGGCAAAAGAGGACATCAAAGGTAGGCGATCTGGCCCCGAGACCTTTGACTTTCACCTACATTCATGTGAAACAGTGAACCGGTTAACCATACAAAGACAAAATACCAAAGTGAATGTTACTTGGGGTTCAAAAGTGGGGTCCAGAATGTGTAATTCCTGATGTGTGTTCATTCGTTTAAAAAAATCCATCCAACCAACATTTTTGAAGCAACCAGGATGTGCCAGGCACTGCCATTGAAGACACAGCCCCTTGGGTTGATCTGGATCCAACAGCCAACAACTGAGAGTTTGGCTCAGACCGAACCTCATCTAATTTAGACAAGAATGAAATGAAATACACTTCTCCAAAGTAAACCGTAATAAATCCACGACAGGTGCTCACTAAATATTCGTTGACCATGTGAATAAGTAATTATAATGAAGAAGTGTTATAAATTTCTATGATATTTTGAAACAACACATACACTAGGCATTTATACTGATGTCCAGAATCTAATCACAATGCGGACCCACTATGAAGGCAGAGACCTGGCCTGTCTTGTTTACTGGAATAATCCCAGCTCCTAGCATGGAGCCCAGCACGGAGCTGGAGCTGGAGCACAGACTGTATCTAGTGAATAAATGTGGGGATAAATTAATAAATGAATGCATTCTTGAAGCAAGTACTTTTACAGCGAGGTCGCTTTGGGTGGTGGCGTCCCTTGGGGGCATCCTTTGGGGGGTGCAGTTACCATTACAGCACATTAAGTACTCCTTCAGATTGTTAATGAGTACTTCTTGAAAATGCATTTTTAACTTTTCCTCACTTTAATTCCTTGCGAGTTCCAGATGTGCCAGTTGTTTCAATAGCTCTGAATATAAAGGGAGAAAATCATGTCCTGCTTCACCTTTGAAAGGCAACACATGAGGGCAACACGTGAAGATGCAGGGCTTCTGTCTCTGGCCAGGGCCCAAGTGTGCATACCTGTGGTTGGCCTCAATGCCACTTGTACGTTTACCATCGTTCCTTCCTTTGAGAGCTCTAACTTCTTTTCCTACTGCCATTAAAATCATATTAAATCATTCTGAAGTGCTTCCCATAAACACCAAATAAGAGGTACAGCCGCGAGAAAAATTATCTACCTGTGTGGAATAGGTTATTATTTTATTTGTAATCGAAGTGGCGTATGTTTTAGAGAAGAGAGTATCGGGGTAGGCACCTTCCCCCCATGCCTCACATACTCAACAAGGAGTGTGGCTTTTACGCCACCCCCCTCTCCCCGCCCCAGGCTAGTTTTAACCCCACTGGCTTATTAATTATGATACCTGCAGGTACATTTCTGTTTACTGGCTTTTATACATTGTACTTTTTTATTTGCCATCGGACACAAATAGAGATCTGTGTTCAACCTGGTTTTATGGCTTATAGAAACTGAAAAGTCAGATAAGATTAATATTGTCAGATGATGACGGATATGTGCAAATTTTACCTTTAAAGCAGGCAGGCCTTCTTGTAGAGTGAATTGCATTTACACAACCGGATTTCTCCTCTGGTCGGCTTTCAGTTTAAGAATTCCTGCCTCTGTGCGGATGAGACGGGAGATTGGAGGCTTTCAGGGGTCTGTAAGATCTGGGAATACGTGCTGCAATCCAATTGTGGGCGAGGTGCTCTGCCCACCAAATCTTTGTGTTTGTATGTAGAAAGAACTAGAAAATGATTGTTAGGGCTGATGGCACCCTGCTGACTTGTAGACGGAGTTTGTAACAAGGGGGTTTTCAGAATCTAGTAGCTGAGATAGGACAAATTCTTTTCACTTGAACAAAAGATTATGGTGAAAACCTTAACCAGCACACCCTAAGACAGACTGAAATATGAAAGAGGTGAAGGAAGTCTGAAATACATAGATGAAAAAAATGTTTTAAACATGCGCTGGGAATGGAATTGTGCACATGCTACTTTCAGTTGAGTGTTTGTCCTTTCTTGTTTTTAAGATTCCTGCCCCCAAATATACCTAGATATCAATATGCAGGTGTCTCTGCCAAGATTCAGTTTCTAATTGTACATGTAATATTCCAAGCAAGTTTTTTTTTTTTACTTCAGATTATGAAATTAAATTGGGGTATTTAATTTTCCTCCCATAATGATGATTGTGGAGGCTATATAAAAATAAAAGTAAATGTTTTGGGGTGCCTGGCTGGCTCACTTGGAAGAGCACGCGACACTTGATCTCAGGGTGGTGAGTTCGAGCCCCACGTTGGGTGTAGAGATTACTTAAATAAATAAATAAACTTAATAAACTTAAAACTTAAACTTAAAAAAATTAAAACAAACGTTTTGAACACAGTTGACACCACCCTAGTATTACAATTTGTGGAAAAAACATTGTTTTTCTTTTGAAGGTTTGTATACGTATGAAAAAAAAATGCTTTGGGCTGAAAATAAAACATGGGATGTCAGTCAAGAAGTATAATTTGGAATTACTTAAACATTAAGAAAAATCTTCTGAACCTCAAGAAATTACAATTAATGCACAATAAAATTAACTACATTTTGTGTTACTTCTCATCAGCTTTTTCAGTAAGTAAGAGGCAAAGATGGTCTATTTATTAGACTATTATTGAGTAAGCCCTAAGTATTTTAGCAAATAAGAAAGAAAGAGAAGAAAAAGAAAGAAAGAAAGAAAGAAAGAAAGAAAGAAAGAAAGAAAGAAAGAAAGGAAGGGAGGGAGAAAAAGAGTAAGGAAGGGAGGGAGAAAGGCAGGGGGGAGGAAGGGAGGTAGGAGAGGAAGGGAGGAGGGAGAGAGCAAAGGAGGAAGCAAAAGAAAGAGAGAAGGAAAGAAAGAAGTTGGTTTGATCATATGATTCAGCCTTTTTAATTGATAGCATATAATAAGTTCAAATAAAAAATTTAGTTATTTCAAAACTCATGTCTGATTGTACGTATGAGCAGGGTAGGCAAGGCTGCATGATGAATAGACCCAAACAAGTAAGGACTCAACACAATGGAAGTTTATTTCTTGTTTACGTCAGAGTCCTAGGAGGGTGAACAGATTGGCCTGTGGCTCTCCTCTATGTACCACGCGGGGTACAGGTTGACAGAGGCTCTTCTGTGACCACCATGGTTATCTCTGTCATAGCCTGCAGGAAGAGGAAAAGAGTACAGAGGAGAGAGAGGAGGAGGGCCCTACTGGCGAGGACTGGAAGCCGCGCACGTGACTCTGTTCCCCTTCCATTGGCTGGCGCTCAGTGACATGGCTACCTAACTATAAAAAGGAGTCTAGCTCTGTGCATAAGAAAAAAAGGAGGCAGATTTTGGTGAATAGCCAATACCCTCTGCCACAGTTTAACACCTTCCCAGCCTAGCAAAGCGTGTCATGTGTACTAGACCTTCCATTAATATTTGCTGAATTGAGTATGTGCATACTGCCTTCCAAATGTGTATCTATTTCTATAATGTAGTAATAGGATAGTGGTCACATTTCCTATTTTGCTGCTGTGACTTGGACGTTTATTATTTATTGGGGTAGTTATTTATATTCCAATTTGTTACAAAAAAATTAAACATACAGCGATGCAGCAAGATTAAATAACTGGTCATTAATAAATATTTTTCTATGGTTCTGTATAGCCTTCAGAATTACAGTGTTGCAACTGAATTTACTAAGGCTTATATCTAAAGGTGGACATATTTTTTTCTTTTGTACATACAATATAATGTATATATGCACATTGATAATGGTTTAGCTGAAGTAATTTCTTAGGATAAATTCATAGAAGTGAGAATATTGGATCAAAAGAAATAAATAATTGCATGATTTTTGTGAGATATTTACAGTATTTGCAGGAAGGAGTAGAGAACTCAGTGAGGCTACGACCTCATTGACTTGAATAGTATTTGTAAACACGTTTCACTGCCTATAATGTGCAATAAGGTATAATCATTTTAATTTATATTTCTTTGATTGTTAATGGCATCTCCAAGTAGTACCTTCTATTTATATGTAACTTGTTGAGTGCTATATTAAACATGCCATTTAGGAATGAAATTCACTTTAAAGTCTTCAAGAAAAGTGGGGTGCCTGGGTGGCTCAGTCAGTTAAGTGTCCAACTCTTGATCTCAGCTCAGTTCATAACCTCAGGATCATGAGTTCAAGCCTCACATTGGGCTCCACACCCAGTATGGAGCCTACTTAAGCAAACATTTTTTTAAATTAAAAATTAAAAAAAAAATAAAGTCTTCAAGAAAACGCAAATGCAGCGTTCTTTAATCTGGGGTCTGAGGATTCTTGAGGCCAGAGATGGCCTTCAGGTAATAGTGACACTTCTGAAATTATGGGCAAGATGCTAGGAATACTAGCACCTACAGATATTTTTCTGTGTATAGAATACATAATATTTTATTTTTTTATTTTTATTTTTTTAACAATTTTTTTAAAGTTTATTTTTTTGAGACAGAGAGAGACAGAGCATGAACGGGGGAGGGTCAGAGAGAGGGAGACACAGAATCCGAAACAGGCTCCAGGCTCCGAGCTGTCAGCACAGAGCCCGACGCGGGGCTCGAACCCACAGACCGCAAGATCATGACCTGAGCCGAAGTCGGCCGCTCAACTGACTGAGCCACCCAGGCGCCCCTAGGATACATAATATTTTAAAGTTTATTTATTTGAAAGAGAAAGCAAGAGTGAGAGCCAGGAAGCGGCAGAGAGAGAGGAGAAGGAGAGAATCCCAAGCAGGCTCCACTTTGCCAGCCCGGAGACCGATGCACATGGGGCTTGAACTCACAAACCGTGAGATCATGACCTGAGCTGAAATCAAGAGTTGGATGCTTAACTGACTGAGCCACCCAGGCGCCCATAGGGTATATCATATTTTAAATCAGATTCTTCTGCTTCCATTCTACTTCTTTCCATGAGTAACCTAAGAATTTAGATTTGTCAGAAATAGAAAAATATATTAACTTCTGCTCAACTTCACTGTAGGACTGGATACTAGGTTTCAGAGGTGCCTGTCTTCTGGGTTTAAAAGACAGAATTCATAAAATGCTAGTTCAGTAGGAAGCTGTCTCTTAATTTTATGTTATTGAGATTCTGTGGCTTTATGATTCGCAGATATCAGCGATGTGTGACTAATATTTCTAAGCTTTTGGCACTTTGGACAAAAGTTTCAACAACAATGTGCTGTGATTTTTGAAGGGAAGTTCAAACATCAGAAGACGTGTGGAAAAATAGTGGGAAAAACAGAAACAATAGTCCCAACGAGAGAAAGCCCTGGGTTCATGGTACGTTTTAGAAGTAAACCAACTTATAGCTGGAGACAAAAGTAAAGCAGAGGCAGAAACACAGAGTGACACCGGAGAAAGATGAACGTTCTTGGTCCTACAACTTATCATAAATTAGGAATTAAATGAGTGGATAGTGATTTCATCTGTGAGTAGACATGCATCACACTAGAATCTAAGCCCTGTGGTGGCAGGAAGCTTGCCTGCTCATTGATGTATTCCCAGAACTTAAAACAGTGTCCATTATAGTGGTGGGCATTTGATAATCATTTATTGAAAACTATGAATAAACCAAGAAATTCCAAGTGAAAAACACACACCTTAAATTCTCATTGGAAAGGAGGCAAAAGAAGAATGGTGTAAGACAGAACAGGGACCATTGACTGATTCAACAAGTGTACTGGGCACTGACTGTGTGTATGGCACTGTGCCAGGGACCACGGAGGTTACAGGTGGCTTCCAGTCTTGTAAGGCCGGCATCTGCACCAAGAGAAGCCTTGGAAGGCGAGGGAGAATTTCACTCCATTATAATCTCCAATGCCATCTTTCCTTCAATAAGTATTCTCTGAAAACAAAATGGGTATTTTTTTATTAACTTTAAATAAAGTATGAATAAAAGCATCTTTATAAAGATGTTGTTCTCATATGGATTTTAAAAGTACAACCTAGGGGCACCTGGGTGGCTCAGTCGGTTAAGCGGCCGACTTCCGCTCAGGTCACGATCTCGCGGTCCTCAAGTTCGAGCCCCGCGTCGGGCTCTGTGCTGACAGCTCAGAGCTTGGAGCCTGCTTCACACTCTGTGTCTCCCTCTCTCTCTGCCCCTTCCCTGCTCATGCTCTGTCTCTCTCTGTCTCAAAAATAAATAAACATTAAAAAAAAAAAAAAGTACAACCTAAATAAAAAGAAAACCGTTATTTTTCCAATAAAGTTTCGTGATAGGGGTGCCTGGCTGGCTCAGTCAGTAGAACATGCAACCCTTGATCTTGGGGTTGTAAATTCAAGCCCCACATTGGGTGTCGAGATTATTAAAAATAAAAACGTCTTTTTAAAAAGACTTTATTTTGGGGGCGCCTGGGTGGCTCAGTCGGTTAAGCGGCCGACTTCAGCTCAGGTCACGATCTCGCGGTCCGTGAGTTCGAGCCCCGCGTCGGGCTCTGGGCTGATGGCTCAGAGCCTGGAGCCTGCTTCCGATTCTGTGTCTCCCTCTCTCTCTGTCCCTCCCCCATTCATGCTCTGTCTCTCTGTCTCAAAAATAAATAAACGTTAAAAAAAATTTTTTTTTTAATTAAAAAAAAAAAAAAGACTTTATTTTTAAGTAATCTCGACACCCAACGTGGGGCCCAAACTCACAATCCCAAGATCAGAGGTTGCACACTCTACCAACTTTTAGCCAGCCAGGCACCCCTCAAAATAAGAAGTCTTAAAAAGCAAAGAAAGATTTGTGGTAAGTCCCTTAAACCTTTTCTCCTTTTGCTTTGCCTACATAGAATTCTGGGAACTGCTATTGTGTAAGATGAAGACAACAATGACAGGGATAATTATTATTCAAGATAGGAAATGTAAGGAGCCCTAAGAAGTGTATAGGTAAAATCTTACGAAGGTTTGGAAGAGGAGATGATCGCCTTTTCTTTTTTCTTTTTTTTTTTTTTGCCTCCAATATTTTATCTTGAAAATTTTCACTCTTACAGAAAAGTGATAATAGTGGTGTAATGACATTCATACGCCCTTCACCATGTTAACATTTTACCCCCCTTTCTCTCCCACTTGAAAGTGAATTACAGATACCACAATACTTTACACCTAAATACTTCCTATGAGTCTCCAGGAAACAAGGATATTCTCTGACATGAATCACAATACTTCAAAATTTTAACATTATGGTAACAGGATCGACACTGTATTGTTCAGTATTCATTCCATAATGTTCGCCATTTCTATCAATCAGTGTCTTTGGGTGCAAATAATAGAAACTGGAAGTGACTAGTTTTATAAGAGTTTACTGGAAGGGTATGAAGTTCTTCATAAAATCAAAATATAGGTCAGAGAAACCACCACTGGCAAGGACTGGAGCAGAGCAGAAACAGTCTTCTGTGAGCAGAAATAATCGAATTGCAGAGAGAGAGAGAGAGAGAGAGAGAGAGAGAGAGCGCGCTAGAAGGAGAGCCGGCGGAGTCTGAGAGGAATGGCTCCTGACTGGCCTAGTGAGTGTCACATCTCTGTCCCTTCACCACTAGGGATACAGCATTTTGAGTTACAGTCCCCTCAAGATTGTACGCAAAACTGATGCATTCCTCCTGAAAGAATGGTGAATGAATGATGCCAGAAAGGAAAAACCTATAGGTGTTCAAATACTCATCGAACTTGGGGTACAAGAGGCAGAGAAGTCTTCATGAGAGAGTTGGCATTGGAACTAGGCCTTAAAAAAAAAACATTTGAATATGTTAGAATGGAAAGAAGGGTTAGGTTTGAAGGCAAGAGATCATGGTATAAACAGAGGCACAGAGGATGGACCAGAAAATAGGTATACCAGAGGTATGTTGGGAAGAGAGAATGGTACTGTTTGGATAGAGTATAGGGTGAGAACATACCGTGAAGAATTATGAATGCCAGCCTAAGAAGTTTGCGTTTTATTCTGTAAGCAGTGGGTGGACTGAATTTTTTTAGATGGGACATACAGCTATGTAATTAAATATTGAAATATTAGCTACGTGCTTTTTTCTTTTTCTTTTTCTCTTTCTTTCTTTCTTTCTTTCTCTTTCTTTCCTTCTTTCTTTCTTTCTTTCTTTCTTTCTTTCTTTCTTTCTTTCCTTCCTTCCTTCCTTCCTTCCTTCCTTCCTTCCTTCCTTCCTTCTCTCTTCTCTTCTCTTCTCTTCTCTTCTCTTCTCTTCTCTTCTCTTCTCTTCTCTTCTCTTCTCTTCTCTTCTCTTCTTTTCTTTCATGGAAGTTCCCTCTGGTCATGGGATGGGTGGCAGAAGAGATTTGATACAGGGGAACCAGGACAGTAATGCAAAAGTTTGGTCTAGAAATATGAAGGAGGGGTGCCTGGGTGGCTCAGTTGGTTACGCGTCTGACTCTTGGTTTCAGCTCAGGTCATGATCTCTTGGTTCATGGGTTCGAGCCCTTGCATTGGCCTCTGCGGTGGCAGTGCATGCAGAGCCCGCTTGGGATTCTCTCTCTCCCTGTCTCTCTCCCTCTCCCCGACCCGTGCTCACTTTCTCTTGCTCTGTCTCTCAAAATAAATAAATAAATTTAAATTAAAAAAATTTTTAAGATTATGAAGCAAATGAACTATTGTAACAACTGCGGGGATGTTGTTTGAGGAGCTGGCACAGGAAACATGGTAACAGGTTGTGTTTAACCACAGGACTTACTCTCACCAAATGTACATGAAGGGAAGGGAAGGTAAATGTGTGGCTGAAGATTCAGTCAACAGAATCTATGCAATATTGCTCACAGAAGTAATAACAATGTAATTTAGCCACCGTTACTTTTCACATTAGTTATCAATCAAATACTCTTCATGATTAAAACCAAGCTATTGGAGAAAATCCCTAAATGCATGCCTATGTTCCCATAGCTTGAGACTTCAAAGTGAAAGAAATCAATTTAAATAATATGTATCCATCTTCCACTAAAAATAACAGGAAAGAGGGGCGCCCAGGTGGTTCAGTCAGTTCAGTGCCTGACTTTGGCTCAGGTCATGATCTTGCAGTTCCTGGGTTTGAGCCCCACATCCCTGCTTTGGATCCTCTGTCTCCCTCTTTCCCTGCCCCTCCCCTGCCTCACACACACTTTCCCTCTCTCTCAAAAATAAATAAACATTGAAAACAACAATAGCGGCAACAGGAAAGGTACTATTGGGAAGGATCTGCAAACTTTTTCTGGAAAATGTCACATAATAGACGTTTTGGGGTTTGTGGCCCATGCAGTTTCTGTTGTAACTATTCTGCTTTCTGCCAGAAAGCAGCTACAAACAATATTCAAATACATGAATGTGGCTGTATCCCAATACATCGTTATTTATGGACACTGAAATATGAATTTCATATGATTTTTACGTGCCATAAAACCTTCTTTTGATTTTCTTCTATGATATAAAAATGTCCAAACAATACTTGCAACTAGTAGATAAATCAGTCCCAGAGACCTAACACACCGTACAGTGATTATAGACAACAAAACTATACTATAAATATTAAATTTGCTGAGAGACTAGATCTTAACTGTTCCCAACACTAAAGAAATGGTAATTATGTGAAGCGATAGAGGTGTTAGCTCATGCTACAAAGGCAATCATATTGCAATATATATCGAATCAACATCTTATATATCTTAAACTTACACTATGTTCCATGTCAAATGTCTCAATAAAAAATAATAATGAATACAAAATTTTTAATAGAATCCTGGAAAAATAGAAACTAAATGAAATAAAAATATAAAAATCATTCTTTGCTCCCAGGCTGTAAAACACCAGGCAGTGGATTGGATTTCACACTTGCTAATTGTCTCATTGGCTACTATCACAACTTTAGAAATCAGGGCTAACATTTTTTCTCGTGAGTCAACAACAATGTGAACCCATTCTGAAAGTAGTAGTTGAACTAGAAGAAGGAAAATATGAGAACCAATTTACATTATTGATTCTGCTCTACTTGTTTTTAGTTTAAATGAATGGAGTCTTCCTTTCAGCTTTCTTTCTTAATGTGGCATGGTGTTAATGTTTGATAAAATACAGATGAGGCTAATGAAACAGAGGTGTTCCAAAACACAGTGCTTTGGGCGATATAGAAGTTAATTTCTCTCTGAGAAGTAAAATCTTCATCTGGAAAGCCATCTGTCCAACTAAAATTGGGAGTTAACATTCCTACCGGAAGATGGGGAGAAGAGAATTGTAGAAATATCTGACGACAGCAGGAAGTCTTTGCCAAGGGTTGCATGTGACTAAACAGTTTCTTTATTCTAAACAGAGATTGTTTTATTGCTTCGGTCGGGGAAAAGGAGTCATTCTAAACATTTTTAATGAATAAACACTAAGAATAGAAATCAGTTATTTTGTTGGTGGTGCCTTTTCCCAGAGCTTTTACTATGGTAACTTCTATAACATCATAAATTCATTCAACAACATTTTTGAGCACCTATGGTGTTTATCTTTCTAGGCAGATAAACACCCTCGTTTTTCTACACTACTAACAGTTTTAACATATCTCTGTTGAAGACAGTAGCTTAGAACACATAGGAAAAGCTCCTAAAAGCATGGGGAATGGGAGTTGGGAGCCACGGTTGTTAGAATACAAAGTGAGGGGTGGTTGGGGGGACTCCAGTCCTTCAAAATCTCCATCAGCCTTACAAATTCACTTCCAGTAAACATGAACTGCATGCAACAGCCTGTTCACTATGCAAACATAGTTTCAAGAGAGGTCCTCTAGCTCTCTTTCCAAAAGATTGCCATCCTTGCACCTGTCCTTCCTAGAAATTCTAGACCCCTCCTTGGTATGGGGATTTGGGCTGATATTTAGGTGCTACCTCTCTCCTAGCCTTCCTAATGGGAAGATAACGGAGGATCCTGAAATGAGAGTCTACTTGCATGTGTTGGTGTCTTTCCCAAATTGTATTAAGAAAAAAAAAAAAAAGGAAGCAGTCCAACACTAAGCACTCCACCTGGCATGACTTCAGAATGCTTGTGATTAAGATATTCTTCTTATTGTTAGTCAAAGGTCTAGACCTGCCTCGCTCCACATAAACAGAAGCTCTGTTTCTCAGCTGCCTGCGCGCATCCTCTCACATGTCCTTAGGGCGCTAGAACAGCAGGTCTTCTCTAAATGGCTCTTAGACTCGAAGAACATGAAAAGAAGCAGCGAAGGGTTCCTGAAAGCATTTACATCGACGAGTAATATGTATCGACAGTACATTTTTTCCTTTTCTTGCTATAAAGCGAAAGCCTTTGTGCGCCCCTTTCGTTGTTAGCACCAAGGCGTGGCCAGCAGCAGGAGTGGGCTGAAATTAATTAAGTGAGGCAGTTTGGGCCACTCCTTTGCACTTTAACTGGTTGGAATGCAAGGGGCATGGTGGGGGGTGGGGGTGGGGGTGGAGGGAAGAGTGTGTGGCCATGCAAAATAGAAAGAATGAGAAACATTTGTTTGGGGTTCTGTCACCTGTCAGGTGGTTGGAGAGGAAGCCACAGATTAAAAAAAGCAGAAGCTGAAGAAGAAGAAGACAAATCCCTTTAGTTTTTATAGCGTGAATCAGAGCGATTAAGTACCAATAACAGCTAACACTTATTGAGCCCCTTATATATGCCAGACACTGTTCTAAGTGTCTTACGTGTCATTATCTCATCTGATTCCGACAATAACTCTCTGCAGTAAGTGCTCTAATTATTTCCATTTTACAGCTATGAAATTGAGGCCGGGAGAGGTGAAGGCTTTCAGCAGTAGGCCTGGGATTCTGCCCTTGGCAGTCTGACTCCGGAGCTGTCATGCCATCCAGTATGTCATTCTACCTTAAAGGCAGTGGATCCCTTGCTTGTCATTTTCCTCTAGATTTATAGCACGGTTTTTGCCACAGGTGACGGCATAGATTTGCATTTCCTAATGAAAGAGCGAGTGAAGTTAAATCACAAACAAGAGAATGCCTGAAAAGTATGATGTTCAAAAAACCGCACAGGGTTTGTGCCTTTTTCCTGATTGCCTGCTAGCACATTGCTTGCTGTAGGGAAGAAAGTACAGCCTAACAGTGCTAGATTCTCTATAAGGCAATTTATTATTTTTTGAAAAGTGATAATGGCCTTGTTTTCATCTTAAGAGTCCAGAGCAGCGAAGGACTGATAGGACCCTAAGAAGCCTGCACTCAGCAAGATTCCCTAAATAGTTCTTTCCCCTCCAGTCCTGACCCAGTAACCTCCGGGCCATTCTATTCCCTGGAATCTCCTGTATAGGGCCCCAAAGAGTATGCTGATGCCTGCAACATCCTTTTAGGATTTGAAGACCTGTAGACAAATGGCTCCTGGGGACAGGGAACATATCAAAACGTAATCCTTACTCATAACAGAATTGAGTTTGGTGTGAACCCAGCAATCAGGGAATGAAAGGTGAGTGCATTAACCTACCATGTTATCTGTATAGGAGTTTTATATCTTAAATGGAACAGACATCCCTGCAAAACAATGACGGACCGAGATTAATGAGTTACAGGTGACCCTCAGACACGGGAAGGTTGACTTTGGATAAGCACCCACAAAGGTCAAGTGCTTATCTGAATTAACCACAAGTCTTGGATCTGGGGTAAAAATAAAGGACGAGAAATACCTCAGGGAGAGGCTTTCTTCAACCTGAGTTTTGTGTTCTTTCTTACCTTCTGCTAAATTCTGCATTGGATTGGACCAGCCCTTTTCCACACACATCTCTGGCCTAAGCCAGATCTCAACGTCGTGGAAACAGAACGAAAACCCAGAGCAATGCTTTTCAGCTTTCCAGGGTTTCAGGATGTGTTGTAGACCAATTATTT
This sequence comes from Acinonyx jubatus, assembly GCF_027475565.1. Classification (NCBI taxonomy): domain Eukaryota; kingdom Metazoa; phylum Chordata; class Mammalia; order Carnivora; family Felidae; genus Acinonyx; species Acinonyx jubatus. Next base: position 101,981,878 of record NC_069386.1, read on the forward strand.
TTGCTAACATAGAATTGAGTCTTTTTGACAGAGGCTTTTAAGAATTGGATGGAATCTTCCCAGCTGTAGTCACTTTTGCCTAGGACTGACTCGAGGATTTGCACGTCTCGTGGTAGAGTGCAAATATATAGTGGCGATGAGAACTTTCTGTGTTTCTCACTCTCGTCCTTGGGTCAATTTTATTTCCATTTGAGACAATAATTAGTCCCCAGAGCAGTGCTGTATTCCACTTAATGAAAAACACACTTGACACCCACCTCCCTTAATTAAGCAGAGTTGTATAGCTACCTAGTGTCTCCCCCCATAGGGAGTATCTGCTGGGCTCTATCTTAGGACCCTGCCCGGAAGGTGAGTAGACTGGGAGAGGCCCATGGAGCTGGTGTAGACCCAGTTCAGGCTTCAGGAAGAGTTCTGTGTGGAAAGTAGAGTGGTCCTGCAGGAAGGTGAGCATCCACTCACCTAATACAAAACACTGGGGCATCTCCGCGGGTGGACAGAATCCTGGTCCAGGTGTGTTGTCAATGATAGAGAAATATAAAGAGACAACTCTCAAACACCCCCCCCCCCCTGCAGAACTTGGAATTGAGAGAGAGAAGATGCCCACTGAGAGCAAAATTTTAAAAACAACGACTAAAAATAGAGCATAGATATGCAAAAATGTTCTTACACCTCAGATGAGTCCGAAGAAACCTAGGCAAATGCATTAACACATGCAAAGAAAGAATGTGTTAATCAAAGGGGGTTGGTCAGCCCTGGAAGGTGGTAAAGAGAGAGTTCCTGAGGCCAAGTTAGAGGTGCTGGTCCAAGTTTTGCCCCTGGAAGGCCAGACCTGGCCAAAGTTTTTTTCAAACCAGGGCAAGCCTCAACTAAACATTTACACAAATTGGTATGGTGTGCTTATAACATGCCAGGTTTGTGTCAGGCTTTGGGAGAAAGTGCCGAGCATTGAGACTACCTCTCAAGACAGAAGACTGACCTGAGCCAGGCATCTTATGAAGGAGAGAACATTAAAATAACGAAGGAAACTGTAAACTGAGGACTCTTGGTCCGAGGAGGAAGTAACTTTAGACTGAAGAAGCTAAGGACTTGTAGGAGTTAAACAGAAGAAGGAGGAGGTATGAGGAGTGTATTTCAAACAGGGCCGGCGTTTGTTCAGAGCACCAGGCTGAAATGATCTTAGCTTGTAGCGTATTTGAAAGATGGAGGGAGGGCTGGTGTGGCTGGACCCAGGGTGGTTTCAGATAATAGATACCACTTCCTGAGCACCTAGTAGGTGCCAGACCGTGTTGAAAGCAGTTTACTCTCCTAATTTCATCACAATCTTATGAAGTAACTGCTATCTCTATTCCTGTTTTCCTGAAGGAGAAACTATGGCACAATGTAAGTGAATAAACTGCCTGAGCTTGAAAGTAGAGGGAGGGGATTTGAACCATGGAGTGTGGTTGCAGAAACCTATGTTCTTAACCAGTTCCTACAGTGAAGGCAGAGACTGAGCCGCCAGATCGCGTAGGGCCAGTAGCTGGAGGATTTTGCCTTCTTCTGAGAACAATGCCCAGTTTTAGAGGAGTGACCTAATTGAATGTGTGCTTTGAAAAAAATCACTCTGGCTGCAATCTGATTATGATTTTGCTTCCTGTGTACGTCTGCAAAGAAAGAGGGAATGCACAGATCATATGAGCAGATCATATGCACAGAATTTTGCTCGCCAAGACAGCCATTTATTACTATGAATTAATATACTAGCTTTTTAAAATATATGTTCTAGCTTTCGAGCATAACCTGGCTTTTCAAAATTCTTGATGGTAGGCACAGAATATGTTGTGAGTGTGGCTTTGAGTATTCTACAACTGTTCTTTCTTTCTTTTTTCTTCTTTTTTTTCCACAACGGTTATTTCTTAGTGTAAATTAATAAATTACCCTGGTTTGATATGTCAGACTCATGAGATAGATGAAGCAGTCTGCCTTAGAATGATTGATTTACTTTCTAAAAATATGAAGTTTCTGATTTGCAATGCTAAGATCAGGCTTTGAATAGACTGCAGTAAATTCACCAAAGTAATGACTTTGCCTATGGCTGCTCAGGAGGAAGCCTGCTGCCTTTTCCCCAAGGGTAACATTTGATTACTCACAACAGTCAACATCACTGGGGCTGTGTACAACAGCCACGGGTCCTTCTTTTTTTCCTCCATCTTCCTCCTCCTCCTCTTCCTCCTACTCATAAGACATTCAGAAACCTAGACAGGTAGGCAGTTATTAGGAAAGTCTGCCAGAAGGCATCATGTTTAGAGCCCTTTGATAGGAACCAACAAGAACAATTCAGGGACTCAGGCCTTAAGGGATTGTGATATTAGACAGGAAAATAAGAGGGGAACCCACTTAACATAACTAGGGCACAAGACAGAACCTGGATCTTGTTTTCACAAAAGGGGTGCAGCGTTTAAGAGCCATTCAGGCTAGATATATACATCTAGACAACAGTGCAGAGATGGTATATAAAGCTTTGTGACTGATGAAATCCTCTGTGGATTGAATGTAGTTAGAGGACAAAAGGGTCAGAACCCTATTTGGGGCTCCATCTCACGACTATGAGATCATGACCTGAGTCAAAATCAGGAATCGGAAGCGTTGTGGACTGAGCCACCCAGGCGCCCTGGGATGAAGGAGTATTGAGGACAGAGGAGGAGGGAATGGTGTAGGACAACAAATGAAAGCTGAGCAGCATTATTGGTCCGAGGTTATGATGACCAGGAATTTAGAATGAGATCAGCCAGCCTAGTTGTTTGTTTTTCTCCAACATGTTCTGTTCAAGGATGCTGACGTGGAGTAGACAGAAAGTTGGATTTAAGAAGTTATGAGAATTTACCAGTATGCTCAGAGAGGAGCAAGGAGGATGAGGGTGCTTGCAAGAGAATAATAATGGTAATGGATCATGGAGTTTAAGCAGGATAAGGAGGAGGAAGGTGAGGACGCAGAGGATGAGGACAGTGACAAGGTGGGAGGGAGCATCAATAGATCAATAGATTGTTCTACTGGAGTAAATATGGTATTTCTGGTCTTCATCCTAATAAATCTCTCAAATTTGGAGCACCTGGGTGGCTCAGTCGGTTGAACGTCCAATTCGGCTCAGGTCATGATCTCGTGGTTCATGAGTTCGAGCCCTGTGTCGGGCTCTGTGCTGACAGCTCAGAGCCTGGGAACCTGCTTCCGATTCTGTGTCTCCCTCTCTCTCTGCCCCTCCCCTGCTCGCACTTTGTCTCTCTCTCAAAAATAAACATTAAAAAAAAAATTTTTTTTTAAATCTCTCAAATGTTTGACGTTCACATTTCTTTAAATGTTGATGGAGATGACAATAACATCTTTAGTTTTGGGGGAGCCGCGGCTACTCAGTTGGTGCAGTTATTGCTGGGAAGCAGCTGGCATCAGTGGCTGTTGACAAGAGAGAGGAAAGACGGAGTGTTAGTTCCTCGTCAAAGGGGAAAGACTGGTGTGGGGTAGGAGGTCTCAGAGTCTCCAGTCTCTTGAAGTTTATATTCCTAGGATTGTAGGAGGAAGTGTTTAGACTCCAAGCCACACACACACACACACACACACACGCATTTTTCTTCTTTACTAGGAATTAGGATAGTGCCCCATGCCAGAAGTGCCGTCTGTCAATGGTTCTTCAAAAGATTTTGGAGAGGGGGCGCCTGGGTGGCTCAGTCAGTTAAGTGCCTGGCTTCGGCTCAGGTCATGATCTCACAGTTCGTGAGTTCGAGCCCCGCGTCGGGCTCTGTGCTGATGCCTCAGAGCCTAGAGCCTGCTTCGGATTCTGTGTCTCCCTCTCTCTCTCTGTCCCTTCCCTGCTCGAGCTCTGTCTCTCTCTCTTTCTCTCAAAAATAAATAAAGATTAAAAAAACTTTTTAAAAAAGATTTTGGAGAGTAAGAGGAAAGCCACAGAGAAGACAAGATAAGGTGAAAAATCAGGACAGGTAGAGGCAGGAGGAAAAGCTTTTTAAATACAATGCTTTACCTTAGAATTTAGTTTACGGATAATTTCAAGAAATGCGTGTTAGAGCAGCACTTGGGGGGCTCAGTCAATTGAGTGTCAGACTCTTGATCTCAGCTTAGGTCATTATCTCACAGTTCATGGGATTCAGCCCCATGTCAGGCTCTGTGCTGACAGTTCAGAGCCTGCTTGCGACTCTCTTTCTTTCCCTCTTTCTCTGCCCCTGTCTTGCTCATGCTCTCTCTCTCTCTCTCTCAAAATAAATAAACTTAAAACAAAAAAGAAATGTATGGTAGAAGCTTGATAATAATTTCATTAAGGCTATAAGAATACTCACACGTGTCTTTGTGTATTGACTGTAAGATAGGCAGTTATTCCTATAGGCAGAATTCCTTTGGGAATTCTCATGTTTGTGGATTATTGTCAACTTCTTGGCCCCTGGTCCCTGGTTCAACCAAGGATACTTGGTAGTTGAGACTTTTAAATCAGGAATGGGCCTTTAATTTTTTTAATTTTTATTTTTTAGATGATTTAAAAAAATTTTTTTAATGTTTATTCATTGTGGGGAGAGACAGAGCATGAGTGGGGGAGGGGCAGAGAGCAAGGGAGACACAGGATCTGAAGCAGGCTCTAGATGTGGGGCTCGAACCCACAGGCTGTGACATCATGACCCGAGCCAAAGTCAGATGCTTAACCAACTGAGCTACCCAGGCATCCCAGAAATGGGCCTTTTAGATCATCTAGACCAATCCTTTCATTTTACAGATGTAAGTAAGACCTAAGACCTACTGAGGTGAAATCTGTGTTCCCCTATTTTACCATGATGTGGATGCCATATTCTGGCCTCTGGCTATGATGAAAGCATCCCCTTCTTCCATGCTTCTGTTGGATACTTGTTCCTCGTCATGGCTGCCCTTGTCCTGTATTAAAAGTATCGTTTCGGGGCTCCTGGGTGGCTCAGTTGGTTAAGCGGCCGACTTCAGCTCAGGTCATGATCTCGCGGTCCGTGAGTTCGAGCCCCGTGTTGGGCTCTGTGCTGACAGCTCAGAGCCTGGAGCCTGTTTCGGATTCTGTGTCTCCCTCTCTCTGACCCTCCCCCGTTCATGCTCTGTCTTTCTCTGCTTCAAAAATAAATAAACGTTAAAAAAAAAAAAGTATAGTTTCTAGGGCACCAGGCTGGCTCAGTCCGTAGAGCATGGCACTTGATCTCAAGGCTGTAAGTTTGAGTTCTGTGTTAGGCATAGAGTTTACCTTAAAAAAAAAAAAAAAAATAGAGTTTACCCTCAGGTTAAGATGACCTCCCTATGACCCAGGAAACATAAACTTGCTGCTTCCAACACTGTTATACAGAGGATGGAACAAGAAGGTTTGGGTTTTCTTTGCAAGTTGGATATATATCTTATTCACAAGAACAATCAGGGACTGAGGTTGGGGGGGAGAAAGGTTTTCATCCTTCTTTAGAATAATTTTGTAGAAGAGATACAAAAATAATAGCATGAACTTTTTTGGAAGAACTTGGGTTTTGAAGCCTGACAATTATGATGAAAGTTGTACTGAGTCTTACTTTATGAGGGGCAGTGTCGTCTCTCACATCCTGGTACCACTTATTATGGGATCTTGGGCAAGTTGCCGAAATTTTTTGGATTTTTTCCCCCATAGAAAGAAAGGAATATTAATGCCTTTTTGCATGGTTATTTTTGTAAAATATTAAATTTGCTATCATGTAAATATCTCTGGCACATAACAGGTGCTCAGTAAATGTTAATTTGTTCCTTCTCCTCTTTCCCTCAACGTTCCTGAGGTTTATTTATTAATTTTTTTAATGTTTTATTTATTTTCGAGATAGAGAGAGACAGAGCATGAACGGGGGAGGGTCAGAGAGAGAGGGAGACACAGAATCTGAAGCAGGTTCCAGGCTCCGAGCTGTCAGCACAGAGCCCGACGCGGGGCTCGAACCCACAGACCGTGAGATCATGACCTGAGCTGAAGTCGGCCGCTCAACCGACTGAGCCACCCAGGCGCCCCCAAGGTTCCTGAGGTTTAAAAATACTTTTCCAGATTTTGAGCCGTTGAAAAATTTCAATGGCAAAGCGAGAATGGTTATGATTAAAACCAGTGGATACTGTGTATTCAATTTTGTAATGTAACCTGATACCAACAGCCAAGATCTTTGTCCTGAAGGGGATTTCAATATTCAGCAAAGTGAGGCTGATTTAATAGCCATTAATTCTGAGGATATGTTCAAGTTCAAAGTCCGTCTGTTATAAAATGTAAATTGCTCTTTTTGTAATGTATTTTGTATTGGAATTTAGGAACAAATGCTGTCACTTTTCCTTTTCTTTGCAAGGGATTGCAGGCGCCTTTATTATCACAGAGCCCTATTATTGTGATACCTCACACAGGAAATGCTCACTCTGACATTAGTTACCAAATTGCTGAAATATCATGTGTTTTCTATTCATTAAAGCCCTAAAGCACTATGTGCAAATTCCCTTACTTTAATTACACACCTCAGGGATGTGCATGCCAAAAAAGGAGCCAGTCAGACAAAAAGCCGGGTCTTTGCCAAAAAACCCCAGCCCCCTAAACTGGTAAACATTTATTTTCAGCTGGGAAATCTGCTATTAATTCATATAGTGACTTTCCCAGCTGAAATAATGAGCCAAGCCAAGTGAACCAAATGTTCGCAGTGAGCAAACATGAACAGTGGGGAATCAGCCCATCTCTTATTTACATGTTTGCTCCTTCCTCAGTTAAGAACATTTGAACATTTTCCTTTTACCTGGAAGCATACCAGTGTTTATGCTTCAAGTGTCTTCGTTTTCAAACAGAGCTTATACACTGTAGACCTAGGGTAGGTGTTTTAAGAATTAAAAGAGAAAAATCACAAAACCAGATTATTTATTAGGGCTTAAGAACAGAGTCACCCCATCAGCTTCATGGACTTCCCTATCTTATCGGAGCCCTTCAGAAAAATCAGAATTGGCAAAATAATGAGATTTTGAAGGACATGCCATTTTGAAATTTTTGTTTTGAAAAAAGTTGACAAAAATTCTAAACTTATAAAGAAAAGAGTTTATTGTTCCATAAAGCAAACTAGGAATTAAAATACATTGTAAAAGTTTGGTTGTTTTTTTTTAACGTTCATGGAGTCTCTTTTCATTTCCACTTAATTACGAAGCTTTAGCATGTGGAAAATAAGAAAAGAAATAGTTGTCCACAGGCACCATAGACATATGACCAAAACCAATAATAATTACACCTTGTTGAGGTCTGAATACTCAACAAAATGCACTCAGATTCTAGAACAGAAAGTTGCGCTATGTGTATAAAACTTAGAATAAAAAGTGGTTTGTATAGAAGAGCATGCATAAAGGCTTAATGGAAAGCAAAGAAGGAAGGAGAAACAGTTAAATTAACACATGAAATAGCAAAGTTCAAGAGTCAAAAAGTCAATATATTGATTAATCCCTGTGATGATGCTGAGTATCTACTCAACAGTCAATTAACCATTTAACATTTTTCTTGATATAAAGGACTGTAAAAAAAGGTCCCCACCCCAAACTTATATAAAGATATAATCAATAATTGGAGGTTCAATGCCACTTTTGGTATAAGCCCAGGCGCAGAGTTTTTAATCTATTCTCGAAGAATAAAATGCTTTCCATTTCAATGAAGGTGTAATTTTTATTATAACAAACATAAGAAAAAGTAGCTTTCAATTCACAGTACTTTAAAATCAAGGTTGACCAGCCCCAAACCTTTTTCCTAAATGAAATTTTTAGCAGATACATGATTTCTTAGCAATGAATAAATGAATAAAATGTATGAAAAAAAATTTTTTTTGTTCTATAAGAAGAAGCAATGCCCTATTAATTTTGACAGACAACTTGGCATTAGCCATTTTAAAATCCAACATGGGATAAAGTTATGCATTACTAGTCTCTCTACATTTTTGTCAAGAGATGAACATTTTGCCAGATTTTTAATAATATGCCAAGAGCTTTGTCAGTCAGTTTATTTAGCCCCGCGTGGTTATGCCAGTTTTTGTCCACCACCCCCACTGGGTGTAACGCTGCCCGTCACAGCTCACAAACCCCTCCCCTGCAATTAGACAAAGTCAACACGGCGATCACTCCCAACCGCCCTGAGGTACCTGCACTATCAACAGTGCAGATTGAACAAGCTTTGCTTTGTCACTGCCTCCCCACCCCAATTAGGACTTTTTTCTGCCCAGGCAATTTAGCACCAACACCAAGGGTGAACCAGATAACTCTTTTAAAAAAGTGTGTTTAAGTCATTCTTTTGCCCTTCCCCCCCCTCCCCCAGCCCAACCCAATCAATTCTTTCTCCACCCCCTTTCACTACTTCCTCCACTGCTATTGCCTCCTGCACCCCCCTTCCCTAAAAAAGCACTCTCAGAAGGAACTAGTCTGCAAGAAGGCGGCTTGCAGTCCCTAACTAGTTACCATGCCGACTGGAGCCTGTGCTGAGGAATGTGCCACTGCCACACGGAACTCAATGAAAAGATGAAGAAAATGTGCAGGCAATACTAGTTTGGCTGGGATGCTGGGGAATCTGAGACGGGGCTGTTGGTATGGAAGGATCTCACTGCATGCAATTTGCAAACATGCCAGCTCAATAGCATGCGATAGGCACTGGATGGAATTTAGAGGTCTTGGAGGCTTCACGGCTGGAAAGGAATAAGAGAGCTGACTGGGGGGAGATCTGCCCCATGAAACAACCCCTGCCCCTTAGAAATGGAAATATAAGGCTTACTATTAAAGTTATTACTGAGAATCTGTGGAAAATGCTAAAAGAGATTGATCTTTTTATAAGCCCTCCTTTTCTTAGTCCATTCATTATGCTTCCTTGAGATTTATTTGCACCTCACTTTTGACTGGCCATAACAGTCTGACTTTCTGTCCTAAAAGTCATCAGCAGAATTCATAGGATACTAGAGCTGTGTGGTCGGGGGATCTGAGGCAGTTGGGGATCATAAACAATATTTCCTGAGCAGTTGCATGAAGGAGAGGACTGCTTTAATTTTGTGTGAAGAAAGGTGGAGGAGGAATGCAGAATTCTGAGAGTTGAAGACTTCCATGGCTTTCCATCTGGATGGAGGCAGATTTGGGTCTCCACTGGGGTACTTCTAGGGAGTCTCCCTTAGTCTGGAGAACTAGGCTACCATGAGATTATTTTTATTTTAGAGGTGCACTTGGGATATTGAGAGTAGATATGGGACCATCCTGAGGGCTAAGTCTACTCCAACAAAATTCTTACCCAAAACACCACTTCCTGCTCCACATTCATGTGAACCAGAAACTGCCCTAGGTTTCCTGGAAAGAATAGAGAACATTTTCCAGAATCAGGATGGTTCAGGGTTACTACTTACACCTCACACTCAGAGTAGTAACATTTCTTACTTCTTGCCTTTTCAGTCTTCCACATTGATTGGTTCCAAACTGTCCTGCACATCACTGGCAAAATAGTTTTCCATGCTTGCCAATTCGACCCTGTCTTTTCATTGCCCACAGCCTCCCTATGGCTCCTCATTGCCATGGCAACCACATGTCCTGGATTTTTCAGGACATTTTGATTTCAAATATTCTGTCATGTGGTCAGACCATGTGTCAGATCATATGCCAAAAGATATGTCCTGATTTGGGTTTTGCAAATATGGTCACCATACCCCTCACTCCCCAGATATGAGTGTTGTCTCTTCTTCCTTTTCTAGCAAACTAGAAAACAGTGCTTCTCTTTTAATATAATAATACCTTATATTTTTACATAATATTTTGCTGCATGCTCTCACATAATCATCTTGATGGATCCTCTCCTCCGTGTGAACTAAGACAAGGGGAGACATTATTTCAGTTTTATAGATGGGAAGATTGGGGCACAGAGTAGTGAACCGACATTGTATTATTTCCACAGTGGCAAAGTGACTAGAATCCCTGCCTCCTGACTCTAATGTTTTGTTTTGTTTTGTTTCACTAACACACTGCTTCCAAATATAAATGCTTTGTACTCTAGGTTTGTTTGCCATTTTGTTCCTGAAAGACTATCTATCAGGGACCATGTGACTGTAGATCAATGCTTTCCTGATTTATGCTGCACATCAACTCACGAGGTTGAGGAAGAATTGGGGGAAAGGCTTTAAGGTGAAAGATTGGGGGCTGAGATGTTGACAACTGACGTCATATATAACTTAAAAATAAAGAGAGAGAAAATGAGAAAAGGGGAGGGGGAGAGAGAGAGATAAAGAGGGAGGGAGGGAGGAAGGAAGGAAGGAAGGGCTATTCTTTATCATTAAAATTTCTCAAAAATGGTATTCTTATGTCCAATTCTCCCTAGCCAATATGATGTATGGTGCTAGACACTATACATAAGAATAAAAAAAGAAAAAAGGGAGGAAAATGCTTGTGATTAGCATAATTGTTTATTTGCGTCGCCAATAATAATTTGACAACTATCAAACATTGTCTCTGAGCCGGGCGCCGTACCAGATGCTGGAGATGTTGTGGTGATAGCACGGTGCTTATAGTCCGGTGATAATTATTGATTGTGATAAGTGCTACAAAGAAGATAAACAGGATGATGTGATAAAGAGACCTGCAGGAAGCTGGGGAGATACTTAGGAGAGCTGCTTCAGATAGAGTGGCAAGGGAAAGCCTCTCTGAGGAGGTGCTGCTTAAACTGGCACTTGAAGGATGATAAGGAGCCAGAGACATGCGCGCACAGAGCTAGACAAAGAGCATTTCAGAACGCGGGAACAAGAAACACAGAGCCCTGTGCTTGTCATGTTCGGTGTGTCTGCAGCATAGTGACCAACCAGTTGGGGATCAGAGGAGTGGTACGAGGTGAGGCTAGAGAGTTTTACTCACCTTGAAGGCCATGGTAAGGGGTTGGGACTGTATTCTAAGAGTAATAAAAAGCACCGAAGCCATTGAAGAAAGAGACCTGTAGATAAGATTTTTCTAAGGAAGAACCTGTAATTCTCCTCCTAGACCCAATTCTTATCCTTAAAGCCCACGTCAACAGAAGCAACACTATAGGTAGAATATTAGAACTCTCAGGGGCTATTTGTGTGGCATTATGTAGTTCTTTACCCTCTAAAAGTGTTCAGAACAGAATTTTTACTCTAGATGTCAAAACGCAGATTCATTAGCATCTCTTAAATGCCAAGAACTGTATTGTCTAGGCATCTTGACTCAAGATCAATAATATTACCCAAAAATGATCATGCAGCCAAGGTCAATTTGAGAGGAGAGGGCATGGAAATAGGAATAAGCAGACAGATTGTTTCTGGTGAGATAGGGATGGAGAGGCTTTGTTATTAAGCACTGAAGAGCTTTAAATTCTAATTGTTGTTGGTGTCTTCAGCTTTAATGTTTTGCCAGAAAATGGACAGGAGGAAGCAATGGTATGTAACTGAAGCTTTTCAGTTTACAGTTTACTATGGAATCAACTATGGAAGCTAACAGTTTACTCTGGAATCAACTCTCTCGGCAGCCAAATGGCTGTGACTCTAGTCAGAACACGTGTGATGTGCATCTCTTTCTGTTGTGATCCATGACAACTACTCAATGAAAAGGGAGAACTTTTAGTTGATTTCAGATGTTTTGCAATAGTCAGATGTCATACACAATACATGACTCACAGGTTTCCGTTTTCAGCTAGATGTGTTGGCATTGAATTGTAAGTGTTCTTTGGGGTGCCTGGGTGGTTCAGTTGGTTAAGCGTCCAACTTCGGCTCACGTCATGATCTCAGGTTGTGGGTTCGAGCCCTGCATCAGGCTCTATGCTGACAGCTCGGAGCCTGGAGCCTGCTTTGGATTCTGTGTCTCCCTCTCTCTCTGCCCCTCCCCTGCTTGTACTCTGTCTCTCACTCTCAAAAATAAATAAACATTAAAAAAAAATTAAAAAAAATTGTGAGTGTTCACTAAGAACAGTCACAGATATACACATGACCCTCAAAGGAAGCTCACCTAATGCACAGTTGCACAGTATAAAGTCAGGAGTTGTTGTTGTTGTTTTTTTAATGAAATGTATGACTCTTGGTCTATATTATTTGTAGACTCAATTTTAGAAAAGGAGGAAGTGTTAGATGATTTATATTTAATTTGCTATGCTGTTGGAGAAAAAAAGATTCCACGTCAATTCAGGCTAATAATCATAGCTTCTTTAGTTCTTGAACGTATATATTTAAGGGCAGACATACCATAGCTTGGCAAGAATCCTCATTCAAGAGTGCTTTCTAATGAAAAAAGTGAGGGAACTGGTCCATTTGCGTCAATGTGGCTTATCATTGTGTTACTTCCAGAATAATCACCTTGGAACTATATTAACAGTCTTAACAAATAACATGATAATTCCATGTTATGAGCCTCAGGACCCTGTAAGGTCAGGAGGGGTTCAGTATGCATTTGTGTAGCAACCATAATCCGAAATACCTAACCACTCATTTGTTATAAAACACACATCGCAAAAATAAATTTTACTTTAAAAGCATTGGTTTTCCAGGGCACCTGGATGGCTCAGTTGGCTAAGCGTCCGACTTCGGCTCAGGTCATGATCTCACGGTTCGTGGGTTCAAGCCCTGCATCGGGCTTTGTGCTGACAGCTCAGAGCCTGCAGCCTGTTTCAGATTCTGTGTCTCCCTCTGTCTCTGCCCATCCCCCACTTGTACTCTGTCTCCGTCTGTCTCAAAAATAAATAAACATTAAAAAAAATTTTTTTTAAAGCATTGGTTTTCCCATTTTGTTCTTTGGATTTGAGTCTTATAGATTACATAGCGTAAGGCAAACACTTAAAAGCCAAAACATATGTAAGTTACTTCACATTATTTTTTTTATTGCTTTTTAATTTAAGAATAGAAGTATGATGTTCAGTCAATACTAAGAAAAAGTATAATTTTTTAAATTTTGTTTGAGAGAGAAAGAGAGTGAGCAGTGGGGGAGAGAGAAAGTCTCAAGCAGCCTCCACACTCAGTGTGGACCCTGATGTAGGGCTCAATCCCATGACCCTGGGATCATGACCTGAGCCAAAATCAAGAGTCAGACACTCAACTGATTGAGCCATCCAGGTGCCCCAATTTTTTTTAAATGGCCATGCTATATTCCCCAGCTTTTGGCCTACATCCTAAAATTATCAGTTCTTAAAATGAAAAACCAATTAAGATCATTTTTAAATAGTGAACTGAAGTTCTTTCTTTAGTTGTTAATAAGTAACTTTGCATGCCTACTGCGTGCCAGGCACAGGGTTAGAATCCAGGGATACAGTAAGGAGAAAAACCCAGTTTATTTTAGAAGGGGCTTTGAAGGCACCGACCTGGGATAGGAGGCAACCCAACAAAGCACAGAAGGCTTCAGAGAAACCAGGTCTTGGAATATTCTGGCCAGTGATTTTTAAGCAGGAAGTAACTAAGCATGAGCATTCTTCATGTCAGTAGTTATGATGTTGTGTTAATAAAGGGATTTCCCCCACATTGCCTCATTACGCGTCCCATCATAGAGGGCATTCACAGTTTTTCACATCCTTGACCACTGAATCAGTAACTAGCCTAGCCTTCTTTTTTTCTTTTCTGTGGATTGATTTTAACTAGGAGAATTTTATAGTTTCATCTGTTCTAATTTTTCGGCCTGTTTGTCTGCTTCTCAGAGTACGACTTGGCGTCATCAACAGCAGCACCGGGCAAACAGTTATGAAGCATTTGCCCGCTCACCAGAACCGTGCTGGTTGCCACACCGAGTTAGTTAAGTGGACAAGATCCTTTTAGTCGAGGAAGGCAATAACGGGACAGTAGCACCGTGAGAAACCAGAGAAAAAGAAAAGGAAACATTAAAAGAAAACTTGACAGGGGAGCCTGGATGGCTCAGTTGGTTGAACGGCCGACTTCGGCTCAGGTGGTGATCTTGCAGTCCGTGAGTTCGAGCCCCGTGTCGGGCTCTGTGCTGACAGCTCAGAGCCTGGAGCCTGTTTCAGATTCTGTGTCTCCCTCTCTCTGACCCTCCCCCATTCATGCTCTGTCTCTCTCTGTCTCAAAAATAAATAAATGTTAAAAAACAACAACAACAACAACTTGACAGCCATCAAAGGAACATATACAATAAATAAAGTACTTCTATTATGTGGACACCTCGTTGTTAGGAACCAACACAAGACCACAAACATTTCACAGAAGTCACTGGGCAACTGTTGACATCTTCTGTTTGGAAGCAAAACAATGACTCAGAAGTAAAAGAATCTCAGCTTCATTTAACTCCCAGAATTTCCGCAGCTCCCAAACCACCTCAACTCCTCATCTCTGCAAGACACTTCATGGGATTAAAAAAAGTACGTGTAAAAAAGTACATACAAAAAGGGACACATGCACATACACGCATGCATGCGTATAAACTATACACACATAAATAAGGGAAAATGCAGCCATTGATGCAATCAGAAAATGCTCACATACGTATGTGTGACAGATCTGATCCGTTTGCTGTCAGCAATGAATGTTCAGGTCAATTACAAAGATACTGTGCTAAGATCCTGAAATGACCCAGTCCATTGCACCACAGCCTAGTCTTTTTTTTCCTTTTAAATTTTTTAAAACGTTTATTTATTTTTGAGAGAGAGAGAGAGAGAGACAGAGACAGAGCACGCATGGGGAAAGGGCAGAGAGAGAGGGAGACGCAGAATCCAAAGCAGGCTCCAGGCTCTGAGCTGTCAGCACAGAGCCCAATGTGGGCCTCGAACCCACAAACTGTGAGATCATCACCTGAGCCTAAGTCGGACGCTTAACCGACTGAGCCACCTGCGCGCCCCAGTGCCTCAGCCTAGTCTTACAGTGAATGCCCACTTGGCAACCAGCTTCTCAGACTTTAGAAACTGATTTTAAATGATTGATTCCCAATGTCCATATGTAGTATTGAGGTGGCCTAAGAGACTGTCAAGAATTTTCTGTGTATTTTTCCATATTCCTTTCTTTTTATAAAAGTAATGTAAGGGGCGCCTGAGTGCTCAGTCGCTTGAGCGTCCAACTTCGTCTCAGGTCATGATCTCGCAGTCTGTGAGTTCAAGTCCCGCGTGGGGCTCTGTGCTGACAGCTCAGAGCCTGGAGCCTGCTTCACATTCTGTGTCTCCCTCTCTTTCTGTCCCTCCCTCACGCGCATTCTCTGTCTCTCTCTCTCAAAAATAAATAAACAATAAAAAAATTTTTTAAGTAATATAATACCATCATAGAGAGTTTCAGAAAGCAGATGAAAGATAAAAAGTAACCATCATCTCATCTCTCTGAAATCCTCTTTAAAATTTTTAATAATGACTCATTTCATACACCTCCAGAAGATCAGAAAAGAATCTACCCAATTTCCATCTATCCACCACCAATATTGAATACATATTGTTATTACCCCATTCATATTTTATATTTTTAAAAGAATTATCTGTTTTTTAAGGGAATAAAATATAATAGATGGTGGTGAAGACCCATTTCCATCCCTTCTTCTTTTCCTTTCCCTTCCTAGGGCAACCACTACCGTGAAATTATGTATCATTCCCATCCATCCGTTTGTACTTTTACAATACATGTATAGATACATAATCTATTGTTTGTGTGCTTTTTTAAAAAAAAAGGCATACTGCCCATTTTCTTCAGAATTAGCTTTCTTTTACTTACCATCATGTTTCTGAGGTCTGTTCATGTTAATACATGTAGCTCTAACACATTCATTTCAACTGCTGTGCAGTATGCCATTGAATGAATGCATCCATTCCTACCACTAAGGGACATTTAGAATGTTCTCTAATTTTTTCAAGAACACTTTTCTCCAATACAATAATTTTTCTGTAATACAAACAGCATAACAATGGGTGTCTCCAAGTACACACGTTCAAGAATTTTTTGCAGAGGATGCCTGAAAGTATAATTACTGGTTGCAAAATACGGAAACCTTCAGTTTTCTAGGTTTTCAAAATTGCTCTTCAGAGTGATGGTGACAATTTATCTTCCGCTGGGAGTATAAATACTAGTTGAATTCCCCACATCTTTAAAAACGCTTGGTATTACCAGACAGTAAATGCTTGCTAGTCTGATGAGTGTGAAATTATTGATTTAATTTGTATTTCACTAATTGTTAATGAAGTTGAGCATATTTTTCGTGTGTATTCATCATTCACATTTCTTGATTTGTCAATAACTTATCCATGATTTTTGCTCTATATTTTTTTTCTTCGTCTCACTTGCTTTTAGGAGTTTTTAAACGGCTCGGATCCAAATCTACCGTCCTATCATTTGCACATCTTTTCCTCTAATCCGTGGCTTCTATTTTATTTTATTTATGACATCATATCAAATATTTACATTTCAGGTAGCAAAAATTATTCATATTTTCCTTTAATGTTCATGCCTTTCATGATTTAAGATCGTCTTCTTTACTGTAAAGATACTCAATGCTTTCTTCTAAAAGTTGTGC
Organism: Acinonyx jubatus; assembly: GCF_027475565.1. Lineage (NCBI taxonomy): Eukaryota > Metazoa > Chordata > Mammalia > Carnivora > Felidae > Acinonyx > Acinonyx jubatus. Next base: position 101,998,327 of record NC_069386.1, read on the forward strand.
AGTTTTGTTTCCTTACATTTGGGTTTTTAGTCCTTCTGGAATTAATTTTTGTTTACAGTATGAGACAAGGATTCAATTTTATCTTTTTCCATATGAATTTCCAGTTGTCTTAGGGCCATTGGTTGGGTGATACCTTTTCCCCCCATGGATTTGTAATGTCATCTCTGTTATATATCGAGCATCCGTATAAATGAGAATCTGTTTCTGTGCTTTTTTATCCCATGGCCTTTTTTGTCTATTGCTTCTCTAATACCACTCAGTTGGGAGTAAGCCTTCTCTTCTCATTCCCACTCCTCCTCCTTCTCGAGGATTGTCCAGCCTCTTCTCGGCCTTCCACTCTCATGTGCTGAGGGTTGCCACCATCTGTGAAAAATCATGTTGTGATTTTGATTGGCATTGCATATAATTTTTAGACTCATTGGGAGAGAGCTCTACTATATTGAGTTTTTGCTATGTAGCAATACTCTATATAAATCTTTAGTATATAGCAATCTTTACTATGCTGAGTCTTTACGGTATAGGTATTTTACTATATTGAGTCTTTGCATCCAGTAACTTGATATACCTCTCTTTGTTTTAGTTCTATTATGCTGCTTAATAAAGTTTCCTATTTCTCCGTAAGGTTCTTTTGTTTTTGTTACATATTTCCCTGCATTATAGTTCGTGAAGCTATTGTACATAGTAGTAGTTTGTGTTGTAACGAAATGCAATTAATTTGGGCATATTGATCTATGTTTAGCAACCTTGTTGAACTTTTATATTTTTTGGAACCAATTCTATTTTCTTTGAATAATAACAGCTTCATTTCTTTTTTTCCAATTATATTTTTTCATTTTTCTCCCCTGTCTTACCATGCTCCCTAGAGCCATCAGGACAATGTTGAATAGAAAGGGCAGGGGGCGGGGGGCACCTGGGAGGCTCAGTGGGTTGGGCATCTGACTCTGGATTTTGGCTCAAGTCATAATCCCAGGGTCATGGGATTGACCCCTGTGTTGGGCTCTGAGCGGTGTGTGGAGCCTGCTTAAGATTCTCTCTCTCTCTCTCTCTCTCTCTCTCTTTCTCTCTCTCTCTCTCTCTCTCCCTCTCTCTGTGTGTGTCTCTGCCCTCTTCCCTGCTTGTGTTTTTTTTTCTCTCTCTCTCAAAGAAAAAAGAAAAAAATGGGGAGCATCCCTGTGAGTAAGGGCATGCTTATAGGACTTCACCATTAAATATGATGTTTGCATGAGGTTAAGGAAGTTTGCTTATCTTCACAGTTTGTTAAGAGTTTTTGGTTTTATTTATTTTGTTTTGTGATTCAATAATGGGGGATTGAATTTTATCTTGTATTTTTGTACATCTAGTAAGGTAATCTCATCGTTTTCTCCTCTAATCTATATTTTTCTTTTTATCATAATATCCTTCTCTGCTTTTGATGTAAAAAGTGAAGGGAATACCTGCTTCAAAAACTAAGTTGTCTTTTTTTTTTTTTTTTTTTGAATCACTTTGTATATGATAGAGTTTATTTACATTTTGAAGGCTTGGTAGAGGTTTTTTTTTAAATGTCTGAGTCTGGTGTTTTTTATTTGCTTGTTCTGTGGATAGGTTTTTTACAACTGATCCAATTTATTTTTAATTTCTTTTAATGTTCATTTATATTTGAGAGAGAGTGACTGAAACAGAGTATGAGAAGGAAGGGGGCAGAGAGACAGAGACACAGAATACGAAGCAGGCTCCAGGCTCTGAGCTGTCAGCACAGGGCCGGATGCAGGGCTTGAACTTATGAACTGCGAAATCATGACCTGGGCCCAAGTCGGCCCTCAACCAACTGAGCCACCCAGGCACCCCCAATTTTTTTTTTTTTTTTATTGTTACGGTCTTTAGTTTTCTATTTCTTTTTGTATCAGCTTTGATAGGTTTTATTTTCAAAGTAAAATTTCCATTCCACTTGTGTTTCTAAATTTGTTGGCATGAAGCCATTTAAAGTATTTTCTCATGATTTAGAAAATCTTTTTTTATCTATACTCGTGTTCTCCTTTTTATTAGGTTATTGTTTGTTTATAACTTCCTAGTTTTTCTTAAACAGAGATTCTTTAATCTTGTGTATTGTCTGGACAATCTAGGATAGTTTATGATGTGCTTTGACTGTGACTTCATCTCCAGTGAGACTTCAATCTGTGGGAAACCTGTGGGGCCCAGGTTGATGGACGTCCCCCCCAGAGCAGGTGCTTTGGCCTGGCAGCTAAGGGATGTCACTGGATCCTTGAGGACCATCTCAAAGGCTGGCTACCACTGGCACGGAAGCACCTTTTATGTTGGTTTCTATACTTTGGGGCTCCCTGACTTTGTGGTATGAATTCAGGAGGTTTTATTCTCACCTAGAGGTGAGAATTTCCATGTCATTTCTCAGTGTTATTGGGTAGATTTTCTCATCCTTCCTTTCACTGAAGGTCAGAGTCCTGGTTTTATGCCAGAGTCTTAGTTTCAACTCCCACTTTGTGCTACCCCAGTCCTCTGGTCCTGTCTGTGTGTTAAAAGCCAAGCTTCTGTGAGGGGCACCTGGGTGGCTCAGTTGGTTAGGCGTCCTACTCTTGGTTTCAGCTCAGCTCGTGATCTCATGGTTCATAAATTCGAGACCCGTGTGGAGCCCCACAGAGGTCTCTGTGCTGACAAGGCAGATCCTGCTTGGGATTCTCTCTCTGCCCCTCCCCTGCTCATGTGTGCATGCTCTCTCTCTCAAAATAAATAATTAAACTTAAAAAAAAAAGAAGTCGAGCTTCTGTGTCACAGAGGCCAATACTCTCCCTTCCTTTCTCAGATGCTTATGTATGTATTGAAAAACATTTGTGTATTTTATCTAGTTTCTCTAGGTATTTGTAGGGGAAGGGATTGCAGGTCACCTCATTTTCCGTTTACCAGAACACAAGTTTGCTCGTGGTACTATTTCAAGAAACAGAGGTCAGCTGATCCGTTTGTGCCTGCGCCGCTCCGTGTATCTGCCATTCTCTACGCAGGGAGCAGGGGGGGCTCCCCTGCGAACCTTGAAAGTGGCGAAATTCATCTTTAGCACCTCCTCGCTCGGAGCTCCCTCTCCCACCTCCCCTGTCCTCTGCGGCACCTCGCTCGTCCTTCCTCACTGGGTCCTACTTTTCCAGGATGCTCCGACCTCCTTCAGGGACCTGTCCTCGCTGTGCTTCCCCCCTGCTTTTTGTGGAAATGTGCCTCACCAGTATCTCTGCACTGTCCAAAGTGTCCAGGTGACAATTAGCTAATCTGATAAGCTCATTCATGCTAATGTGCTAATGAGAGAGGCCTGCAGAAGATGGCTGTCCTTCCCCTACCTCCTAATCAGGGGCCCTTCTTCTCCTGCCAGGTAACATATGTGCATAGCAGCAGTGATCTTCGAGAGACCGTGACCTGGCTGTAGTGGTCTAACCTGGAGGATTGACGTTAATGGAATGAGATTTTTAAGTCAGGTAGGAGGGACAGCTGAGTTGAGGCAGGCAAGAGAGGGTTAGTCAGGCAAAAATGACCCTCCGATCATGACGTGTGAGTTTCTACTAATGTGATGATTGCATTAACCCTTGTCATACCTACCCCACAAAGAATAAAGAGGACTTCTCAGAACACCCTTTTGCTAAACCAGAATTATTCATATTGAAAACCCCTCTACAAAATCAAAATGAGAACCCAACAGAACCAAAAACACATAAGGGGCTCATTGCTACACATTCTGATATTTTCATTTTGCTGACTCCACAGGAACAGTCTATGCCCCTTGAAAGGGATGGACAGGAAAGAGGTAAGTCCTTAAGGTGGAGGCCACAACTTACAGAGTTGGCTTTTAACAGGATACGGAAGGACTGCTAACTGTTTCTTCTCTCCTTCTGGGCCTCAGTCTGTTGGGTTTTGACCCCGGAAGAGTTAGGGTGTCAGTTCCCTGGAAGTGGCTCAGAGATGATCCAGACTCACGGGGCGCTGCGGTGGAGTGTGGCGTTGAGCCCCAGAGAGTAAGCTGTGTCTAATGAGAAAGAATATCCACGTACATGCGTGTTTCTTTTTGGTTTCTCTGTGTTTTCACAGAGCAGATGCTTTGGCCCGGTTGTTGCTATGCTATGGGACCCAACGAGAAAGCAGACTTGGGTAGTATGCATCTGTGATGCTAATGGGTCTCTGTTACTGCTTTGAGGACACCATATTAGACCGAACCCTGTGGTGGCTATCTTCCTTTTGCCCTTCTTATCCACTCTCCATGCTCCCCTCTGGTGTCCTTCCTGCAGGTTTGTTACAGGCTGGCTCTCCCCACATTGAAAGTCTTATTCCTCTAGAAGAATCTTTCCACACAGCCTTCTGTTTCTTTGGCTTCTGGTTCCCTGCTCCTTCCATCCTAGCCCTGGGGTTCTCCTCTCTCCCTTGCCATTTCCTTATGCTCTGTCCAAACCTTTGTAAAGAGTCCTTTTATTAAACTCTCCTCAAATTGTCCTAATTTGAGTGTGCCATCTGTTTCCCGCTGGGAAGCTGACTTATAAAACACTCAAATTCTTCTTGTTATTTGTCTTATTTTTTTCTTAAAGTAAAATGTAACTTTTTTTTAATAATGGTAAAATATGCATGACCCAGCGTTTACCATTTTAACTATTTGTAGGCATACAGTTCAGTGGTATTAGTTACATTCACAATGTTGTGCAGTCATCACCACCATCCATCTCCAGAACTTTTTCATGATCCCATACTAAAACTCTGTACCCATGAAACAATAACTTAACCATTCCTCCCTGCCCCCAATTCCTGGTAACTAACTTTCTACTTTCTGTCTCTATGAATTTGACTACTCTAGGTCTCTTACATAAGTGGAATCATACAATGTTTGTTCTTTTGTGTCTGGCTTGTTTCATTTAACATGATGTTTTCAAGATCCCTAAAAGTTACAAGTGAATTGATACAATAGTGAGATCCACAGGGGACAATATTGGTTTCCCATATAAGCTTTTAAATCTTTGAGATATTTGTGGACAACTTCCCATGGAAAGCAGCAATGAGAGAATTAACATCCTGATTCTTTAGGGGTAAGAAATCACTGATTCCTTAGTGGTAATAATCCAGTTTCTTCCCTAGAGAATTTTGTGCAGTAAAACCAAACACTGACCAATAATACCTTCAAATAATACCAGCTGTGCAATTGTTGTAACATTGAATGAATTTGAATCTTGATAATCCTTGAAAGGGCCTTTAAAACTATTGTGGAAGATCTCTTTCTTCCCAGTTGCATTCACAGTCATTTATGAATATTGGTGTAAATATGGCAGAATCCAAAAGTATATTGTCCCGTGTCCTCTGAACATGCCTCACTTCCTGAGCTACACTGTCATATGCATGATGAAGATCACTGTTGTCATGTAATGTCGATTGTTAAAGCATTTTAAGGATTGTATTCTAATGGACTTTCCATGACTCTATGCTTTACAGATTATGTGAGCAGAGCAAGGATATAACTTCCCAACAGCTTGAAGTATGTTTGTTCTGTCTAGAATTCGAATTCCCTGTTTTGTGTATTTTATTGTTGCTGCAGGTAAAGGTGTTGAGTCAGAGGATGTCCTAGTTATCTATTGTCATATAACAAACCATCCCCAAATTTAGTGGCTTAAAACAAATTTGATTATTATCTATCATGGTTCTGTGGATCAGCTGGGTGTAGCTGGATGGTTCTAACTTAGGGGCTTTTATGTGGTTACAATCAAATGGTGGCTGGGAACTGGAGTCATCTATAGGCTTCTTCACTCTTGTATCAGACATCTGGGCTGAGGGGTGGCTGGAACAGCTGGGGGCTGGACAAAGCTCTTCATGCTGCCTTTCCACTAGCTATCTTGGGCTTTTTCATGGCATGGCATTCTCGGGATGTGTCAGACTTCTTACTTCTGGCTCCCCTTGTAGCAAGCATTCCAAGAGGGCCTAGGCAAAAGGTGCGAGGCTTCTTCTGACGTAGCCTCTTAAACCCTCTATCAATTTTTGTCACATACTATTGGTCAAGCAGTTCGATAAGGTCAAGCCAGATTCAAGGAGAATTAGACTCCACTTGTCAAGAAGAGTAGCAAAAAAAATGGTGACCTTAATCTCAATTCTGCAGCTCCCAAGCTCTGAGAAGTTAGGTCCATCCATCATATGCTTTTCCTGAGAATTAGTGTCCTCATCTGTGGACAAATTGCCAAAAAGTCTGTGAGTGATCTTAAAAATTCTTTCACTTCAAAATTGTGAGTATTCTCTGTCTTCAAAATATAGACAACATTTATAATAGGAGCTCCTCTTTAAATTTATCTAAATTTGTATTTCGTAGTTTTAGTGTCAAAACTTTTAGGATCTCTTTTGCTCATCCTGTGTAAATATAAAACTTGAGTTGGCCCAAAGATATCAGTACAAGATCCCAGTATGAATTATGAATTATTTATGAACTTTTCATACTTCTTGATGCTAGCCAAGAAGTTTACAAAATGACAATGTTGAATAGAAGACATATTTCTGAAATGCAAAGGGCAATGTCCTCATTAAGGTTTTGATTTCAGATGCAAATGACATTTCTCTAGACAATGGTAGCTAAGCGTTGGTGCCCGTTCCATAATCTGATGCTTATCAAAGGCTCTTATCTAGTTTTAGGTGAAGCAGGGACAATGACAGATACAATCAAGGTTAGTGTCTGAGCCTGGTAGATGGTCAGAGCACATTGACCATCATTTTGTTTCAGGGTAGGATGAAAGTCTCTCAGATATGAATTCCTTCAGTAAGACTGACTCTTCAGTTTTCATGGACACAAAAATAACTATTTAAAAAAAAATTTTTTTGAGAGAGAGAGCACGTGTGAGTGGGGAAGGGGCAGAGAGAGAGGGAGAAAGAGAATTGACATGGGACTCAATGTTGTGAACCATGAGATCATGACCTGAGCTGAAAGCTGAAATCAAGAGCCTGACATTGAACTGACTGAGCCACCCAGGTGCCCCGAAAATAGCCCTTTTCTTTTCTTTTTTCTTCTTTTTAAAATTTAAATCCAAGTTAATTACCGTATCGTGTAATAATGGTTTCAGGAGTGGAATTTAGTGATTCATCACTTACATAAAACACCCAGTGCTCATCCCAACAAGTGCCCTCCTTAATGCCCCTCACCCATTTAGCCCATCCCCCCACCCAACACCCCTCCAGTCATATGATATTTGACTTTCTCTGACAGATTTATTTTGCTTTGCATAATACATTATAGCTCCATCCATGTTGTTGCAAATGGCAAGGTTTCATTCTTTTTGATCACTGAGTAATATTCCATTGTATATATATGCCACATCTTCCTTATCCATTCTTCATGGACAAATATCGATGGATGTTTGGGCTCTTTCCATAATTTGAAAATAGCCCTTTTATTATTATTTTTATTTATTTTTTTCCAATTATTTTTTTATTTTTTAATTTTTTATTTTTTTATTTTTTCAATATATGAAGTTTATTGTCAAATTGGTTTCCATACAACACCCAGTGCTCATCCCAAAAGGTGCCTCCTCAATACCCATCACCCACCCTCCCCTCCCTCCCACCCCCCATCAACCCTCAGTTTGTTCTCAGTTTTTAAGAGTCTCTTATGCTTTGGGAAAATAGCCCTTTTAAATAAAGGTTTTCCTCAGGTTCCTAGGAAAGTCCTTTGTCAGTTCTATACCTGTTACACCTCAGAGTTAAATCGTATTGCTTGCACTGCCCAAATCTCAGATGTATTATTTTATTTTTTTTATTTTTTTAATAATCTCTATACATAACGTGGGGCATGAACTCACAACCCTGAGATCAAGAGTCACATGCTCTTCCTACTTTAGCCAGCCAGGCACCCCATCAGATGTGTTATTATTTTAAAAATAAAAAATATATAAAACACAAAACAAGGAGTTTATAACCCTGCTAAAATACTTTAGTCTGAATAAGACTATTTTTTGATCTACTTCTTGTAAACCACTGTGATAAGTACCAAAATATCAAAAAAAAGTACCAGAAATTTTCTGTAGCAGACCCTAATTGCCTTTTCAGTAGCCATTCCCTTGTTCTTCCTTGCTTATAGAACCTCAATCTTGTTCCAGAATCTACCCCTATTCCAAACTCTAGGGTAAATCCCAGTTAATGTAAATTAACCATGGTGATCCCATTGACAATCTTTGGTTTAGGATTGGGCCTGTGACCCAAATCTGACCAAGGAGACATGGAGGGATTCTGCTTGGGGCCTCCACAAGAAGTATTTTTCAAGTCAAAAGTATTTTGCTTGTGTGTAGCACACAAGAATGGACATTCCTCTTCATCCAGTGAATATTGTTGTGTCTGAATGTGATTCCCAGGCTATAGTTCCTGCAGCTTTCTTGTAACCATGAAAGTCCTGGCCTAAAGTCGGGCAGACATACTGAAGAAGATAGAGCAGAAAGATGAAAAGGATCGGGGTCCTTGATGATGTTATGCAGTTGATAATTTGAGCAGCTGCAGCACCGCCTACTTTTGAATTTATTATCATGTGCCATAGTAATTTCCTCATTGTTTAGGCCAGTTTAATCAGAAGCCTCTATTTCGTGAAGGCTAAAATATCCTAATGTACCCACTTAACCACACGCGGCTAGAAAATAGTGGCATACCTAATATCTCCACTTCACCTGTGTCTAGGGCTGGCCCTGATATCTCCTGAGACCCAAGGAAAGAAAATAATGTAGTAACATAACTCAGTGGGATTGTATCCAGGTTTTGAAGCTGTGGTCTGATACAACCCTATACCCTAAGAGGAGAAGGATATGGATAATCATAATGATGGCTGACATTTTCTGTGTGTGCAGTCTACACCCCCAGACGCTGTTTTAAGTTCATTAAATGCATAAATCATTTCATCCTCCCCAAACCCTATCAGGCCAGTGTTATTTTTACACAGGCAGAAAATGAAGCACAGAGAGGTTAAGTTATATGCCCAAGGATGCATATATAAATGTGGTGGAATCAGGCTCGCCATTTGAGAATTCACAGTCTCAATCTGTGTGCTTTTTAGTCTTTCTGTTCCCGAGGAAGGACTCCTCTCCATTGCTTCCAGCAGCCCCAGAGGAGGCAGCATGTTTTCCTTTTCTTTTTTAATTAATTAATTATTTTAAAGTAATTCCTACACCTAATGTGGGGCTTAAACTCACAATCCTGAGATAAAGAGTTGCATGCTCTTCCAGCTGAGCCGGCCAAGCACCCCGGGAAGGTCTTCTTTTCAAGGGAGCTTTGTGAATAACCATACTTGGTTCAAAACACCCAGTGTTGGGGGACATTCATTCAACTGGTGAACGTTTATTTAACACAGACTATCTTCTGGGCCTTGAATGAAGGTGAAGAAAACCTAGTTTCTGCCCTCAAGCAGCCTAATCTAACGGGAGGGCAGATTCTTGATCAAATATTTATCAAACATCATACTCAATGCTTTATCTGAGAAAATAACTGGACTTAGCATCTTGAGGATGTGTCAGGGAGTCTTAAAGATGTAACATGTATTACCTACCTGGTCATCACACAATCCCTATTTTCCCCGAGAGGGAACCAAGGAAGAGCTCTGCCCACCGTGCCACAGCTGGTCAGTGGCAGAGCTGGATTTGAACCCAGGCAACCTCGCTTGGGCTGGTAACTGCTCTGCTAAGGGGGTGAGGTATGTACATCCCTGTGGAAGCACAGGGAGCCACTACTTCAGCTAGACAGGACAGAGGCAAAGGAAGGATCTGGAATACTTCATCGATGAGATGACTTTTCAATTGGATCCTGAAGGGTAAATGTGAATTGAGGTACCATAAAGGGTAAACCAACAGAGAATTAAGAAGAAGGAAAAGGAGAAGGAGGAGTAGGAGAAGAAAAGGGGCGCCTGGCTGGCTCAGTCAGTAGAGCAAGTGACTCTGGATCTCAGGCTATAAGTTTTCGAGCCCCCTGCTGAGTGTAGAGATGACTTAAAAATGAAAATCTTTCAAAGAAGTAGAAGAATGAAAAGTAAGGAAGAAGGGGGGGGGTGGCATTCCAGGCAGAAGAAATTGCAGGTGCACGTAGAAGGGCTTCAGGGAATTATAGGGTGTTCGCAGAATGACATGTTCTTTGTGGCTCCTCCTGGTGTGGAGGATGGAGTGAGCGGAGATGCAGCTGGGAGCCCTTCTTGCACGTAAGGGATCGTTATTTGTTTTATAGATAATAGGAGGCATACTGGAAATTTTAAAAGAGGAGAACAATAGGGACTTCTTTTATCATGATTTAAATGAAAAGGAAAGAGTCGAAGTCTTGGGCTTTCAAATGTCTGATATAGAAAGATGGGTGGGGAGAGGCCAGCGTGGGAGGCCAGCCCACGAGAATGGCCTGAAAGTAGGTAGACCTGCTGGGGGCCGTTGCTGTTAACATAAGGCCAAAGCCAGCCTTGGAGCCAGGAATGGTTTGCACACTTTTAAAGAGTTGTAAAACAAAACAAAACAAAAAAGCAAAGAATATGCGACAGAGACTATCCGTGGCCTGAAAAGCCCACAACACTTACCATCCGGTCCCTTGCTGTCACCTGCCCGGCTTGGAGTCGGTGGTGGCCTGCAAGCGGGGAAGGTGGGAGACGGCAATGAGGAGGAGGAGAGTCATCCTTAAAATCCTTAGGGGGCAGAGCTGACGGAAATCCTGGCCAGAGGAGGTGGGGAATGTGAGAAGGAGCGATTTCAAGGATGAATCAAAGACTTCCGCCTCTTTAGAATATCATCATCCAACTCAGGAAATACAAGAGGGAGGATCAGGCAGAAAGATTCTTTGATTGGGACCAGGTGCTGGGAAGCATCCACAAGACATCGAGGTGGAGATGCTCAGGAGACATTATACTGAACAATGCTGATGTCTCTGCTTCTCTGCGATCTATGATATAAATTCCTCAAGGGCAAAGATAACACAACTGCTTAGTATAGATCCTGGCACGTAAGAGGCTATTAACCAAGCGTGTCGAGCTCACTAACCTGAATTAGGCGGTTGAATTTGGGAGGCTCAGTGTGAGATCTAGGTTAGAGGAAGAGACTTCCGTCATTGGCTTTGGTGGTTCCTGAAGTATAGGAGTTGATGGCATATTTAATATACTCTTATCAGTGCAATATTAAGTTGCATCGTTACATGAATCTTTCTGGCTGCTCTTCCTCTGGCAGAATGTATCACTCTATTTTTGGAGAGGCAGGAGAGCATAGCAGTTAGAAGCCAGAGCTTTTACCCCTGCAGCTTGGGTTTGAAAACCCGTCTCCTACTTTCTAGGTGTAGCTTTGGGTGAGTCACTCAACTTCCTTGTTGTGTTAGCTACTCCTCTGTTAAACTGGAGATGACAATAATGCCCTTCATAGGGGTTGTTGTGAGACTTAATAATACATGAATGTATTAAAAAGGACTAGATCTGGGGGCGCCTGGGTGACCCAGTTGGTTAAGTGTCCAGCTCTTAATTTCGGCTCAGGTCATGGTATCACGGTTTGTGGGATCGAACCCCACGTGGGCTTCCACACCAATGGTACAGAGCCTGCTTGCGATTCTTTCCCTCTCTGTCTGCCCTTCCCCTTCTCGCTTTCTCTTTCTGTCTCCCTCTGTCAAAATAAATAAAAATAAACGTTTAAAAGGGGCGTCTGTGTGGCTCAGTGCGTTAAGTGTCCAACCAGCTTAGGTTGTGATCCTGTGGTTCACAGGTTTGAGCCCCGCGATGAGCTATCTCCTGTCAGCACAGAGCCTGCTTGATATCCTCTGTTCCCCTCTCTCTCTGCCCCTCGTCCACTTGTGTTGCCTCTCTCTCTCTCTCTCTCTCTCTCTCTCTCTCGAAAATAAACATTTTAAAAAAATGAACAGTAAAGAAAGGGGCTAGATCTGTCCTTAACACAGCACCCAGAGTTATCCTTTTAAAAAGTACGCCAAATCGGGGTGCCTGGGTGGCTCAGTCGGTTGAGCGTCCGACTTCGGCTCAGGTCACGATCTCGCGGTCCGTGAGTTCGAGCCCCGTGTCAGGCTCTGGGCTGATGGCTCGGAGCCTGGAGCCTGCTTCCGATTCTGTGTCTCCCTCTCTCTCTGCCCCTCCCCCGTTCATGCTCTGTCTCTCTCTGTCTCAAAAATAAATAAATGTTAAAAAAAAAAAAATTTAAAAAGTACGCCAAATCATGGCAACCCACTAAGGAAAACCCTCCAGTGGCTCAGAGTGAAGGTCAGAGTCCTCACCATGGCTTCCTTTGCCTTACTCCCCTGAGTTTATCTTCTCCCTCTGCTCTCCTTGCTCCTGCCACACCAGCATCTTGCTGCCTTCTCGTCCTCACCAGGCACACTCCTGTCTTGGAGCCTCTTGCTCCCACTTTGCTTCTGCCTGGAGCACTCTTCTGTAGGATATCAGCACATCTTGCTCCCCTCACCTCCTCTAAATCTGCATTCTGACGTCTCCACCTTTTTCTGAACAGCAAACACCCTCACTCCTGGACCTCTCTTTCTCCCTTCTTTCTTTGTATTTCCTAGACCGACTCTCACATGCTAATATGCCAAATAACTTATATTCTGCCTCCTCCCACAAAAACATAAGCTCCGTGAAGGCTGCAGGACTGCTGTATCTGTGAGTGAACGAATGATGCCTCCCCCATAGTAAGTGCCAGGCCAGGTTAGCTGTGGTTCTTCCCAAAACACCCGGGGCTGTCTGACTCCACACACACACACACACACACACACACACACACACACCCAGCAGATTGAGGGGACGGGGGTAAGAGCAGGCACAGATGTCTACTTCTTGACCCGCCTCCCTCCATAAACCCTGCACAAGAAAGCTCCCATTCCGTCCGTCTCGGACAGCCATCTTGTTAAATGCATACATTTGGGGGAAATACGCAAAACAGGCGAATGCTTTATGAGAGTGAAAAACCCATTTATGGTCTTTTAGAACTAGTTTAACACCCCAAAGAAGAAAATTTGTGTACACACAGTAATGCTGTTCCTTTGATATTAAATTAGTATTAAAGTGGGATGGAAACTCCTCTTATATTGGGCTCCTATGGAGATGGACAAAGTAATTTTAGAGAAAAAGCAGCTGCTCTCAGCAGTAGGCTCAGAAATGTCAATTTTAATTAAAACATTTATTTTCAAATACATTTCACGGTTCATATGTAGTGATATGTGTCTACTTCATGCAAACGTTCAAACCGCTGGGCTGCAGAAATTGGAGAAAGGCATTTTGATAAAGAACATGAACGGTATGATCAAAACAAAGAAATGCAAAGAGAAGAAAAGCCACATTGTGCTTCGGTCCACACGTCAGATTGCTCCTCATGGACTTGCTCGCTGCTGGCCAAAGGCCTGTGGACCCCCTCAGAGAAATCTGGTGTCCGTGGGTCATCATGGGCACACGTGGGCCGTGCCCCCACTCCCAGGTGAGATCCATTTTGCATACGGATACCTATTTACTTCAAGAACAGAGGCTCTCTCCCCGTGTTACAAGATCTTAGCCGAAGAGAACTACCAGAACCTCCAACTCCCAAATCAAAATTCACCCCAATTCCATCTTTCCCCAAGCACTGTTTTGGGTTGGAGTTATGAAAGCTGCAGAAAGGTGTCCAAAATTTTACAATGACCTTCTGAGCTCCCGTCTCCTCTTGCTCTCTGCCCTGCCGAGAGCTCTATGCACCTGCCAAACTTCTGTTGACTTCCCAGGGAAACTGGCCATGGCTTCAGTGTGGCCAAAAACCATTGAAATAAAAACGCGGCAATTTAAATAAGCAGCAATTTAGGCGAAGGGTTTCTGAAAATTTTGCTCAAATTTCTCTAAAGACATCTAGGAATATACTCTTATTTAGCATTAGAATATTAAGATAATCACTGTGTGTGCTATGCTAGAAAAATCATTGCCACTGGGTTGAAATCAAAGACGATAAGCAATATTTATTAGTGTGACAAGTGTCCTTTATCTTGTAATCTGGTGCATGCATTTCTGATTAAGGTGTATCCTAATATTTGAGAAAATTACAACATATAAATACAGTTGCATCGATTGCTGCTCTCAATATGCTTTTAACCTCTTCAAAGGAGCCATTAACATCACAGTCAGAAACACATAGTGAAGTCCAGAGAATGTATGCATGTACTTGCAGTTGGCTGGGTACTCCAGTGCCAAGCACGTTTACGAGTTATTGAATGCTCCAATGTGTCAGTTGTGAGAGTTTGACTTTGTATTTAATGATGTCAGTAGCATACTTCCAATTTTTTTTTAAATTTCTGAGCTAATTTTAAACTGTTTTTGAGTTTTGCATTTTGATTTTAAAAGTGTACTCAATTATAATCAATCCTTTCTGTTAAAAAAATATTTCCTTTGAGAGAGAGAGCACATGCGTGCACATGAGAGGGGTCAGGGCAGAGAGACGAGAGAGAGAATCCCAAGCCGGCTCCACACTGAGCACCAAGCCCGACTCAGGGCTCGATCTCATGACTGTGAGATCATGACCAGACCCAATATCAAGAGCCAGATGCTGAGCCACCCAGGTGCCCCTAGTCAATACTTTCTTGAACCCAAACATTTTGTTCCTTCCCAAGAACTATACATATAAAATTCTGATTAAGAGCTCTGATAAAGGAAATAAGACCTCTGTTTTCTTTTTCTTTTTTGTTAATTTTTTTAATGTTTATTTATTTTTGAAGGGGAGAGGGGGGGCGGGGGGAGGGGCAGAGAGAGAGAGAGAGACCCAGAATCCGAAACAGGCTCCTGGCTCTGAGCTGTCAGCACAAAGCCCTATGCGAGGCTCGAACTCATGAACCGCTAGATGATGACCTGAGCCAAAGTCTGATGGTTAACTGACTGAGCCACCCAGACGCCCCGAGGCCCTCTATTTTCTTTTGATTGCTAGTGGAAGGGCTATTTGGTCACGGAGTTATTTGGTGACAGCAGACATATGTCCTGACATATCCTGGCTGAGTGAAGAGAATGGGGCATCAATGTCACAGAAGAGTACATGGATAAGGCTTAAGAAAATCACCTGTGGGTTACTCAACACCAACAAAAGAAAATAGGACGCTTCTTAAGTGTTGACCACGTCGGGGCGCCTGGGTGGCTCAGTTGGTTGGGCGGCCGACTTCGGCTCAGGTCACGATCTTGCGGTCCTTGAGTTCGAGCCCCGCGTCGGACTCTGGGCTGATGGCTCAGAGCCTGGAGCCTGCTTCCGATTCTGTGTCTCCCTCTCTCTCTGCCCCTCCCCCGTTCATGCTCTGTCTCTCTCTGTCTCAAAAATAAATAAACGTTAAAAAAAAAAAGTGTTGACCACGTCAAAGCAGGTGCTGTTCTAAGAGGTTTTGCCTGGCGGTTCATCTAACCCTACCAACACACTGTGACAGACCGTGCTATTATGATTGTTCCCATTTTTCAGACGAGGCAAACTGTCACGGAAAGGTGAAGTCGCCCTACATCATATAACCAGTAAAAGACTTAAAAGTAGGCAGTTGGGCTCTATAGTCTGTGCTGTTTAAAAGCACACATTTAATTAAAAAAAAAAAAAAAAAAAAAGAGGATGCAGGACTTTCCTAGGACTTTCCTTTCCATAGACCAGTGGTTGTTCATAGCGTAGTAGTTAAAAGTAAAGGGCTTTCAAACCAGCTACTAGGTGCAAGTCATAGCTGCTTTAACTCCAGCTGCGTGACCTTGACTGAGGTACTTAGGCTCTCTGAGCCTCAGGTTTCTGTTTAGGAAGATGGAGATGATATGAGGATTAAATGAGTTGGTACACAGCAAGCACTCATGAAGGGTAGTTATTGTTGTTATTAGTTGTATTACCATCTACTTACAAACAGAATGGGTCAGGAGCATCCTGGATTTACAAAGGCCAAGAAAACCTAACTCATTTTCATGGCATTTGTTTTTCAATAATGAAAAAATTGGAAGACAGTTAAACAGTGTGTCTGCCCTCTTTTTAAAAGAGGAAACTAGATTTTTTTCAACTCTGATTTTGGTATAGATTTGGCATTCATTTTGATGTAACCTACTACTTAGTATTTAAAAAAATCTTTTTAATGTTTATTCATTTTGGAGAGACAGAGTGGGAGTGGGAGAGGGGCAGAGAGAGAGGGAGACACAGAATCTAAAGCGGGCTCCAGACTCTGAGCTGTCAGCACAGGGCCTGACACAGGGCTCGAACTCATGAACCGTGAGATCATGACCTGAGCCGAAGTCGGATGCTCAACTGACTGAGCCACCCAGGCTCCCCACCTACCACTTCCTAATAACTGTAGCCTTCAGATCGCTGTTGCTTTGTTTCTCCCCACCCCCATTTTCCTGTTAGTTCTCTTCCTAACATCTTCTGAAATCCAGTCAGGATGAGGCTCGACAAAACCAGATGTCACAAGAAAAACAAGAAAGAATCAGATTAATGATTCTTCAGCTCAGAGGGAGTAGCGATTTTATTAAGGGAAAACCGCAGAAGTCATGGATATTGTCGGCAGCATTTGCCCTAGTAGAGCATCTAACACAAACCAGTGAGAAGCAAATGTGTGTGTGTCCCATGTTTATGCTGCTCATGTAAGCACAGAAGAGACACGATCTTCAGAACCAAAGGATGTGGGGAAAAATGAACAGCTTTTTTGTTGCAGTTAGGTGCCAGGTGGAATCCCTTATTACCAATATAGTAGATACGATCATTCCATACAGCAGTCATACATAGTCTTTACAGCTCGTAGGAGGGGCGCTGTCTACTGTAAATAATTTTACCATGATGCAGCCATGGAGAAAGAGGCACCATTAGCGAGAGGGATTCAACCAGCCAGCCGCTGGCTTGTATTAAAAGAAGACCTGTAATGAATGATTGGGAAGAAGTTGAAAACTGTAGGCTTCTTTGCTTGCAACTTGTATTTTTTGTTAGTGAGGATCATTTTTGCTTTCTAAAGCATTTGATTGATTTAAAGTAGCTCTTCTCATTAAGTAATCTTTAAATTAACCTTCAACCATGTATCAGCAGCTGTACGATGAAAGCAAATGCATTATGTATTACTGTTTTGGATATAAGTTCTGAAAAAGCCAACTATCATTCTCAACATCAAAGAATGGCCCTTATCAAGGGCTTGGCTGAGAGGATAAAGCACTGGCTAGTTACCTTATGACCTTGGTTCCAATCCAAATTGTATCGCCAGTCATAGGAGTTCTATGATCTCAGCTCCACACAGGTAGATGGTAGTCCATATCACCAAAACACAGGTTGGCAAAATTGGAATTTTCCTGCTTAGGAGAGCCCTAACGCTGAAAAAAGTCCAGAGACATGCAGGTGAAAAAGCATCCAGCTCATAAGCCATCCGAGAGATGGCAGGCTTCTCGACTGGGCGAGGTGGCTCAGAATAGCAGTCTGGGGATGCTCTCCAACCTGGCTTGCAGATAAAGAAATCTGTTTTCAGAGCCTGCAGTTCATCCAAGTCTATTTTTCAAGCCAACGTCTCCTCTCCAAACTTTCCCCTCCCCCATTTCTCTCCTTCCAGAAACAAAAAGCAGAAAGCCCACCAGAAGGATTTTTAGGATGCCATTTGTAGAACTAGTGTGATGGTTCTAATCTCTTGAAAGGATATTCCAATTGAGCTGGTCTGTTACAGACCTTGCTTTTTAATATTAAGATTAAAAATAATTAGTTATCACATTCTCAACAAAGCCATTTAGATTACAGTTAAGTATGAGGACAGCTATGCCCGTAGTGTTGTATTCTCAGGAAGGAGACCTACTACATCAACTGTAGGAGAAAGTACACTAAGCAAAAATACTTTCCTGGCCCCATATGAGCAGTTTTAAAATTTTGAAACATTTTAAATCAAGTTAATAAAAGGCAATGCAGTTAGTATTTGGCATTTGTATTTGATAACAGGTAGTATGTGTCCCAACTATGTAGTGTCTTCTTTTAAACAAGTTCTTTCTGCTTTTGTACATTTGATCACTGCCTTTATTTTTCATTCTATTTATTAGCGCACTAATTTAGTCATTCCTAGGTCCTTTCAAGAAATATTTTAGTAATTGTGAAGTGAAATAGTTAATATACATACCAATCCTATGTATTTTGTTTGGGAAGAAGGGAGCATTCCAACCTCTGGTTATGTCCTTTATTTCCAAACATAGATAGATAAGAATCATCTCTCTTGAGCTCTAAGTCAGAGCACTCGGCCAGGCAAGCAAGGTGAACTTCTGTGATGGTGCCATTAGAAGCATTTAAGAACTTGTTCTCTCTCTATACAAATATTAAGTAACTTCAGCTATTTTGAAAGCAGAGGCACATTTCCTGAGTTGGGCAGGGTGCACTGCTATGGGTTTATGTTTCTACTAAAGGCAGACATCGCTCACCCATAAGATTGAAAGATGACTATACCACCCATGTGAAGCAAAGTCTCTTCTCCTTTTCTATGTATGGTGCAAAGTTGGAGAGCTTTGGGACTTCAGTCACCACAACTTGCTCAAATGACTCATATGGTGGACTTGAAGGAGACACAGGTTGGGGTGGGGTGGTTGTCAGCCCACAGAAAGGTGCACGGGGATCCAGACATTCCAATGGTTGTGCCTGGGAAGCAGATCCCTTGATTTTCCAGGAGGTGGTTAGCCCTTGGTGCCTGCGCCATGAGGCTAAATGGGCTTCTCTCACACGCGCGGAGGGGAGAGCAGATGAAAGGATACAAATTCAACAGCCTTTTATTGTCAGCAAACAAAAAGGGGCACACATGTGCCAGTTTATAAATTACTGTTTTCATTAAAAAGGAGTTCAAAAATCAGGTTCCACTTATCATTGTTAAAACCTTAAATTTTTTTTAGCCGTGTGATTTCATTATGTGAATTACAGAACAGTAATAGAGTAATATTACTCTTAAGCCAGCTCACTTAAATTTAAGACATTCAAGACCCAATAATGCATTAGGTCCTTTAGTTCAAGTTATGCAAATAATATACATTTTTTATTTGGCTTCCCACCAGGTTATACATGTATTATAAACACAACAAAGACCTCTTTCTTGTACAATATATTACTCAGAAGCTGGTGAAAAATAGAAGCCAAAATATTGTGAATTACATTCTCAAAATGATTTGGCTTTGTACGACCGGCTGACATATTTTAAATGCTAAAGAGAAGCTGGGACTGGAGAGGAAAATGTTGACTCACTGTTACCTACTACTGTTGTCATTCATACCGATGTTCTTCAATGTCTAAATCAGATTATTATCTTTATTTTCTTTAGAGCGGAACTAGCAGACCCAGCTTTGCTACATTTGGAAAATCAGCAGGGGGAATGGTCATCTCTAAAAGACAAAAATAAAAGAAGGGACTGAAACTTAACATAAATTACCATGGCTGTCCCCAAACTCAGAACTGGAGAGAACCTTTTTATTCTTTTACACAAAGCTGATGATGGAAATCGATATGGATTATTTCACAAGCCTTGTTTCTTAAATATTTTGTGTGGTTGCATGATATAATTCACACACTTTTTAAAAAATATAGCCGCTGACATATTAATTCCATTTGGGCTTTCAAAGAAAAAAAAAAAAGCTAAAGTTTAGGAAATTAGAAATACTGGTGGGTTCTGTCGTATGACAAACACAGCATTTACATCATTTATAGACTTAGCCCCAAAATTTATATGCTAGGTGGTGAGATAGCTCTGTGTCCTTGCCAAGGTTTCCATGTTGCCATTTATGCCCAATGTAGTCAATTGGTAACTTGCTCAATTTGATAAAATTAATCAATAATATATATATATATATATGTATGTATATATATATATATATATGGATATGTATGGATTTTTCGAGAAAGTGAACATGAGCATATTTGTGTGTGTCTCTGAAACATACAGATGAATCTCATCGTAATCTCATGCTTTAAAAATATCCCTTCACCCAGGGGGCTTTACTTGTTTATGCTGAGCAGACTGAAAACAAAAATAAGAAAAGTGGAAAATAAGAAATTCACAGTCCCTTGGCTTCATGACGTAACATGAGCTCTGTGGGAACGAGGGAGCATTCCTTTATACTTGTATGCAATCTGAGCTCAGTGGCTTTGAAAGCTCTGAAGTCCTCCACAAAACTCTTTCCTCCCTCTTACCCCCCCCCCCAAAATACCCCATCTCAACTAATTTATATAATCTCAAAAGCATTTCTAACAGAAACTCTCACCTCGGATTCATTCCTTCCTGCGGTAGAGTGGGTAGAACCAGCCTCTGGAGTACTTAGCCAATCACTCTCAGCCGCTCCTTCAAGTCAACAAGTGTCAGTCAGCACACAGTTCTTTCTAGGCGGCAAGAAGGGCCGCACTGGACGGCAGGCCAGCGCGTGTTAGGATGGGTGCATCATCATCTGTTTTGATGCTTGCCTGTCTGCCCCTGAGTCTGCGGATGGCTTCCTTCTTAACAAAATCTAGGCACGGAATCACATTTACTGTCACAACACATAGTGCTGCTGCTGTGAAAGATCAAAAATGGCCCTCCATCACATCGCTATTAAGAATTTTAAAAAAGACTGTGAGGTCCGAATTATTTCTTAATTGCATTTCACACCTGGTTAAGATAGTGTCTACAGCTGCAAGGAGATGAAAGGAGTGATTGATCCTTGAAAAGAGAATAGGTAGGGTAGGCCTTGGAAGGCTTGAGAGCAAGGCACACTGGGACGAAGTGAAAAGCAGAATCCACTTTTGCTAGAATGAGTTTCTTGCCAGCGTTTGAAAAAGAGGAAGGTGGCTCTGGGGGCAGCCTTCATTCTCCAGTGCGGACTGCAAATCCCCCACCGAATGGTCTCACTGTAAACAGCAGATATTTCAGACGCAATTAGACTTCCATGTGCCCCGCACACAGCTGGGAAGAGTTTCCAAAGTTTTCCCTCTTTAATCTGAGTGGAATACTAAGGAAATAAAATATCCTGACAACTTCTGGCGTGGTCTTGTGACTTTAAAAAAAAATCAGCCTGTGAAGTATCACTGCTCTGTTTTAGTCTAATGCTACTTCTATCTTTTATCCTTTTTAATTAGAAGGCAAATTCTCAGACCGCCAGGCCTAATCCCTACACAGTGGAACAAAGCCCAGCAAAGCCTTTGAACACTGTTCAGCCGGGCAGCACAAACCCTAGTAACTGTTGGCAGTAAGGGCAGGACTCTGACCCTCATCTCAGCCATTCTCCTGCAGCTCCTGATGCACCCTGCCCTTCAGAACCCTATCTGTTGTTCTTCTGTTTGGACTGAAAAGACAAAAGAGGAGACAATGTGGGAAGCCTAGAGGATTGGCTAGGTAGGACGCGGGGCGCTAGTGGAGGATAGGGGCAAGTAAATGGAGTTTCACGGGAATGGACACAGTGGGGAGAATTGGATCACCAGATTAGGTCTTTAGGTTCAAGAAATTTCTTCATCCCTCACTAAATCTTTTCATGGACAATGCCACTTTTTAAACAATTGTTGCATTTCCAATTACTCCAGGAGTGTTCAAACAAATGCCCCCAAACCCTCCATGAAAAGTTTGCTCATATTTTAAACTCGCCAGATGAAAATCAATAAAACAAATACCCCCAAATCAGTGGCAGACACTGACATCTCCAAAGTATTTACACTTGTAATAATATTTGAGTCAAGAGCGTAATTTGAGCTCACTCAAGCAAAACCTGCAACTAGACAGAAACGTGAATTTTCAAAGCTAATGGGAACAATCATGAATCAAAAAGCCAAATTCCGAGTATGCAAATATGAAAAAGGATTGTTTGCATTTCCTACTCTGGCTGTGAATTATTTCAGCTGTGGAACGACAGATGCTGCAAACTTTTCCAAACTGTTCTTAGATGGAGCTATGTGTATGTGGGAATTATGTCTGCAGCCGGGATGGTTGAGAGTTGTATCGGGATTTCTGAAAAAGATACGTGTTTTCTGTTTGTTGAGACATCTGGGAAAGACACCGCAAGGAAAAAAGGAGGGGAAAGCCCCAGAAACCTTTCACTGGGAACATTTTTAGCAGTCCCGCAGACTCTTAAACAGAGCAGGTTTCACAAAACCACTGTCTTTTTTCCCCACTTCGAATGTCTGCAGAAATACCAATATATGTAGTACAGTAATAAACCCAATCATTATGGCTGTCTTTGTAACCAAATAGAAAATGTGTTACTGACCTGGCTTTGGGTGATGAAGAGGTTAATTTAAATCACAGGAAAGGATTCAGTCAGGGGTTTAGATGAATGATGTCCAATAAATGTGTGCGTTTTATCATATAATCTCAAATCCAAAGTTAGAGTTGAGCAGCCTTTAAGGAAGTTCCTATTTTTAAAGCTCTCAGTAAGACAGAGGTACCAAATTTTATGTTGAAATAAAATGTGATTTTGGAATTTTTAAAATGTGAGTTTCGCCCTTATTTCTAGCATATTTATTTTGAGAACATATGTCTATCTTATTAAAGGACACCAGTCTATGGAATTATAGTCCATTTCCATATCATATCTATTATTCAAGTGACAAAACCCAGTATCTTCCCCAATACTCTCTGCGCTGTGGAAGCAAATCCTTTCTCCAGGTCACACAGTGGTAAAGTAGGTGAAATGCACAAAGATAATCAAATACAGCTACAGATAGTATGTTACAAAGGATGATGTGGCATTACTGACAGTCTTCTCTCCGACTGCTTTTGTGTTTGTCTTTACCTTTGATACCTTCCAAAAGAACGTGAGACATAACGGCTACCTACATTGGTGTTCTTTAAACATACCTTACATTCATTCTTTTCTTCGTTTCATTGCAAACGGTTTGAAAAATTAGGATACCCTAATTACTTCGGGGGGCTCCCAGCAGCGATCACAATTTGCAAATAAAAATACTTTCAAAATATTTAAAATACTCTGAAAAGATAGAAGCCTGTTAAAGAAATTGTCTAAATGTTTGCATACATTTCACCGTCCAGTGCTCCAATGGAAATGATCAATAAACATTTGCATAAACAACAGCAAATTTATTATGCTCATGCGTGTTTTAAATAATCATTGGAAAGCTTTACCTGGTGGGAAATTATTTCCTGTGGTCCTGCATGCACGTGCTGTCTTTTGCAGGCATGTTATAAAGTTCTGTGGACAACATGCTGTAGTGATATTTAACACTGCATTTCCAAAAGAAGGTTCTAGAGACTCAGAGACAGTCCTAGAAATGAACAGAAGCAACAACCAACACACTTCCCATAAGTCAAACCTGGCGTCACTTCCATCAAGGAATGTGTTTTCTGATTGTTCTTTTCACCATATCATTATCATCTACCTACTCACCTTGATCATGTGTATGAATTAATTTTATAGGAATATAATATAAAAGAATCGAGATCCCTGAAATCCAAAGCTTTTGAAAATAGCTTTTTCTTTTAAGAAACGAAGACTTGCATTGAACAGTAGCAATGCAGTATTACCTCGGTATTCAGTGTGGTTGAATATATTCATTAATACTTATTAGAATGTGAGAATTAAAATATCTACTTATATTTTCTACATTTCTCTTTTTTAGAATTCGTATAATTTAGCTGTACATAATAGCTGTGAGTGAATAGGTTGCCAAGGTTAAAATATTTTTTGTGCAGCTTAGTTTTTGTTATTGTTATTTAGTTTATTCTACCGAATTAGGCTTTCTTTACTAAGAATAAAACCTTAGAGGGTTTCTGAAGCTTATAATGTAAATGACCACAAATACTAAGCTCAATCAAAACAAATACTAAAAGAAGAAGAAGAAGAAGAAGAAGAAGAAGAAGAAGAAGAAGAAATCCTACCCTTAATTCTGTATTCTGATCCATCAGTGACTGTATAACTATATCATTAACGATGTTCTCTAACTGGGGAAGTCCCTACCCTAGAGTGTAAAGGATCAAAGAAAACATTCTTTTCTGTCTAGTACACTTAGTAGTCCGGCCTCCCAACAGTGGGATAAAAGGAACTTGCTAAACTGTTGCCATTTTGCAACATCTGCTATAATTCCCCTAAATCCAGATTTGTCTGACACAGAGAGGCCTGTTCTTACATCATTGCCATGTGACAGAATAACACCAGTCACATCAAGCTTGAGCATTGCAGCTTCAGGCTATGATAATATGAAGAAAACCTTTTTGCCTAGGGCAAAACACTTGTAACAAAGTATTATTCATCTGGCCAATTTAAATCTTCTCTCAAAAAGGTACCCAGAAACATATGCAGTATGCCTTTGTAAAAGGCTCGAGCAGCTCATAGGCAAATGACCTGAACCAAGAGTACAAAACCTAATGTCCTGATTAATTACTGCTAAGCGGCTCTGATACACAGAAAAGAGAATGCTGGTACTAATCCTTAACCCTGTCCTACATTCTCAAAATAGCCAAAACACTGCTGACAGTTAGAAAAACAAACCTGTCTAGGTTTTAAAAAAAAGAAAAAAAAAAGTCGTACATTATCACTTGATGCCCTCCACCTAATAAAACCAGGATGCAGACAGATTAGGGAGTTAGTTACCAGTCCAGGGGGCTTCTTGGGACAAGGACACGGCCTCATAGAAAGAAAACAATCCGAAGGGGGAAAAATACGTAACAACAATACACAATCCCCAAACAGAAATATTTGGGGTATTCTTATTTTCAGGGTTCAGCTTCCAAGAGACTGAGCTTGCCTGGAAATTGTTCCTTAAGAGTTGAGCAACCTCAATACCGCAATGCCTTGCTGATTAACCTGGAGCAAAGAAAGATTGCTGTGCTTAGAATTTTATTA
This sequence comes from Acinonyx jubatus, assembly GCF_027475565.1. NCBI lineage: Eukaryota > Metazoa > Chordata > Mammalia > Carnivora > Felidae > Acinonyx > Acinonyx jubatus. The sequence continues at coordinate 102,023,021 of NC_069386.1, forward strand.
GGAAAGGGTGTTAGAATTTTTTACCTATAAAAATAGGAGGATGCTCATATTTCACTCTAAATATCAGACATGTTAGATTTCAAACTATTTGAATTGGAAAGCTATCTTGGTTTCATCAACCACTCAAATTACATCTACCTTTATTAATAAAGCAGAGTTCTGGAGTCCTTGTTATTTTTGCTGAGCAAGAAATAAATGTCTAAAAAGAGAAAGTCCTGTAAGGGAGAAGGAAGTTGCCTATCTTAGCAAATTTCTTTCATTAAAAAAAAAAAATCAAAAGGTCACTAAAATGCAGCTTATCGTACCATTAGCCATAATGCTATTATATTGTAGGTAAATAAAATTAAAATACTTCTCTTGGACTTTATGTAAAAACATGTACTTCAATAACACTAATTTAGAGCCAATAATGATCTTTCTTTTGAAAGCTGTTCTTAATTTGACATTATTTTACAGGTACACCCTCTCCCCCCCCCGCCCTGAGTTCTAGGAAATAGCAGGGAATGGGAAAGCCATCCAAGGCTGGGGTTTTGAAGGGCCAGCCTAACTAGGTTCAGGGTCATTTTACTAACTAGGCTGCTCCCCAATGCAAAGGAGAAGAGGCATATTTTCACCTGCAATGCAGTTGTTCTCAAGTCTAATTCCATTTTGGATTTTCAAGAATATTTCTGTGTGGGTGCACATCACTTGTAGACACAAGCATTTTCACATGCCACAGCTACCCACCCATTCTTTAATAGATGGTATAGGAAATACATTTTCCACCTGTACGGATCAAAGCCATCAGATGCTGACCGCCGGAGCAAATGCGTGATGCTGCTTTGGCATCACAGCCTGGGTTTTGATGGTTTGTGGTGTTTTTAAGGACACCAAGCCCTTGCTTTTCTTTATACAACCCTTTTTCTCCCTTTCCCTACCTTTTTGCTCTGCCTCTTCCTTCCGCAACTGGTCCCCAAGGGATGCACGTTGATTTCCCATCATTCCTCAGGCCCTTTCTTTCTGAATTAGGGCGACTCACCTTGTCGTTAATGAGGGTTCAACTGTGGAGTCCATACACCTTGGTTCATAACATCCCCATAATTCTGAGCACTGTCTTCTCCTGCACATGCTGACCTTTGATGGAGATTGTCCTTCCTGAAGCCTGAAGCCCTGACTCTATGCAAGGCAGAGTAAAGAACCAAATCTTGCCACTTCTCAGCTCTGGACATCCAACCTGATAATCCTTCAGAGGTGAAAGAGCTGCTTTATTAAAATACTGCCAAGATTTGACACCATTTGGGGGAAACTTCTCCTGTTGGTTAGTTGCAGATTTTTTTGGCAGATTAAAAAAGATAAGAAGTTTGAAAATCACTGCCCTTCTTGGAATTGAACTGAAATGTTATTAAGGATTGGAAACACTAAAGTAATTCCCATTATCTGGTCTCCCTTTGACTTGTCAGTTTCCCTAAGGTGTAGGAAGAACAATGGAGAGCACATACATTTTGGATTAAAGAGATCCAGACTTCAAACCTGGTTCTTACTTATGAGCTGCATGACCCTGAGTGAATTACTTGATGTCTCTAAACCTCAATGTCCTCAGCTGTAAAATGGGGCCAAATGGGGCCTGTTTCACTGGGTTGTTGGAAGAAGTCAATGAGATAATGATTATAAAGCAAGCTCTTTAACCAACCTCAACAATCCTATTAGGCATTATAATCTCCATTTCACAGAGCAGGGGTGAATGGTTCAGGAAGGTTAAAGCACTTGCCAAATGTCACGGTCACATCACAGGTGTTTAATAAGTGGGGACTATTTACAATCATCAAACCAAGGAGCGTGGGTTCTCACCTACCTCCAAGTAACTCGAGCGCCTTTGCTCTTAGGGGTGAGAGAGCCAAACTTCCTTTTTGACTAGCTCTTCAGAGGCCTTGCCAAGAAAGCACAAGACAAAGGGAAATACCCTCTCCTCCCCTTTACCACCCTCCCACTTTGCAGTAGGCCTTTTTGAAGTTTTACCTCTTGTATCAATGCAACAACCCTTCAAGTTATCATCTCCTTTTCACCAGAGCACGATCCAGAGCCTGAGAAATGTTACATTGCTTGCCAAAGGTCACAGGCATTCTTTATGGTGGAACCAGCCTTGTACATTCCAGCCTCTCCTCCCTTGGGGCCCTTGCTCTTTCCACTACTGCCCTGACTCACTGTTGTTTTGCTCAGGGGCATGGGGGCAGAGAGCAGTCAGGGGTTGGAGAAAGAATAGCTAAACCTTTTGCAAGGGATGTCGTCTGGAGCAGGTGCCAGGAACCCCTCCAGAAGGTCCTCTATACACTCAGGAAAACTACAAGGGTTTCTGGAATGAAGTTTACATAGAAACGAATCTTAGGTAAAAATAGACATCAGGGGGCACCTGGGTGTCTCAGTGGGTTAAGCATCCAACTTTAGCTCAGGTCGTGATCTCACGGTTCGTGGGCTCAAGCCCCACGTCGGGCTCTGTACTGACAGCTCAGAGCCTGGAGGCTGCTTTCGATTCTATGTCTCCCTCTCTCTTTCTGCCCCTCCCCCACTCATGCTCTGTTTCTCTCTGTCTCAAAAATAAATAAACATAAAAAATATTTAAAAAAAAATAGAAATCAGGGTTAAATTACTAGGTCACTAAACAGAAAAGACCAATACAGTAGAAGCCATTTCAGGGTGTTTTTGCAAAAGAAAAATATTTCCAGAAGAAATAGTGACCTAATAGCCTATATTTTTAACCGTGTATGTACCAAAATGATTTTTTAAATTAGCATTTTAGAAAATCAGGTTAGTAATAATGGAGTTATAACTGCTGATTCCCACCATCCCTCTGTCCCAACTCAAACTCCATATCCTCTCTGCCTCATTAGGGATTGTGATTAGAAGACAGAAAATTAATTGAAAGGACTCTCAAGGGTACTCTGTATCCCCTGCCTTCTCAAAGATCCTCAGGTGATTAAAGAAATGTGCATACGAATCACCTGGGGACCTTGTTAAAATTCAGATTCTGGTTCAATAGGTCTTGGGATGGGACCTACCATTCCACTTCTCCCATGAGAAGCAGAGAGTTCAGATGACCGAAGTAATACAGACAGTGGATCAACTCAGTTCTACCTCTTGAAAATGTTAGTGCAGCCTTAGAATTCAAGAGATCCTGGTTGAAGTCAGGATGCTAACTCCAAAGTATTGCTCATTCCCAGACCTCAGAGGCAACCAACTTGGAGATCCTGTATGGTAGGCAGGTTCAGCTTGCCAAGTAGAACAGGCTGCTCAAGTTAGAGGAGGCGGGCAACCTGTCGTATAGATCCCCACCTTTAATCAAAAAGGTCAGGAAGAGAAAGGTTTGTCAGTGACCTAATAAGCCCAGGTGAGAATCTCAAGGTAGGGACCAGACCCTGATTGTCTTAAAACCCAATTTCCTATTCAATTAGAATGTAAAAGGTGAACAGTTGGCTGTTGGTAGGACTTAATGGGTAGGTGCTGGGGAGAAAGGTACTGTGAATCCTCAGAAAAGGCAAGACTAGAGCATCCAAGCACAGAGCAGGGTGAGGGAAGGAGTGGTGGGCTTCCCCCCACCGACCCCCTTTTCCTTCTTTTACTGTGATTTTTCTGGCCCTGGCCAAGTGAAGGAGACTTGAGGGGGTGAGTGACATTACTGGCTAAGATTTTTTTTTTAAGTTTATTTATTTTTGACAGAGAGAGACAGAGAGAGAGAGAGAGAGAGACAGAGCATGAGTGGGGGAGGGGCAGAGAGAGGGAGGTACAGAATTGGAAGCAGGCTCCAGGCTCTGAGCTGTCAGCACAGAGCCCGATGCGGGGCTCGAACTCGTGGACCGCGAGATCATGACCTGAGCTGAAGTCGGACGCTCAACCGACAGCGCCACCCAGGCACCCCAGAACTGACGAAGATTTAAGGACGAGAGTTCTGCTGGAGGGAGCCAGAGTGAGAAGAAGGAGAAGGCAGCTGAATGAGAGGTAAAAGCAGGCTTCACAGGGTGGGGCTGCAGGAGGGCTGAGACTTTGGCTGTCTGCAGGCAAGAGAGGGGCTGGAACTTTATAAAAAAAATTTTTTTTAAAGGACCTGCTACTTCTCAGTAGCTGGGCCATATACTCTTATATGTTAGATCGATCACCTGGTGGCAGATTCGGATTGAGGCCAAGTTGAGAATATGATTAAGAACTAGGATTTGTCTCTTGTCTTGTCTTTCCATTCCCTGGGAAGAGTGAACTACATCAGACTGAAACCCACCTGCCCTCCATCCCTGCACTGTCCACTCCCAGGTCAGAGGGATGTTTAACAAGGGCAAGAATGGTCATGTGACTTAGGGTGCCCCAGTGGGAAATGTGGATTGGTTGCTCTTGTCTCATAGCAAGAGTGTCTCTCGCACACAAGTTTTTAAAAGTGGTTTTGGCAGAATGGGTGTATGAGCCTACGGGAAAGTTCTATGCTTAAGTGTTCTATTAGATAAAAAAAACTAATTGTTTCTGATTCTTAAACAGAAAAGGAAGATCATTTCCTGTTAGCTATTAAAATACATGTTTTCTTATGAGACTGGCGGACCTGCTTCCTGTTTTCAGAAGCTGGACAGAGGGGTGGCTGGAGAGTAGTCATTGTGAAGCCCTGCGATTCACCCCATTTTGGCCGTTGCTAATGCCCCCTTGAATCTGTTAACACTTTTTTTTCTGAAAACCTTCTTAGTGGATGTGAAGGGAAAAAAGGGGGAGGGGGATAAAGGCTACTGTCAGATTGATTAAGTGAACGCTCATTAGAGAAAGTAACAAGAGTTGAAATCTGCATATGCATTGCAGAAATGTGTCTGATCTTGCTAAGTTGTAAAAAGACAAAAGGACTGAAAACCTCCCTAGCTGGAAGTACTTGAGGGAGAACTGGGGGAGGGGAACATTCTCTAATAGTGACCATCCTTCTTTATAAACACATGCTAGAGCAGCCACAGTCTGCAATACTTGGGTATATATTTGCAACTCTGTTTTCTAGCAATTTGTACTACATTGCGAATTACTCTGACTGTTCCTAGAATACACTAGCCACTTCCTTAATTTATTTTAATACGAATTTTATTTCCTCCTTTTCCTTTCACTCCTCAAGAGACCCTTCCCTCACCCCATATATAACTATTCTATTGTACCCAAGAACCTAAAGCGATTGGTTTTGTGTCTTTGGCGGCATAAACTGTTTCTGTCCAGGGTAGAATAGATTTTTTTCTTTCTCAGTTGTAAAAGATAAGCAAACCTAGAGTCAATTATTTTTGCTTAAATTTCTTGTTTGTTGGAGGTGAGTGGGGCCATCCTTACCAAAATTCTCCCTAGCTTACTGGCCTGAACAAAAAATTTCGAATAGGATCCAGGCTCCAGGCAATCGATATTGACTTTAAGCAGGCGAAGGTCCCCCGCTCGCTATGAAGTGGTCAGCTTGGTATGTAATTACAATGAACAGTTAAGCTGGTAACTTGAGTAACGCTTTTAAGAAGACAGCGTATTTCCAATTCCTCTCATCTATGGGAGAAGCCTAATACTATAGCTGTAAGATAACGGTGATGATTTTTTGTTAGTATGCATTTTTTATGAACAAAAATTTCATAAGTAGTGTCAAATCTGATGTTTCTGTTAACGTTCATTGTCAGGCATTCCTGTGGTTAGCTTTCTACCTTTCTGCTAACACCTCAAACTCAGCTCCTCTTCTCCAGAAACCTAACCAGAAAATTCCTTACTGAAAGAGATGATGGTGTTGACCTTAACCTGCAGAATGAAGATACTTCAGGGCTTAGTGTGAAAAGCGAGATAGAGGGGCGCCTGGGTGGCTCGGTCAGTTAAGTGTCTGACTTCGGCTCAGGTCATGATCTCAAGGCTCATGAGTTCAAGCCCTGCATCGGGCTCTGTGTTGACAGCTCAGAGCCTGGAGCCTGCTTCAGATTCTGTGTCTCCTTGTCTCTCTGCTCCTCCCCTGCTTGCACTCAGTCTCTCTCAAAATAAATAAACATTTAAAAAAATAAGGCAAGGTAGACAGTGATATCAAATGTGCCTCAACTGACACCAGCCTTTAATTTTAAAAAGTTAGAAAGAAGAAAAGCACAAGCTTGACATTTCTTAGGTTTAGAAAAAAGACAGCATGCATGAGGGGTGGACCAGACTGCCCTGAAGATTTGAAAGGAGATGAACAACAATAATAATAATGCTTTGCCAGAGGATGTCCTTTGAAATATCTGCAGATTGCAACAAAGTGGTTCTTCTCATATGCGGGGTTGTCTGGGCTGTTTTGCACCATTATGTGCTTTGGAGATCCTTGTAATTACAAATTTAAGACTTAAATCCTCAGTTCTTCTTTATATTTCTAAACTACCCCCATAGGTATATTTACTTCCTTCTTTTGTCAAGCTTAAACATTTCCAATTACCTCAGATTCTAAAGGGAAATGTGATGGTTAAATTCCTGCACTTGTAATGACATTTATTAATCCAGTTCTGGTGAGAAATGTTGAATGTCTTGCCTTCCCAAATCATACATTTTAATTCCAAACACACCTCCAAAGAAAATTGACATTGTTTAATTAAAACGAGGGTGCACATTAATAAGAAAGGATATCATTTTGTTATTTATATATAATTTTATTTTGTTAAAAAAAATGAACAGAGACTACTGGTAAGTTCCATAATTGCCCTCCATGGTGAAGGAATAAGTGTAGGAGAGAAGAAAAGCACAGTAAGACACATATGTTAGTAAAACACTCCTTAATACTACACAAGCTGTAGAAAATGCTACTTTGCATTTGGTCCTCAACATGGCTAACTGCAAGCCATTGAGTAAAAAGTGCACCTTTTAAACTAATTCCTTGGTCCGAAGATAGAACCACAACTAGAAACCTCCTCATTAATATGCTATAATGGTCAAGTAAGAGAGTAATAGCAAAGTCACCTGCTAAAGCAACCAGGAACCTGTTGATTAACAATAAGACTCCAAAAATAAGATACCAGATTGCAAAGCAAAATCAAGTCTCAGGGCAACAAGTGCTTCTGTAATTTATTCCTTCTTTATATGAGGGCATAAAGCTCCCTTTATAAACGTGTTTTCCAGGCCCTGCTGTGAGCTGTAGGTGTGAGCTTTTCAGCTGATTTATTAATTTTAGTTTCAATCAACGTGTCACCTGCAGACACAAAAATGTAGGCCTCACCACAGAAAATACAATTTAAGAGAAAAAAAAAAAAGTAAAAGAAAAAACAGGGCTCCAATTCAAAAAACTCTGCCAGCATTTTTTTTTCCCGATGAACACTGGAACGTCTATTCTTTGAGATCTAAAATAATTCCCAGCAACATAATTAAAAGAAATCAAAATTAAACATTTTTGTCATACTTCGAAAGTCAGTCTTAGACCCGGGAAGAGTAACATGAGGCCTGCCAAAACAATCAGTTCCTCTTGTCAGTAGGGGTACATTCTCCCCAAAGAATCGAGTGAACAACAAGTCCCCTGGGCAAAATGTGCAAAAAATTCTCAATTAGTTGTCTTTATTTAGTGAGCACTATGGGGTCCTCAACCACACTATAGAATTATGGCAAGAAAGCTGAGCTCTTCACTAGCTTATTAGCATTCTCAGAGGATTGGAGCGCTGCTGATAGCAGGCTGTTGCCTCCAAGAGCTGTTGGTGGGACCCCTACACTCCCGGGCTTTGTCCTTTTGTCCTTCCAAGCCAGCAGGAAGTACTGCCCTATGTTCGGGGCATTCTGGGATACCTTCATTCCATTCACAGTTTGCATTACCGACCGGGCCCAAGTCTTGGTTATTGACTGTGACCATCACTGTTGCAGGTTTAAATGAAAAGCAAAAGCAATCCGTATGTATCAGTCAATCCTAAATGCAGGTTGAGGAAGTAGCCCCTTCCAAATGAACATCCTTGTAGGGCTGGAGTGGCCTTCTGCGGCCAAAGCCCCACAGGAAATCCATGTCCCAGCTTATAATCTGGCTGCTTTCTTTCATCCCGAAATGACGTTAGGCGAGGGGATAGAAATGGGAGTGGGTTAGTGAATATACCAGACTGCGTCCTCAGCGGTTACATTTTTACAGCACTCCCTTACCTATTGATCTCCTCCCCACACCCACAACCCACTTACCTCTAAACACTCTTGTCCCAGAAAAAGAAAACAAGAAAGATGAAAAGTGAAAATAAAAGGAGAACTGGCAGCAAGTGTTAGAAATGCCTTTTCTAAAGAAGAGGGTATTTGCCGCTTTAGGGGAAACACTATCATTGACTAAATTAACAAGTTGTCTTATCAACTGCCATAAGCCTCGGAGTCTAATTAATTTAGTACTGATCAATAGTCCTGAATGAGGCATTGATTTCTGCCTGCTCGAAAGGGCTGCAGCTGAAATCACTTTCTCTGTATGCCACACACACACACACACACACACACACACACACACAGGCATCCAAAGCTTATGCGTTATCACATTAAGATTTTATTTCACTCCTTCTATGTGAACGGGAATTTCATGAACCAACTATAAATGAGAAAATGGAATCAAAAGCAACTTTGGAAGTAAGAACAGTTTTACTAGCAAGTGTGAACAGAGCTTGAACACTCCTGGCCAAAGTTCTGCTTCCTTAGAAAATGTCCTTTGAGTGAGATAAAACATTAGCAAAGAAAAAAGAGAACTGAGGTGCTTTGCTTACAATAGGTAGTAAGTGCTTTAATTGGTCATAAAACATGCAAAGAGGGCTTGGGTTATTCCTTTGTCTCTTATTTTTCGAGTGCTGATGATACTTTATTAAAAGTATTCTGATCCAAAGTAATAATAACAGTAATGCTATCTGGCCAAGGGCAGAAGCAGATGGTGAGTCTCTGATAAGAATGAAAACATGTGGCAGAGCTACACAGATTTGTCTTTTACTGCTGGGGTTGGTGGGCTAGGGGTGGGGGTAGGGGTGGGGGGCGGAGGAGGACTTTCTACTTCCAAAAAAGAAACAAAAAGATCAATGACAATATATCGGAACCGTATTGGGATGAAAATAATTCAGGCACTGGACTTTTTAAATTTGACGTGTACTGACACAAATCTTTATTCTCTTATGATCTATATCTGTGAAAAGGTCTAGGTTTGAATTCAGACTTTCACATCCTCCTATGGCACACTCCTTGCATTTGCTTTTGGGCCCTCCCTGCTTTTGCGATTTGCTTTCATTGTGGCGGCCAGCTGCCCGGCACTCCTGAAAATCTTAAGAGTTTTCCCCCTCAGGCCTGGTCACTGGGCAAAGTTTTCCTCCCACTGCTAAATCATTACTTGAAATAAGAAGTACAGCCAAACTCTTCAAATATTTTAAAGACGATGCTTCCGTTTCAGACACAGGAAACAAGATAACGAAGGAGCTTGCTTATCTCAGAGCTGATGTTCTGCTCAAGAAACATCACCAAAAGAAAAGGAAAAAAGGAAGAAAGAAAATGAAGAGAGGAGGCCGAAACCCAGGACCAACCTTCTTTCACAGGGTTTTAGAGAAACAATCCCCAAATGATCAAAACAACACAGAATGCACCTTCTTTTCAGTGCGTTTAATATAATTTGGCTTTTTGAAACTCTCTCTCTCTCTCTATATATATACATATATATACACACTCTCTCTCTATATATACTCTATGTATACTCTATATGTAGTTTTTCAAAATCCCAGAAAAGTCCTCCCCTTAATCTCTTTGGGGCCTCCATGAGTTTCCATAGCACTTTACAAAAGATCTTTATTGAGGAAAGGATTGGACAAACTTTCCTTATATGTGTGGCCCACACCATTAATTGCCCCATCTCCTTTAGTGAGGCCTTATTCCTATGTAAATACCCTTGCATAATGTTACAGGCTATTGTTAGGCCAGCGCCAGTCAGTCGCCACTTATATGCATTTTTATTTCAATCCGCTGCTCAGAGAATGAAAAGATGTCTGGACTTAAGCTGTTTACCAACTGGGCCAAAGCTGCAGAGCGGCAAAACTGAAGAAAAGCCCCAAGCAACTGCGGGAACAAGCTTTTACAATGCGAGCGGCCATTTTCAGTTGAGTTATTAACCCACCCTGAAACTCTTCTAAGCTATGCCTTTTTTAAAGAACAAATGTGCTGAATCAAACATGAATGAGCCAGAACTATTAAGAGAGAAATCCCCTAAAGAACTATTGAACACAACATAGGTTTGTAATCATTTTGTCTCAGTTGTGGGCTACCAACATTATCAAGGATGATAATGCTGGCTCAGTTGTGGGTTGGCTCGTAATTAAACAATAGTGTGGTACAGTAAAAACACACACGCGAGCTGCACACACCCAGAGTCAGAGAACTGCGTGCAAGAGATGAGAAAACTGAGTTGATAGTTCACCACCAAGACCTTGCTACCAATTTGGTCACGAAAACACGGAGGCTATGGCCTCCTCCATTCTTAAATTGAAAACATAAAATAATTTTACTTTATGGTTTACTTTACTTTATGGTTGTAAAGATCCGAGGGAATGAGACACCATGAAAATAAAGGAGCAAAACTCTACCAAAGGGAGCTGGCTTTTTCTCTGCAAAATGTGCTGCAGGCGACCAACATCGTACTTATTTAATGGCAACCACAATCTGAGTTAGTGTGGTATTAGCCTAAAGAAACTCTTGACTATTTGCATGCTTATTAGAATCCAATGAGTGCTTAATAAGTGCATATATATGACAGAGGAAACATCTCATTGCATAGTTAGTGCTACAGGAAACACACACACACACACACACACACATACACGCTGAGGAAAGCAGTCTTGAGTTAATTACCATCACAATGCAATCAAGTACAACAGTCATAGCTGAAAACCGTTTCTATTAAAGCTGCTAGACTCAACCTTGCCTCTGCAGGTCAGCTGCGGCACTGATAACCTTTCCAGCAGACAAATACATGTAACATTGCCTCATCTAATTAAAAGCTCAGGGAGGTGTAGAAAAATACCAGCACATTGAATCCGAGCAAATGAGTGCTGCCTTCGGCTGATGAAGCTACCATATGCTGCTGCTGTTTACTCTGGAAGGAAACTGAGTCACTTAACATTTCAATAGGTTAATCAATTGACAATTAAATGGAGAAATTGGTTAACTCTGAAAACAATTAACATGACACTCCATTAAGTACACTTTCTAATTGCCACAGCTGTGAGTGGAAATTAACGTGCATGTTAAAGCATCTAACTGGGGTGGCACTGTTTTTTGTGTTTGAGAAAACAGAATTAGCTGAAAACTCGGGTTTTATTTTATAGATTAGACAGTAGGAATTCTATCATCAACTGCAGTTTTAGCAGAGGGGAGCTATGTACATTTTTTCATTCTTTTAAGGGCTCACTTCAAGTTGTTGAAATATTTAATTTGCAATAATTAATTAAAATAGCCTACACCCCTCCTACCAAATTATGGGTTGGCGTACAAAATGGGAAATCTCTCCCTTTGCCCATTTTGTGGACAGAATTACTTTGCAGGATCAGGTATATTTCAAGATTTCCTTTCTAATTAAACGATGCAATACGCAAGTCTTAAAGTCAGAATTTTTGCCGAACATTTCTGTGAATGGCTTCTGATTGTTGGCCTGGTTCCCTAGCCTTACTATAAAATAGTAACGATGGTGTTTGTTAATAACAGTTTTAAGTTGGAGGATTTGGATTTTTACAGGCTATTAAACATGCTAGCCAGCAAGCAGGCAATCATTAAGGCAAAGAATATTCATTTACAAAAGAGGTGATAATTTAAGCGACTCATAAATGTTTCTGATCTATATTAAGTGTGAAATACATATTTTGTGAATGAATGAGTATCTTTAAGAGCTGATTATAAAAATTTTATAATCTTCCTCCTTCCCACCCCTTTTAGTAGCTTTACTATCCCTGGATACACAAAAATGGATAGGATAAATCCTACTTTGAGGGGCCGGTGGTCTGTCTGGCAATGGACTAAGAGAATGGCATTTAAGAAGAAGAAAGTAGGGGGTGCCTGGTTGGCTTAGTCTGTGGAGCACGTGACTCTTGATCTTGGAGTCGTGGGTTTGAGCCCCACATTG